>NC_073711.1:16074409-16378130 GCF_023634085.1 Falco cherrug
ACTTTGTTTGTTTGTTTATTTTAGGTCTCATCAGATGTATTATATGTTTGGATTCCTGTTCCTAGTTTTTATAATTCTTCTAATTACGTGTTCGGAAGCTACAGTTTTGCTGTGCTACTTCCATCTGTGTGCAGAGGTATAAAGTATAGTTTTGATGCAGATACCACTTTTAGCTGGAAGATGTTAGAAATAGAGTTGAGATATTCACATATGCTGTGATGTGCTGGACACTATGAATGGATTGTATTGTCAACCCTTGACATGCTTATCTTAGCCACTCTTTTGACACGTGCCTTTTTCCTTCAAAATCCACTGTTTGCAGCAGATAAGCAAAAATAAAGAGCCTTGATCATAGCATAATTTCATGTTCGTAGTGGAAGCAATACAGCTGGCTTTGAGAAAGAAAAAAAAAAAAAGTAGCTATGTGCTATGTTTGAATTTTTATTTTTTGAGATAAATTTTGAAGAATTAAATTATTTCCTAAGACAATGTTAATTTTTTAACTAGCTTATTTGTATTCTGTTTTCTCCGTGATGTGTCTTACTGAATGGTTTATTGTTTCTTTCAGGATTATCACTGGTGGTGGCGATCATTCTTGACGAGTAGCTTTACAGCAGTTTATCTCTTTATCTATGCAGTTCATTACTTCTTCTCTAAACTCCAGATAACAGGAACCGCTAGCACCATTTTATACTTCGGTTACACAATGATCATGGTCTTGATTTTTTTCCTTTTCACAGGTAAGTACAATGTGCAAAGTAGAATGAATGCAGGGGATTCTGGTTTTAAAATGAGAAACATCAGGTGAAATTTAGACTGTCTGAAACATTAAATATAATTTATGACTTCTTAGTCAGTATTGGTTTGTGACACCACACATCACAGGAAGATATTCTTTAAGGTTTGGTTTTTCCTGACTTGAAATTGTATTTATTTACAGTAAAACAAATTTCCTTTATTGCATATTATATTAGGAGTGAGTTGAAAACATTACATTTTCAAAGTGTGGTTCTTGTTCATTTGATATTGCGTGCTTAACTTGATTCTGGAGTTTACAATTGGTTCTAGAAGCTCTATAGTTAGAGACAATTGCCCTCTGTATATGGAAAAGAAAAGATATTTTCTGCTTTCACTGTTAGCAAGTGAGGCGGGTTGATGCTGGGGAAAAAAGTGAATGTTGACAATAGAGAGTTCTGGTACTGTTAGAGGTGATCTTACTTACTCATTAAGCACCACTTATTAATGACAGGAATGTACTTTAATGGAGGAACCTATTTGAAAAACAGCTCTCCTTTTTTAGTCATCCAACGTTTCTGATGTTACTGATGCAGACTAAGTGTCTTCTACAGAATTAACTCTAATGTTCATAATCACTTGACTCAAACTATAATTTCGAGGTTGATTTGATGAGAAATCTGTGCCAGATTCAGCATGTGTTAGAAGAAATTAGAAGCTCTTTGAAGGGTACTGGCCCTTAAAAATAGCCAGGAGCACTTCATATTGGTGTTTGTCATACTGCTGCTGTTGTGTATTTAGCTTTAACACATGAAGTCAGATTTTTATGTATCACTCTGCTTAGCATCATGAAGTACTGCAGTGGCAGAACTAAAGAAAATGCTAGTTCACAATGGGTTGTTCATAAAACCAACGTTTATGTTCATTCCTAAGATTTATAATAGAGAATCTCGCTGTGGATGGCATGATGGTTTGTATTATTACTTCTTAATATCTTCTACCTGATTATTGAAACCTGCTGTAATTACTTTGTGTTGGCTTTATGAAATGCATCACTTAACTCCCTTGATGCAGTTAAAAAAGAGTTGCTAAAATAAGTAATGAAAGTAAGTCTTAGCATCAGACTTCAAGTTTGTCAGTTCAGCAGTGAGAAGGGCCTCTTTCATCTTTATTGCCTCTAATACTGGTTGATATGAGGAAAAAAACACTGTTCATAATAGAACACTGAAGCAAATTACTGTATGTGCTTGAACAAAGCAATTACTCTGTAGAAATTATACTTAATAACGTTAACTGGCACTTACTGCTAGATTTTTATTGTTGTTTGTTATTTAGACCTTCTTCAAAAGAAGTCTCTTCAAAAGAAAAGAAAAAGTTTTAAAAAGAAGTGGGGGAGGGAGGATTTAATTCTTCCAATTCTTAATTATTAGAAGGTGAACATAGAAGTTGGCGTGTTGCCAGTTAAACCCCTGTTTAAATCCTGGTGAAACAGACAAGCTCCAGATGTCCCTTCTAATATAGATCTATATTTTAAAAAAACCTCCCGAAGTATAGTCTAAAATGTTTTAATTACTTTTAAACTAAAGCAATATGTTAATATGTGTCTGGATTTTAGCGTAGTTTAGTTGCTATTCTGCCAATTTCAATTTCAGTTACAAGATGCAAATTGGTAGAATTAAAAATATCCCTTTCATATATAAAATGATAATTGAAGTTGTCATGGCAGCTGCTGAAATGGTATTAAAAGCTTCAGATGTGCTGATCCTGGAGTTCTTGATGTGGAGGCCAGTGAGGCCCCAAAGTACTGCTATATAAACTGTGCGGCTGGTATTTTTGCAGTGTCTCTCTTTTTGTTCATTTTTCCTTTTTTTTTAAATAGAACTGCAATAGTGATAGCTATGCTGCATTTCTAGTTCATAAAGAAAGCTACTAATATTCCTTTTTTTTTTTTTTTAAAAAATGTTTAATAGAATGCCTAATCACTAGAAAGGTAGTAGGGTATAATAGGTATTTGGAGTGTGTAACACATCCTTACTAATGTAAAGTGCTGTAATAAATTTCTTCTGCGTGTTTAGTTTGATTGATTTTTGGGGACTGAAATGTACAGTATTTTAGATGGGTTACTCAAGCAGAAGACACCTAACTTTGTTTTGTAAAATATTCCTTAATAGCACTTGCTTTGGAAAGTATGGGTTTAGTCCTTCACAAGTTTATGGAGGTGAGGGAGTTTGCTAATGTAACTTTACACACTGTTTGCATTAATAGCATTCTTCTGTATGTTTCCAAAATGGGACCTTGATCTGTTCCACTTAAGTTAGCACTAGGTATTTTGGTTTTCTCTATTCTTGCCTATTAGATCTCAGCCACTGTGACAGAAATATAAAGGGCAGCGTTAATACCTCCTACATGGCAGTGTGTTGGTTACTGTGGACATTACAAAAGAGATCATAATGAATACATAAATAGGAACTGAATGCTTGTATGGCAACAACGACAATAATATAATCTGACTGGTGAAATCTAATGATTAATGTGCACACCCAAACAGGACAATTTTATTTTAATGTACAAAGTGCGGCTAATCTTTCAAGAAATAATACATGCGGTTGAATGGGGATAGCCGCATGATTACATGTGTTTTATGCTAGGAGACAAAAAAAAATGCTGAATATAGTCAAAGCATGTTGCTTTACAGTGACCTCTATTTTTGAACATCATTTTCACTTGTGAGTTAATGCCATTTTCAAAATTGAGTTTTGATCTTCTGGGTAGATTGTGTTTAGAATCCGAGATTCTGAAGCACCCACCACTGTGCGGTGATTGAAACCAGTATGATACAGAGAGCTTTTAAGGTACATAAGAAGTATCAGCCAAGTGCAGAGAGCCTTTCTATTTGCTTTCTTACAATCTGTTCGTGCTTTGAATTCTCTTTTCTTCATTAAACAATAAAGCTAGAAGAAACAAATAGAGCAGAACAGTCTGCTTAATGTATTTTGGCATTATTCTGTGCAATAATCCTTGGTTTTAATTTTGAGTTTAAACTAGTTTACTAATAACTTTCTCTCACCCAGTCAGATGCTAGCTTGCTGTGTAGAAGATCTTTCTGTGTATAAGAAAACTTGTGCTGAGTGGTAGGATATATATCGCAGACCAGAATATTCAATGGTGTATAAACTGGAGGACAAAAAGATTTAAAAACTGAGGTGTCACTGTCTCCCTAGTAAGTATAAATGGATGTATTGGCTAGAGAAATGACTTGAGACATCTTAACAACTGGGGTTTTGAATTTTAAATAGCTCCTGCAAACACAATCTTTTTAGCCGTGCCACTCTAGGATGGTCAGTGATGTACAGTGGGCTGCAGCACCCTAGGATGGCATCGCTTTCCTAGACTAGCACAGGTCATTTAGAAAGGCAGAATCTTAAAATACGAAGGAAAAATAAAGGTTTGCCGACAAAACTTAAGTTGTTAAATGCATGCTGTTCAGATGGGTTTTCTTTTAATTTAAGCTGGTGAGTGGTCAGGATTGGTTAAAGTAAACATTAGCTATGACACTGATTTGTAATAGTAGATTAAAACAAACAGCTTTTACATGCTCATGGGAGGAATTGGTGTCAGGCTTGGTATCTTTGTGCTCTGTCATTTGATAGACATGTGCATATAAAAGCTGTAAAAACCTTACAAATGGAAAGGAGTTTAGACAAATTGGAAAAAAAGGCTAGATCTCCACTCTTTCAACTAGAGGGGTTTTTTTGATTGGTTGGGGTGGGTGAGTTTTTTTAAGTACTTACTGTTAGAGTATTTTAGCAGCTTTAAAAAAAAACCAAACACCTTTGGTGTCTCTTTTCTGTCATGCAGTGGTCATTGATGTCTATCAGTGAAGCAGTAAGCTGAAGAGGTGCGCTCCTTGTTGGTAGTGCTTCAAAACTTTGGTTTCAATTTGAATGTATTTTGAAAGAAATAAATATAAACAAGATCCTAGGTTGGTGTTATCTAAAGCTTACCTAAATAGTCGTACTATTCTAATGAGAGGCACATTTTTAAATAAAGTATGATTCTAATTTTGGTGCAAGATGTGATTGGAAAAATGCTCAAGATAGGAGAGCTGAGCGGGCTTTTCAAGAAAATATATTTCAAGCCATGCTGCTCGAGATGGCAAGGTTGTGTTTAACTACTATAACTAATAATGGCAATTTTACTGGGTAGAGGTACCAGTTGCAGGAAACTGGTCGTGCACTTACCTGTGTTTTAAGATTGGCCTTAGTCAAAGTAGTTAACGGGTTCTCAGTTTACCCTTATATGCTAGCCAGCGCTGGCGTAAAGATCTAGTATGTTGATGCTTTCCCCATCTAAAGTGCTAAAATCTGGAATAAATGGCAAATTTGTGAAAATGGGCTAAAATGAAGAAAACACATTCAAGCTAGAATTTTCAAACAAACCAAACTATTCAGAGTTGTTCTTCCGCAATCGTTATTCATTTGCAGATCCCTTTCTGATTGGGATATTTACTCCTGTATAGAAAGTTGGAAGCTTTTTTCTAAATCGCCTTTTGTGGACCTTTTAGTGGTTCGTGGAATCGAAAGCACCCCTAGGTTTGAGGTGGAAAAAAGCCACTGAATTTCAGTGAAACCAGGCACTGTACTGTTTACATTCTCAAAAAAAAAAAAAAAAGTTTTTTGTTGCATTAACACAAGCAATCATGTAGGTAAAGTAGCTGCACATGGAAGCCTTGTAAATAATGTTGTTTTAATTTACATTTATTTCTATCAATCAATACTGATTTTGTAGTAGCAACACAACTCTGTGCTGACCTGAGCCTTTGGAAGTTTCTAGTCTGTTTGGCCCATGTTATTTTTAAAAAGAGAGCGCTAAAAATACCCAGTTGATTTGCTGCAATTAATTCTCACTTCTAAATTTGCAGTTTGATTCTCGATGTGGATTTTCAACCTAGTTGTATTTCTGCTAGCACCTTTAAACCATTCTGATCTTTGCGTGTCATGTATACTATGTAGAAGAGGTGCTTCTAATGGGTAATAAGGTCCTTAGTTTGATGTTCATTTTGAAGTTTCTGGTCCATAGAGCTATCCACATCTGCAGTTTGTTCATGGGAGGGAAGAAGAAATGAAAATACAGGGAAGCCCTTCTGTTGATGTGGAAGTAGCAGAAGGAATCTCTGCTGACCAGAGAAGGTACTGACTGCCTAAGGCTGTAGCTTAGTGATGAGTCTAGACTTGCTCTCCTGAGCTTGTAAGTTCCATGGTTCAAATCTGGTGTCTGACAAACATTACCACTTGTGTTAGAAAATATAGTCTTATTCTCATTCCAGTACATTGGCAAAATTCTGTTAAAGTTTAAAAAAGGAGCAGGGGGTACTTGGTCTTTGATTTGCTAAACAGACTTTTTAGGAGGGAAGTTGAAAATCAATGTTACTGAAACCTGTGAAAATCTGTTCATGGATGAAATGCTTGTTCACAGTGTGAAGTCTTCAGGTTCTGCTATGAATGAGGCCATGTTTTATAGAAAGCTGCTGTGTCACAAAGATTCAGAGTGACAAAGATGGGAGGAAAATAGTGTGGGTTTAGGGTGTGTTCCCATATAAAATTATGGCGTGCTCAGAAAGCTGTGGTAAATCCCATTCTTGTGCTAGTTATATGTTTTTGTTATGATATGACAGTTTTGTTCTAGAACAGCAGATAGATTTGTAAGGTATCTCATCTGTTAAACATTTGGAAGAAACATTGCTTTCAAAGCCATAAAAGGCTCAAAGTAGGCTATATTATAAAAACAACTAGAAAGCAGATGATGAGAAACCATTATTAGGAAAAAATCGTGAGAGTAAGGCTTGGAGTAACAATGCTGATATTGGAGTATTGGACACAGTAGGAAGGAGTGAGAATTGACCATAAACTGCAAAGACTTAGTGATGTCAAGCCTACAAAGGAATTAAATTCCTTCTGTGGTTGGTGTCTGATATCCTATCAACAGCAGTAAATCTGCTGTCTCCTACTGTTTCAGAGGATGATAACTGCAAACTTGGAGGGAAAGGGTAATCTGTGGCATATAATAGTAGGCTGTCAAAAAGCCTTTAACTGCAAATATACATGATAGCCTGAAGAACACAAGAATTGGCATATAGATAATAAGCATCCAAAGACAGGTTCCTGACTTGGGAAATGCGTAGATGTACTCTGAAAGACAGAAGAGTAATGAATGTAAAAAAGAATAATGCTCTATAAAGAACCTTCTAGTTAGTATAAACCAGTCACAATGAAATAGTGAAAAAAGTTGGAGCCGATGTTAAACATGGGCTCTACAAACAGAAAAGGAGGAATGTAAAACTGGAGAAGCAGAGTGTGTGATTTTGCAAATGCCTGTAGTGTAGCTGGTAAGCGCTGTCACAGGGCTGGCAGGTAGAGTGAACTCAGCTGAAACTGAGACCCTTCCTTTTTTCCGCTGGTAGGGCTTCAACATCTGTGTGGCATTTTTGCCCCTAGGTAAAAGCATGAGGAACAATGCATTGCTTCCCTTAGAGGCTTAAGACTAAATTAATTGTATGGGACTCAATGTCTCCTTGTGTACTAAGTTCTTAAAGTAATTTTAAAGTATATATGATGGACAGTGTCTTTGCAGTTGCCTTAGAATAGCAACTGTGGGATGAAAGCCCTAGACTTGTTCTTCAGCGTAAAAATAGAAAATTGGTATACGCTAATCTCATTCAGTGTGATCTCGGCTCTCCTTCATCTTACTCTGCACTGCACTAACTCAAGCCACAGCACTTGACACGTGGTCCAAAGTGCCTCCAGAAGGTAGTTGTATGGGTTGGTTTGTTGTTTTTTTTTTTTCCTCCTGGGTTGGCTGAGTGAAAACTGGATTGGTAAGAAACAAAGGAAGGCTCTACCAAACCAGACCACAGGTCCGCTACCCAAGCACCCTACTAGCAGTCGGAAGCAGTATGAGAACAGGACAAGCATGCACTGGTACTTTCTCCCAGCCTCCCGTCAGCTGTGGCTCAAGGGCTTTTTTAGCACTTGAAATGGTATCACTGTAATTCATAGCCTTTGGATTTCTTTTTTCGTGAACTTGTTCACTTGCCCAACTAGTGTGTGTTTTTATTATCTAGAGTGACCTGTGACAAGAAAATCCGCAGCTTGAATACGTATATGTTACACAAAAGTATGTTTTGGTTTGTGTCGCTGCTAGTTTCATTTGATGCTTGCTCCCAACTGCTGTAGCACTCGGAGCGTTATTTTAGCAAAAGGAAGCAACAAGATATACAGAGTAAGAAGTTTCCTGTTCTTAAGTATAAATAGAGCACGATGAACAGAAAACTGGGCCAGGTGACTTTTTCTCAAGGCTGTGTTTTGTGGTGTAATTCTTAGGTGGCTGTTAACTATTGTAGACCTGAAAAACCCAGGTGGGGGTTGACTTTGTGTGCGTATAAAAGTCAGTTTCTTAACTAGTGCTTGTGTGCCTGCTAGTGGTGGCAGTAGCATCACGTTCAGTGCCTTAAATGTACATCAAGCAGCCTGGTCCTAAAAGTAATCTTTTATCTAAATCAGTAACTTAGCCTAGGGATGAATGTGTGTTGTCGAATTTAACAAGTACTGTTATTCTGGATAGTTAGCTGGAATACAATGTTATTTTCTGTCCTGCTGGGAAGTACTTCTTAGATTTTTCTCTCAGAGCAAACTGTAAGATAAACTTAACCATTTTTGCTTTTTCATTTTAGGGACTATTGGATTTTTTGCCTGCTTCTGGTTTGTAAGTAAGATTTACAGTGTTGTGAAAGTGGACTGAAAAGCTTCAAAGTGTCTTTAGAACATATCTCCCTTGCTGTTTGATAATTTTTACCATGTATTGAAAAACATCCTGTGTAATTATTCTAATTTGTAAAAGCTGAAAAGCAGACTACAGCATAAAATACAGATTTTTATGGAAGGAAATAGCACCATTGGAAAAATGTTTACATTGGTGTACTCATTGAACATGCTAATTCTAATAATTCAAAAAATTATATCCAAAATGCGATTTAGGACAAATAAAAATTGTTACCTAGTTTATTTGAAAAATGAATGCATTATACAGTCCTCCAGCTGAAATTCCTTGGATTTGGGTTTGGTTTGGGTTTTTTTTGTTACCTCTTTTGGTTACATTTATGTACCATGAAAGCATAGGACTGTCAAGTAAATCTATGTAAAATGTGAATTTTTTTAACTTAACTATGATTGTACATATTATCCTGCACATTCTTTACAACTAGATATCTTCTTAAAAATGTACATTCATTTAGTGTAATGTAGACTTTATTAAAAATATCAACACTGGTTTTTGTTCAAATAAAACTGCACAACTCTAATGTGTTTCCTTTCTTGTTAATTAGACCTTCACCACTTGGACACAGATCACATTAGTTTGGACAGTTGATAGCTTTTGAGTTTTATATTGTATTTATTTTATTTGTATTATATATTCAAGTTTATAAACAGTTTGGCTGTGACTGGCTGCAGATTGCCTCTGCAAGCAGCAGAACTGGTAGGTCACTTGAGTCCATGGGGCTGTAGGGTGGGCAGGGGCTTCTGAAGCTGCTGCTGCTGTTACTTGTGCCTCAGCTGTGCACTTTGACTTTCCTCAAAACATTTTTTTGCTGGGCAAACTATTACGTTCTATCAAAGAGCAAAAACCTTTTCTTTCTTCTAGCCCCCCAAAACACACATCTTCGTTGTTCTTCATCCTGCAAAGATCGCATGCAGCTTGTTAGGAAGTTTAGCCATGAATCTAGTGGGCTTGGGAATGGATGATTCTTAAGGCGAAGCCTTTCTTCCTGCTCTGCAGAGCTTGGGCTTAAATGCTGGATTACATGAGATGGAGTATCTTAATAGCCTCTTCAGTTATAAGCTTGCAGGCGTTCTTCTCTCAGGGATGGCAAGGCTTTAAAGAAAGAAGCTCCCCAAAATCTTGAATTGCACTTGAAGCTGAGCGGAGTCACTGCAGACGTATAATTCAAATGGCTGTGTTACTGATGCTGTTGGAGATGAATAAGGGGATGTTCTCTCAGATTAATGGGCAAAATACTCAAAGCCTATTAACTGGCATATGGAAACATTCATCACTGGAAGCTGCTTTTCGGTGTCTAAGCCCGCAATTTAACAAGACCCAAAATGACTCTGTATCTTTTCATCGTCATACAAGCACCAGGTTATTGTAGCTAAATATTTAATATGCTTTCCAAAACTTAATCTTTGGTATGAGGATTTCAGGTTTTACTTCTATGTGTCGTTGTTCCAGGTTAGTGTGGGACAGATCACCTGGCTAAGCTGGGGATGAGTACCAGCCTGCATCTTTTGAACAATGCCTGTGGCATAAAAATGAGGCTTTAGACAACTTAATAAAAAGAGCCAAGTGTTAGTGAACCAGGAGGAGCTGGCTACAGTAAGGGTTGTTTCAAATGAGGTTCAGGTGTGCTCCTGATGGCAACCCGACCTCCCAAATGTGTTCCCCTCCTACCACCAAAATCTCCATTTCCCTTTCCAGAGGTGGAAAACTACAGAGTTGCCATTAGAGAGATCAACTTGCAGTTATCTGCTGGTTCAAGAGCACCGTTCACTCTACTAGAGATTTCACACTCTTGAAATTGGCACTGCTCTGTTTAAAAAGGTTCTTCCTATTAAATTGTGTGTTTAAACTTTGGGGGGATTTTATTGGATACTTAAAAAAAAAAAAATCTTGGCTGAAGCTGGTTTTGAATTTTACATGTTCAAAGGGAAATGAATTCATGAGAATTTGGAGCCACAGTTGGCATAAACTCCCAGCAGAAAATCTTGCCAGGTTAGTAAATACGCATTTCACAAGCGGAAAAGTAAAATGAGGTGTAAAATTGTATTTATGGGGCTTTTACTGTGACTGCTAGTGAGATAAAAAGTAGATACTCGGTTAAGTGAGTTTTTTGAAGCTTGCCAGTAGTCTAGAGCCAAAGCCATGAGAAAGTAAACCAGTCGTCCTCAAGCGGTTGTCAGAGAACTTTTACTTTTTTTTTAATTAGGCCCTTATTCATGCAAATCTGGTGTAACTCATATTTCAGCAGTCTTTGTGATGGCAATAACACTCCGTTGCTCCACAACATTTATCTAAAACAATCAGAAAAAGGCTTGAGTTTTAGTCTCATTTCTTCAAAATAGATGGATCCTGTCATGGCAAGGGCCGTCGCTCTGCTGTTACTGTCTGTCGTGGGCTTTGCGTTTGAGTATAATTAGAGTGAATTTTAAGGACGATCTTTACATGCTACAGGGATGAGCTGGGGCAGGCACTGTCCTGACTGACTAACACCTGGATGGTGGCACGTTCTAAAATAGTCTTATTTTCCCATCTGTGGATGCCTGTGAGATTTGCTGCTGCTACACTTCCCCTGCCGAGGAGACGACTACCCCTCCTGCCTCTTGAAGTCTTCTACATCAAAGTATTTTTGCTGGCCCCAGCTCTAAGGTTTGTGCGGTTTGCAGAGAATCTGAATATAAGCCCTCAGCATCTCCTGGCGTCTTTTTTTGACTGAGGAAAAGTTGCAAGCTGTCTTCTGCTCCGCACTTACAGAGGAAGCACGGATCGATTTAAAGGTGGTGTAAGCCCTAGCTAGGGAGCAGTAGACAAACTTCTTAGTTTTCATTTTATTGAGCCCAGGGATGGGCTGTAATTAAGTGGCTTTCCAGTGACTCTCGGTGTTCTTCAGGAGTTTTTACACCATGGTTAAAGATTTTTGTCCGCTCTGTGTTGAATCAGCCATGGGCTTTGAAGAAGAGATGGTCAGTATGGGGAAACGGGAGTGGGAAGTGCTTGGATCGCCGGTAACTGGTGTCTGATCTCTAACCCATTTTATATTAACTTAATAATAATGGCTGTCACGTGGAAATAACAGTTACTCGTCTACTCCCATTAGAACAACGGGCTTAGTAAAACATTCCCTATCCTGCTGCAGACACTTCAGCCTTCCCGCCCTCTTCAAAAAAGAAAAAAATCGGGTGGAGTTTTAGTTTTACCGAAGTGGATCTATAGGCATCCACGTTGCATTTTGTGATGCTCCCAGTAATGGACTCGCAGCAGACGAAGTAAAGTGTCTCCCGTGTCAGACTCTTCTTGTAATAACCACCCAAATCCAGCAGACTTTGTAAATGTTGTGTTTGTCACATTTTAAGTAAAACTTGACAAGTTACAACAGAACCTCAAAGGAAGAAGGGATTTCAGTGCTGCTGTTTTACATTTCATTCCACTTGCTTGAACAGTGCTGAACAGGCACAGCCTCATCTTCTTTTCCTGCATGTAAATGCCAGGAACGAGGCCGTGCTGATGTACCGCCAGGTGGGAGGCAGGTGCAGTACGGATATGGGATTCATGCCCATCCTATGAAAACCTCCTTGAGGACTATAAAGGGTGGAGGAGCTGGGGATGCGTGGCATGTTCATGGTTAGTTGTGAGGGAAGGATGTTTGATGAACAGCAATAACCTGGGCTTCAGTGGCTTGCTTCATCTTCCTTACACCAGTTGGGCTTTTGCGTTTGATAACACTTGCCAAGTTAATATTTAAAAGTTGTCTCTTAGTTTGCTATGCCAATAGCTCAAATGTTTAGTGGGTTCTGTTGCAGAGAACTGGGGAAGAGGAAATTTAAACCAAACTTTGCCTGCAGTCAAATGCTAGTGTAGACGTGGGATCTCTTCTGGAACCTAAGTGGTGAGATCTTTAACAACGCTGACCACATGAAGGTCCGGCTGTGAAAATCACACATAAAAGAAACAATGTTAGGTGTTCTGCATTGTAAGAATTGGGGTGGAGGCAAATGGCTGCTGAAGCAGATGGAAAAAGGTCATGCTGGTCAGAAACCGTAAAGAAGGGATGATTCTTAGACGTGTGATTTCCTGACAGAGATCTGTCCTCCGTAGTCCTACACCAAATGTTCGGATGCCCAGTTCCATTCCCATGAGCTATAGCACTGAAGCTGGTGGGGAAAAAGCGAAGTGTGTCCCCGTTTCTCTGAGCTCTCCTATATTACTCTGCATCTTCGTTTGCAAGCAGGAATGAGATCACAGCATTTCTGCAGAACAACTGCTGGTGCCTCCAGGCTTAAGAATAGCGAGGCAGAGCTGCTGTGCTCTTCACCTGCAACTATGACTTGTTCAACTAAAGTTAGATTTAAGTCTTTAAAACAGTGTCTGCTAAAGTCATGTCACGGAGCCGAGTTATTTCAATATTACTGGTTTTATTAATTAGGAACTATGTGTGCTAACCATTATTTTTAGGAAAGGCACTCAGGGTGGTGCGGGTGGCTTTAGGTTAGGTGGCCTTCGTTTTTCCTTTTCTTTTTCATATCTGGGGACACCATTTTTGCCCTGAGCAGAGCTCCTCCTGCCAGAGAGGTGTGAAAAAGAGGGTCTGACCCCATTTCCCAGAGCTTTCCAGTGCAGTCCTGCAGCAGCGGAGCCCAGGAGGGGTCCTGGAGGGCGCAGCCCTTGCAGCAAGCGCCTGAGGGCCCACGAACACGAGAAGTGACCAAACTGTTGCAGCCTCTCCGTTAAGGCCAAAGTCAGGACTTGACCGCAGTGTGATTTGCTTGAGGGGAAGAGACTTTCTTACGGCAAAGAGCAGGTGGGAAAAGGCTTAGCAACAGCCTAGGCTTTCCCCTAGGATAATAACCAGTGATGCAACTCTCCTGGAGACACGGTGCATCCTTCTTAGTAGGGTTAGTTTGCACCCGGGTGGGATGTCTTTGACTTTGCTGGGATAAAAGCAGGATGGATGTCTTTCATGTTCTGTTGGGATGCTGCAAGTCTGTACCCAAAACTTCAGGTCAGGGTCACGGTCTGTTTTGGTACCCAGAGTAACTACAGTTAGGGAGTTCACAGCATGGTACTTTATCTCCCTAATCTAGATGCCTCTTTGTTACAGACTACACACACTAATTAGCTGTGCTCATACAAACTGGAAGCCCTTAGACTTTCTGTGAAGTTATTAGTGCCAGGATTTTTATAGATAACATTAGCGTCTGCGGAGTTTACCCAAGGTAATTTATGTTCTATTTGCAACTCAGGGAAAACTCTCAGATGTTTGACATCATAAAACAGTAAAACCCAGAGATTTATTACAGGGGCAGAGAGAACAGGGCCCTTGAGCTGCTTTGTTTATCATAAAAAGTCGGGTTAATCAGACGTGCACATGTGCCTTCCATATTTTCTGGTTTTGTTTCCCTCCTGTGCTGCTCCTTGACAGGCTCTGTAGTAGATGAAAAGGCGTGGGAGCCCTGGCAAAAGTCCTTTGGACTCTATGGGACAAGTATTATATTTGTACATCCAGAGGATGTTTATCTCCCTCTTGAGCTATCATTAATAGAGAAGAGACATATGCAGCTGAGCTGTCAATGAGGCTTTAACCTCTCCTGGAGAAGGGCAATGGAGGAAATCCCAGTAGCGCAGTTGGTGGATGGATTGAGAGCTGATACTCCCAGTCTGTGCCGGAGCTACTGGTGCGATGTCGGCACCTCAAAAATGCTCATCCCAAAGGATGATGGCTGCAGGCAAAAAGAGATACAATAAAGAAACCCCGCTTTTTAGAAACGGACCAGGAATGGCTACGCAGAGGAAGCTGGAGCTTGGTGGCTTGTGCCAGACCCAGCGGGTGGGAGCGTTCGGCCATGGTGGCCACCACAGCATCCTCGGCAGCCTGGCCAGCCGAATGGGGCTGTGGCCACCACAGCATCCTCGGCAGCCTGGCCAGCCGAATGGGGCTGTGGCCACCACAGCATCCTCGGCAGCCTGGCCAGCTGAGCGGGGCTGTGGCCACCACAGCATCCTCGGCAGCCGGGCCAGCTGAGCGGGGCTGTGGAGGGCAGCCTGCAGCCGGGTGTCCTGGCTGTCTTAGATGGCTTAATAAGACACTCCCTCTGCCTGGAGAGCTTTTCCCACCACTATCCTGAGACCACCGGCTGCGACAGCCCTGCCTCTTCCTTTTGGGTTTTCTGCAGTACTGATGTGAGTAACATCTGGGTACTTTGGGAGGGTTTGCAGGGAAACACAGTCACCTCGGGGGTGCTGTGACCAGCAGAGAGAAAGTGGTTTCTCCAAACTGCGCAAAAGCTGTGGCAGCGTTTGGCTCGGCTCATCTGACAGATGCTGCTCCTGCCTTTACATTCACAGGTCCTCGCTTTGTTTGGCCTGGTCACGCACTCAGGGTTAAACTTAATCTAGATTAAGAGACGGTCCATCAGACTGGCAGGGGCCAATGTGTAGTTTCACCTGCAGGTTAGTGTGGGGTACTTTTTCCAACAAATTTCCTACTGATGCCGGCACTGGGCATCTCAGGCTGATCCCCAACCTGCCTGCTATGGCTACTCCACTCGGTCTTTCTCGGCTGGTCTTATCATTTGCTGTGGATATGTGGGGTGCATCAAGTAAATGTTCTCTGATGCTCCCAGGCAGCAGCAGGAGACGCCCTCTGGATTTCTTAGTGGTGGTGGTGTGTGAGCAGAAAGAGGAGGGTTGCTAATGTTGCAGGGGTCCTGTAATGGTCAAGAAGCGTGGAATGGCTAGATGTGGCCAGGCATCCCTCCAGGAGGGGTGCAGATGGGGTGGCAGTGGGGAGCTCCTGACCAGGCAGAGGGATGCAGGGTCATGCAGGTGACTGCTAGTCCTCAGGCTCCACACAGGCTCAGCTGGCTTCCAGCTTTCTCCTGCCTCTCCTCTCCAAGCATCTCCTTTGGAGGTTGCATCAGCAGGGAAGCTTTGGTTAAGACAGAAGGGGGAAAAAAAAAAAAAGGCAGATACTTTATATGAAACAACTGCGCAGCATCCTGCATGCATTGCAGGGTAAGCTTGTACTGCAGGAAGAAATCCAAGGGAATTAGGGAGGCTGAAGCAGAGGTTGAGGAAAAGCACGTTAAATGGTCTAGGTGTCTCAGGACGCTGCATGGACAGCTTCGAGCAGGGTGGGCTGGGGGAGCTGAGCGAGCTCCAGCATCAAAGAGGGAAAGCAGTGAATTGGTATTAATTGTGCAGCTGAGGGTGGTTAAGCAGCAAAACCCATAATAAGAGGTATTTACTTTAAAAAAAAGGGGGGGGGGGGGGGAAGTAAACATCTGTAGTGAAAAACAAGAATTTGAAAAACAGAGGATGTTCGTTAAATCCTTACAAATGGTTAGCAAGACATGGCCTTGGGAGAAGGAACGGAGCCATAACTGTGGAGCTGGGGTACAACAAGATAAGCTCAAGGAGAACTAAATGGTTAATGAGACTAAACAGAAAATTACTGGAACTGCGTGTGAACTATCCTAATTGGCATACTACAAGATGCAACCTCCAGCAAAGAGACCCCCCTACTAACAAAGCCCCCTCCCCACACAACATGGTGTAAAAAAACCCCACTGTACCTTTAGATGGCCACCAGGCTGGTAAGAACCAAGGACACTTAAGTGTGACTAAACATAATTATAAACAATTGTTCAAAGCGTATTAAAAGTTTTACCGCGTGTGCAGAGGTGTGCTGGCTGTGTGGGTTTACCACCAGCACCCACGTCTGTGCAGACATGCATAAACAGATCCCTCCACTCCTGCCCACCTGGTGGAGAGCCCAGGTTGGGATAATGAGAAGACCTTGTGACCTTGTGATGCTTTTAGGGCTTTCAGGTGTGGTGAGGAGCAGAGTCGGGGAAGGGTGTGTGTGCTGGGCTGTCGGCTGGAGCTTCTGCTGGTTTTCTATCCCAAGGAGTGGGACACGATGTGAGTTCAGCAAACCTCTGCTGTTGAGCTTCCCCTCTTTGAAGGGAGTGGGGGGGAAAGGGGGTGTTTGTGGTGGTCACTGTGGTGACACTCTCTTGGCGTAGGGGTTTCCTGGGCAAAAATGGGCTGCGTGGTCATCTGGGAGCTGGTTCCTGAGGCTCCCTTGGAGCAGGGAGCGTCTCTGGGCAGGGCAGGGGCTGTGCTGTGGTGTGTCCTACTTCACAGGGAGTCCCCAGGCTGCAATGTTGCTGTCACAGCAAGCTTGGGGACCCCCAGGCCAGGTACCTCCCCAGGAGCTTTCTGGAACAGAGCAAGACCTCAGGGTGGGGAAGTGGCTTACCCTAGGCTTAACTGAGACTAAATGGCTTCACGGTGAAGTGGCCAAACTGGGAAATTTAAAGCAGGGAATGAAACCCTGTGGGCTTCTCCCATCATCTGGGGTGTTTCTGTGCCACGGGTGTAAACCCAGGAGGATGGCACTTGTCCCATGGTTAAATTGGGGGAAAGTGCTTGACCAGCAGAGATGGTAGGACAAAGATGCCCCTGCCATGTTGGCTATAAGGTGCTGGTGGCACCAGGCTTTGCTCGCCCGGGAGATGCCCTCAGGGCCACGTGCCATATGTAGCTCCTGTCATGCTGTGGGTGTGCTGTGGGCAGTGGAGATACATCCATAATGTGTTCGGGGCTTGTGCTTTGTGAAAGGGCTGACTGGGGTGGCTGTGGGCACAGAGAACTCCTGCTGACCTTGCAGGACAACATTGTGTTGGGTGATGTAGGGAGGAGAATGCCTTTTACCTCCCAGACTTCTGACTCAACCCCAAACCAGCCTGAAAGCAGATCCCTTTGAGGCCCCTGAACAGGTCCGTGGGCTGCAGATCAAACCCAGCAGGCGGCTGTTATCTCCAGCTCCCTCTTTGCGTGACAGATGCCGCAGCATGCGCTTTGCAGGACCACCCATGCTTTCCTTGGCCCAATGCAGGTGTCCCTCAGGAAACGCCTTCCTGCGCATCACATCACTAATAACTTTAAACCACCATGCCTGCATACGATACGTAATTCTTTTTACATACTGACTAGAGGTGTCCGGGCTTCAGAAACGTGTTCACTGCATATGAAACCACACGCCAGCGGTGATTCAATTAGCCAGCTCCTTGGGATCTTGCCATGGGGCACGTGGGACTGGGTCTTTATTTCCCTCTTCTTCCCGCTCTGATTGACTCCCAGGTTTCCTCCTGCTCTTTCCCTTAATGAGTTGTGCTGCGCTGGGACAGACCTCTCAGCTGAAAGAGTCTAATTGCTGGAGTAAGGATCAAATAGCCATTAGAGTGTTTGCTACTAATTAATTATTGCTTGTCGCTGCTCAGAAATGGAAAGGCTCAATTGCGGTGTAACAGGCTTACTGGTGCTAAATAACTCCTGTTTACAGCTGTGGGGACCTGACGGCCGGTGGTTACTTGCTGCTTGTAGTGCTGGTCTTCTGGGGACGTGGGGAGGGCTGAGCCTCCCGTGTCACACCTTTCTTGGTTTTCTTTTTTTGGTGGTGTTTTTTTTTTGGGGTGGGGGGTGGGGGGGCGGTCTTGTGGTTTCTTGCTCATCCTGAATGTTTTCGGTTGGCTTAAAATGGATGGTGTCTCCCTTACCAGTCAAACATTGCACTCTAGGCAACATCAAAGAACTAATTAACCTGCCAGACTGCTTAACAACATCACAAAAAGATTTCTTGTAACTAAATACAGGACATATCTGCCATCTCCTTGGCTCATTTTTAATTTAGAAAAGGTGGAAAGCTGGTGGGGAGAAATCTGTGCATCCAACTGGAGGGCTGATGGTTGACAAGCAACCGGCGGTGATTTATGGCTGGGTAATTTTCCAGCTGCCATAGTTTGTGTTAGTGCAAATGAGAATTGATGGCAGTTTGAGTTAATAGCTGATGCAGTAAGGAGCTGGCACATGGTAGCTTTGATCTCCTCTGCCACGGGAGCAGCCGCTTCTCAAACCACCCAGGCTCGTCTGCCGAAACCTGGAGGAGTGGGTGGGCTCCAGCTGCGTGGAGGGGTGGGCCCCTGGGAGAAAGGGGGGAAGGTGCAAATGGATCCAGGCGTGACATGGAAAGGGCTGTGAATGGGGCAGCGCTGTGGCAGCAGAGCCCAGCGCGTGCCTGGTGTGGCTGGGAGGAAATTTGGATTTCTCTCTTTGCTCGCTCTTTCCGACACCGTGCTCCTCTGTTGTCCAGGGCACCCACACCCTGTGTGGTGTCCTTCCTCAGCATCGCACGCTGCTCCTCCAAGCATGGATAAAGCAGCCAAGGACAGTAGTCATCTACCAAGGCATGGCCACCAAGCATCATCATCGTGATGCTAAGGCTACTGGACAAGGAGCTGGAGTGTTTCAGCACAATTGAAAAAATGGGAAAGTTTCCCCCTCCATTCCCTTGCTTATGTCCAAGGGACTATTTGGGAACCCTCTACCCAGCCCTGCCTCCGTCGTGCCCCACTCTGAAGGGATGCAGAGGCTGGGGCAGGAGCATCATGCCTTGGAGGTGGAGCAGGGCCAGTCCCAAGGTGATGGGAGCAGGACTGGAGCAGGGCGCCAGTGTTGCGGCAGGGGCAGGACCGGTGCTGGCACCATGGTGGTGCCCACCCTGTGCACACAGGGCTCGCCTGGCCTCCGGGAAATGCCAGTGGCCATCAGAGCAATGGAGAGGTGTTTAGTGGAGAAGAAACAAAGCACATGGAGAAAGCGTGCACCAAACATGAAGCCCCTCAGGGCTGCCTTGTGAGCATCCCACGGTGGCAGCCCAGCCCCAAGCTTAACGTGAACACATGTTAAGCTTGGTGGTCCCCAAACCACCTGGCATGTGGTCCCCAAACCAGGCGTTACACTCCCTATAAGGTGTTTTTAATTTTTTGCTGAATATTTTCTCAGCCCTAGCAGTGATAGAAAGAGGGGTTTATTCCAATGTGGTTTATTTTCAATAATTAAGGAGAATAATAAGACAATTGCTGGCAAAGTGCATTCCTTATAGCATCAATAGTCTTTGTTTTAAGGTTTTCCCCAGTGTCGAAGTTCTTGAGTGGCTCTCGTTAGGAAATATAACACATGCCAGTCTTTGACAAGTGGCAGTGAGAGGAGCATAGCCTAGCAGGAAGAGTCTAAAATATTTAAATATAAATTATTTACCTCAAAAGTTGACTCTGAATGTTTCTTGCCACCAGTACCTGACTAATTATCATCTTATCAAAGGAGCGTGCAAACCTGTAAGCCTCGGTGTTTGGAGTGGTTTGACAGATAAGCCTTCCTGACGGAAATAGATGTAACTCGGCTATTAACAGTCTGGTTCACTTTTGAATTTTGAATTACAATTTTTTTAAAAAAAACTAATAGTCTGTTTTATGTAAACCGCTCGGAGATTAGGAGTTGATTTCAAAGATCATCCTCCGTAAAGTCTCTTGATCATATTTTATGGTTCCTGTGACTCATGGGTGTAATCTTGTATCCCTGGGATATTCATGACATGTTCGCCTAATTCCCCATGGTAGCTAATCTTACTTCTGTACCTTAAAAAAATATTAAAATATCTTTAAAGCAGGACTGGTAAAAAGGCAACTTTTATAGCCAATCTTCAGCTCCAATTGCTCCTGCTGGGGAAGTCATAATGATGAATTTGTGACATAATTTCTGTGGCAACATGCTGGGATTTCATAAATGGGGATGGTGATTATAGAGCAGGATCAGGTGAAGCTGGATTGTGATGGAAAAAGCCCCGATTCAAATGCAAATTGTTCAATAATGGCATAGGGGATACCAGAAATTACTGGCAATTTATTTTATTTGGGTTAAGCTCCTCATTCAGTCTTCTTCAGTTGGAAAGTCACTCTTTTAAGGACGTGAGTAAAAGAAATGGCTGGAAAACATATCTTTCTTCTCTCAAGAGAACAAAATTGTCCTAATTTAATAATAATTAATCAGTTAGTGTAATTAATAACAATGTTCTGTATGTCTACGATTCCTCCCATTCAAGACTAAGTGCTTCACAAACCCTAACTGATTCCACCTTACCATTCCCTGTAGCAGGACCAGGTAATTTACCCCATTTTCTGAAGACAGGGAGGCATGAGCCAGGCAAATCATTTTAACCAGGTTAAATGATTTGCCCAAGGTCAGATGAGGAGCTGAAGTCGGCACAGATTTGCATTTCAAAGATCAGCCCCTACCCAGCTGGGGTTTGGCTATGGGACGGCGCGTGCAGCTATCACACGGCCACGCGAGTGGTGGCCACCCAGTTGCAGCCTCAGAGTAAATCTGGCGGTTTTCTGGTGTCCAGCACGTGGAGTCGGGGATAGGAACAAGCCCCGTGGGCGTGCATTGGTAGCAAAACCAAAAAGCAAAAGCAGAATTGGCTTTTTGTTAGTTATTCTCACTGAAACTGGAAGCAAGTTGGTTTGTTTTTTGGATTTTTCTTTTCCTTTTTTTTTTTTTCCCCTGCTCCAAATTACTTGGAATTTAAACTGTTTAGTTGAGGATTAAACTAATTGCTTCTGTAAAATGCTGTTCCCACACCATCTAGTGTACATCTGTTAACTGGGGAGGGATAACTGAACCAGTTGCCAGATGGTCTCTTGGATTTGGGTGGCTGGGAGCCAAGGAGCTGCCAGTTGGTGGTTTGTGGGGTTCTAGCAAAGAAGTCACGCTACGTGCTCATTCCCCTTGGTTACTCTTCTCTGCCTTAATGAAGATACTGCCTAATGCAATAAAGCAGCTATTAGCCCCCTCCCTGCACTTCCCTCTCCCCAAAAGGAGTGAGTTTTTGTAAGTCTGATCTGTCTGCCTGAAGCAGGCTTTCCCAGGTTCTCCGCACGCTATGTGTGCAAAGGCACTTTCTCAAGTACGTGAGTTATTCAGTCCCATGCCTGACGGCTGCCTCTTCCCATGCCGCAGTGGAAAGATGCCGTCGCAACAAAACTGCTGTTTGAAAGTGGGGTTTTTTTATCTTTATAGCTCAACTCAAAGTTCATTGCTTAGCCTTGATTATCGAATGACACTTCCATAATGCATATTGGCTCACATCACGCTGTACCAGTTTAAAAACTTCAACCTGAGGGCTGGATGCTGTGCTTTGTGTTTAAAAGGCATGCGATATTTACCTGTGCTTGCAGGAGGACACAGCTGTACTTTGCTGGAAAGGGCTGTTTTGTCAGATTCTGAAGAGCCTCTTCGTAGTAGAGTAACACAGGTGCCCTTGACCAAAATTCAGAACATCTTTCCCAGGGCTGAGCCAGAGCTTGGGATCCTCAGAGGTGACAGCTAGGCAGCGTGTTTTGCATGGGACTGCTGCTAGGGGACAGCCGTGGCATCTGGAACCCAACCTGGGCATGGACCTCGCTCAGTTCTGAGCACGCGGTGCTAGGCAGGGATGCGGATCTCGGTGGGCGGGTGGTGGAGTCGCTCCCAGCTGCGGGAGAGCTGCAGCAGCCCAGAGTGGTTTGGAGTGGGAAGGGGCTCCCCATGCTGCACATAGCGTACGGACGAGGCAGAGAGCAGTACCTGAGCCGGCGGCCAGCTCGGACTGTGTTCCCACTGAGGCTTTGTGCTGGTGAAATTGCCTCTTCAGGGCGCGTGTCTTTGATAGCCATCAAAAGCCAAAGCTGCCTGCTGGGGTAGGGAAGGACAGAGCCGGGAGGAAATCCAGTTTTACAGTGATGTTTTCTTTTTGGCAGAGAGTGTATGTACTCAGAAATATTAAGCTTATGTGACTTTGAATGCTGCGGTGTCAATACTCATCTGGATCCCCTGCAGCGTAAGTACCTCCTAAGCCATGATGCTGTTACTGGGCTGGAGCTTGCATGCAGTAACATGCATGTGTCTGTCCAGGTGAAGCACTGCTCAGGAAAAATGATAAAAGCGAGGGATGCATTTGGAGGTGATGATACAACTGAATCCAACTGCTCTTGACAGCCAAAGCCTCACCCAGAGCCGTCTGTGGGCAGATTCCCACTCAAGCAGGTGGGTTTTGCAGGTGGAAATTTCCTGCCTCTGTGGGGTTTATCCACACGCCTTGGCATGGGCTGTGATGCCCATAGCTGTCACGATGGGCTGTGGAGAGGAGGTCACCTACTTTGAGATGGGTTAGTGAAAATGGAGCTTTATTCTAGTTGGGGAGGTCTAGGGTGGTGCAATGTGGAACCTTGTTTTTTCCCTTTTACACCAGCAAAGTCTTTTCTACCCTGGCTTGGTGAACCTGCTGGCTTGAACCCTGCAGATCTTGCAGACCTCTTCTTGGAGGCAGGCTCCAGCAACAGCACAAGGGAAATTCAAGGGAGGGGGGAATTTATGGTTTGACCATTAAAAAAAACCAAACAAACACACTTTGGCAGCTGAAAATTTGGTGTTTGGCTTACTGTCAGAAAGGTGCTGGACATGGACAAATTCCAATGAAAACGGTTGGTCTGGGGGAAGTAAGTCAGCAATGGTTACCTCTCTATGCTGTGAGATGGAGTGACAGCACCTCCACACCCATCCGTGCTGGGGTCGGACCGTGGGGCTGCTCTCCTGTCCCACCCTGGCTGGGTGGCTCCTGTGGCCTGAACTGGCAGCAGACCCTTGCTCTCTCCCGGCATTGTGAGATGAAGCTCAGCTTTACAAGGGCATTGGAGTCCTACCTAGGCTTTGGGGGATAATTTGCCACTTTGCTGGTTCTTTGGGATTTCCCTCTTGGCTGTGCATGAGCGATTCCATCCCATGATTGTGGCAGGTGATGGGGGCTTTCCCTGATGGCAAAGCAGCATGGACTTCTGTGGCTGCACCTCTGGGTCTGCATCACCTGGAGGGTGACCAAGCCTACTTCCACTGATTTCTGGAAATTGTTTTTTTTCTTAGTTGTTAAGAGTTATAAACTACTTCCCATAGTCAATGACTGCCAACTTAGTAAGTTTTTCTGCTGAGCAACCCAAAGCAAACAAAGTAGAGGCTAATGAATCTTGCCCTCTGCTGTATCCTGTGCACTTCTCTGTCCAGGGCAGACTGAACCATTCAGCTCTGTTAATGATGGTGTTAAATAGACTGCTTAGCGCTTGCTGTTGCTTTAAGAGGTGAATTACTACTTTTTTTAAAAGGAGTTTGCTAAGGACCAGAAGTGGCGTGTGCCCTCCGTGTGGTGGTCTTGCACAGCTTGCAAACCTCCCCGGGGTGGGTTGTGCTGGTGAGCAAATCTCCTGGCATTGCAAAGCAGTGGCTGTTTCCATGTGTGGTCTGTGCCGACAGGGAGAGATGAGACCGTGGGGAGCTGGGAGCTGCCCTGGGCATGGGGAGGCCAAACCCCCAGTTCTGTGCCTGGAGAGATGCTTGGTCGAGTTGGGCTCAGCCTTTGGTGAGGCAAAGCCCATGTGGAGGCTCTCCCAGGATGTGGCATCACTTGGTGAATGTTTGCACAGCTCCTGGTGGAAGCAGGGTTAGGATGTGAGGCACCCTGCGTAGGCATGGGAAACAGCCCTGACCCTGCGGAGCTTTTTCCTGGTTTGCCACAGTGCCCTGCAGCATGCTCCTGGTGAGCCCCTGACCGTGCACCTCATGCTGCATGCGAGCATGGGTCAGGCAGAGGCTTCCCTAGGCAGGGACCGCGTGTGGTGAGAACAGCACACAGCTATATACGGAGATGTCTGTGCCGCTGTTCAAACCCGTGTCCTTTTGTTTCTCCTCTGGAGGAATTGGACGTTCCCTGCCAAAGAAGTGTTCTCTGGAAGAATGACACCCTGTCCTGGGGGCCCCGTGCCAGGAGCAGGCAGCTGCCTGTGCTGTTGCCCTGCCAGGCAGAGCCTCGGGAGACGCGAGGCACCTGTAGCTTTGCCTTTCTCTCCGGCTTTAGTGTGAGAAGTCTTCTAGAAAAGACAGGGACCTGGGCAGAAGCAGGGGAGAGGGGTTTCTGGTAGATAATTGTTACTGTCTGGGGACATTCCTGCTCCCTTCGAGCTCCTTCACCTGCCCCAGCCCTGGGAGTGCCCCGGAACTGCTTTATGGTTGCAACCACTGCTGCTGTCCCTGTGTGTTACAGGCTTCCCTCCCCAGCACCCCCGCATGGTGCTGGGTCTGTCCCTGAACCTTTTGCATAAGGCCGGTCAGGCTTATGCAAGCAACGGTGCAGCCTGATGGCAATGCAATATATAAGATGATGGCAATGAAATACCTCTCTTTTTTTTTTTTTTTTTAATGTATCTCTGTCTGGCAGTGGCTGCTAGGAGGCTGGGGATGCCTTGACACCCTTTTTGCGAAGCCTGTGCTTCCAAGGGTGTTTTGCTGTGCAGGGGTCAGGGAGATCCCACAGAAGGAGTAAGTGGTGGTGGGGACTGGACGCAGCAGAGCTGCTGGGGCTGGGCCCCCTCCTGCAGCTGCCTGGGCTGGGGACAGGCAGGACAGCACCATCCCAGCGGGACCTGTCAGACCTCCCAGCGACGAAGCATACTGGGTGTGTGTCATGGCATGGGGGGCAGATGATCCGGGTTGCTTTTCTTCTCTGCTGGCTGCAAGCCCCAGGCAGGGGGTTGGGGTTGGTCTGCAGCAAGAGCTGCCAGATCATACCCGTTGTTGTGCTGCGGCTCTCCTGGGACCATGCTGCGCCGCCCCTCCTGCCGAGCTCCATGGTGCCTGTTCGTCTTGTGCCTGCTCGGCTTCTGCTCCTGCCTGCTGCTCATACACGTGCAACACTGATGGAGGACAAAATGTGCGTGTGGCACTGGAAGGAGGAGGACATGAGTGGAGATCTAGGCTCAGAAGGGGTTGTCTGCTGTCGATGTACAGGGATGTGGGTAAGGCCTTGACCGAAAATCCCAAGCAATATAAAGTAGAAAATAGCGTGCTTTTCTGAGAGTGGAGAAAGCAAAGCAAAACATCCTGAACGGGACCCATCAAGGGTGCAGTGCTGCTGCTTGGATGTTCAAAGGGCAGTGCCCAGAGGCTGCCCTCAGAACAATGTTAGACATATCTAATATATATCTTGACTTGGTCAAGATATGTGGATGTACAAACTCTTTCGGTGCAGTCACGCTCTGCCCTGCCCATCCCTGAGCAGGGAGTTGGTGCGTGTCTGTCCTTGGAAGGCACTTCTGAGAAACAGAGGATGAAATGTGAAGCAAGCCTTTATGGCTGTTTCTAAGGATGAGTCGAAGAGATAAAGGCAAACTGAGGTGCCGAGAAGGTGCACATATGGAAGAAGCTCCTTTATTGAAATTACAGGCACACAAATCCAGAAAAGCCTTGTGGGTTAGATCTAGGTGCTGATTTTGGTAAGCTTCTTAATCAGCATGATCCTTCCTTGCCCAGGCTACGGGGAAGCTGACCTTCAGAAACCGGGGTCTGGGATGAGCATGGCAATCCCTGAGGCGGTGTGGTGGCACGCGAGGGACCCCGGCTCCACGGGGATGTGACATGGCAGAAGAGTGAAGCAAATGGCCAATGGCAGAGGACAAACCCCGACTGCTAAGAGTCCCAGTTTCCCAATTTCCCAAGACAAGGCAGAGCCGTGATGCTTAGAGAGGACCCTTTGGAAATGACCGATGGTGAAATGGTAGCTTTGGTTGCTGTACCCACCCACTGCATTTTTAGGAGGGCTGCTTTCTCGCCTAGTCCAGAAGCTCAGGTTTATTGCAGCCCTTGTGCAGAGAGGATCCTTGGAGGTTGCAAAAGCCATGGGCAGCTTAGAAACACCAACCTGGCTTTAGGATGGCGTGTGGCTTTGCAGGGAGCCATCCTGCTGTGCAAGGCTGCGTCACTCCTTTGCACATCCAAGTCATTAACGTGCAAGGAAATTTGGGAGTTCATCACTCGAAACTCTGTTTTCCACATAATGGCCTCGAGTTCTCCAAGCTCATTTGGGATGTGTTTGGGGGTCAGATGAGAAATGAAGCAGGATCAGAGTTAGCCTGAGGAAAGTTCCCATTTACGTGCACTTCTCCTTTTCCAAAAAAAGGTCTCCAGCATGTGCATGTGCAGCAGAAAGGGGTCTGGGCAAAGAACACGCCCTCAAAGCAGTTCCAGTTCTGCCTTGGGGATGTGCCTTGCGTTTCACAGAAACTGAACTCGGTCCAATATGCTCTCTGCATGTTAGATTATGGCTTTGTGAGCACGTTCAAATGCGAGACTAGTATTAGTAGGCACTCGCGCTTTAGTTTATGCTAAGAGCCAACAGATGGGGAAAGTAGATGCCAGGAACCCAGGCCCCGATCAGGTGGCTTCAGCTGTGCTCATACTGTATTTAGACAATAGGCTGTGTTGCATATTTGGAGGCTGATCTTGTGAAAATGAAACCCTGCTGGTGCTAACCCACAGAGGCTTTGCACGCTGGGAAAATGG
Organism: Falco cherrug; assembly: GCF_023634085.1. Taxonomy (NCBI): domain Eukaryota; kingdom Metazoa; phylum Chordata; class Aves; order Falconiformes; family Falconidae; genus Falco; species Falco cherrug. The sequence goes on from NC_073711.1 coordinate 16,101,236, forward strand.
CCAAATTCCTCTGGAAAATGGTGAACCTCCAGCTGGGGGAATTAATGAAAATTCACTTTTGCCAAAAAGCAGAATTTCATCTTTTTGCATGACAAAGATTGGCTCTCGCTGATGGAGATTCCCTCTCTCCTGCCACCCCATCTCGCACACACGCAAGAGGAAACATGTGGCAGTCAAATACCCAAAACTGCTGCAGGCAGCGCAAGTAACTTGCTCCCTGTATCTGCTGGGGCTAAGGCAAGAAGTGAGGGCTTTGGGCTGCAGCAGGAATGGGTAGGCTCCACGCTCAGAAACCCTTCCTAGATGTAAGGCATCTCCAGGGGTGGGGTTGCCCAGGGCATCTGTGGCACTGGAGGGTTTGAGAGCAGCACAGTAAGTATGTCTGCAGACATGCAGGCTTGTACAAACTGCCTTGAAGCTGGGGATCGGGCTTGGGCATCTCTTCTAGCTCTGTTTCCTATGATTTCTGACACCTGCTCCTCAAGCTAGCTATCGGGCAACTTGGGCTCAGTTGCTGGAGGAGATGGCTGGCTGCACAGCCCTCCTGTGCCCAGCACTGCCCTTGTCCTGGAGTTTTCCTGCTTTCCGGAAATCTTTGTGGTGACTTGGCTGTTCATCGGTTCAATCTGGCTTTTCTGGGATGCTTCCCTAACTCTTAGTCTCCATCCAAAGTGAGAGTAGGCTTTTGCTCTCTGTGTCAGCTGTGTAAGCAAGCTCCCCCAAATCCTCTGCTCTACCCTATGCCCTTGCCTAGGCTGACTTCCAGGAGACTGAATTCACAAGGACCACGTGCATGAGGCAAGGTCTCTAGAGGGCAACAGCTCCTCAGTCCTCCATGGGTCAAGAGAATTTTGACCCAAATAACTTTCCCAGACCAGTTTTCTCACATTTTCTTCTCTGATTTTCAACATCTGGTTCCTGAGGTTGGTGCGCAGTTCCCCTCCATTAGCTCAGTTCCTCTCCTTCCCTGGTATGGACTGCAAGATCTCTGCTGGTAGCACAGGTGAGATAACCAAGCATCTCAGATGGTCACCAGTCCAAGCAGTATTTTAGTTTTTAAAGTGCGGTAAAGAGTATTTCGCTCTTCTAGCAGCCCTTGTCAACTTGTTTCTGAGCAGAAACCTGATCCAAGTGCTCTTGTAAAGCGGTGTGCTATTTTCTTCAATAGCTCAGTGGTTAAGTTTCTTGACAGTATCTCTTAGCCAAACTGCCTGATAATCAACCGGAGTAAGCAAGAAGGCCAGTTTATCTTCAAATGCAATAATTATATGTGGAAGAAAAACAACTCGGCATGTTGTTGTGCTGTATCTTGCTGCTCCGCCTAAGAGAACGGGCAGCAGAATGACCTGGAGGATGTGATGCTGCTGCATGGGGGAGGAGAGCTGGTTTTGCTCTTGAAATCCAGTCTTTGACCTTGCCACTGGATTTTAGCTTATGATGGGGGGGAAAGGGGGAAATTCAGGATCTTCCATCATTTCTGTTGTGAAGGGGAACAAAATTATCTAGGATAGCTGGTCATATATCTATCTTGGAAGACCTAGAATGGATTGCCTGAACTTCTAACCAGCTTCAACGACATTACTGCGCTCCCTCAAAAATACTCTGCAGAAGGGTTTCTTTCCTTTAGGGAAAAGTACAGCACAGGGCTGTTGTAGCCACAGGTAACAGAGTTGATTGCTTCTCGTGCAGATATGCAGCCATCACCCAGTCCTTGCACGGCTCCAGCAGGTGCGTTTGCCCAGCTCCGTGTTTTTTACTCGCTGTGATGTAAGTTCGCCTGCTCATCTTAAAAGCCAAAGGCTGGGCGCCTCTGGCAAATGATGGTCGAAGAATTTTTCTGAGCCTGGTGCTGTTGGCACACAGAGAAATGGAGGGTGGGTGTACCACCCCTTGGGGGTCAAGGTAGCCGGGTTGGATCTCTCCTTGTTGTCTCCCTCTGCATGGAAGAAGCTTCCCTGCTGTCAGCTGAGTTGATGATGTACAGCACCTCGCCCTGGGGGTCCCTGCAGGTCCCTGGCCGCTGAGGGCTTTGATGGGGTCGCGGTGGGATCCCAGCCTCAGCCCTGGCTCCTGCCACCCCCTGCCAGGGGCCTGACCCCCCGCTGGCAGCTGCAGTGCTGGCCTTGGGGGCCCCCTCGCTACATGCAACAAATATGGGCTGCAGGGAGAAATGAGAACATCTTTAACCACCCCGGAGAGATTTGGGTCGTGCTTATGAGTCAAATGTTTACTTGATGAAGAGTGAATTGATGCAGTCCCCCCTGCCCCCTCACAGCCCTTGGGAACCACTTGTGAAATGAATAGCAATTGTTCTCTGCTCAATTAGTCATATATAAGTGAATACCTCATGGTGGTCGTCCCCAGAATGGTGCGTAATTGATGCATTTCACCGATGGTTACACCAGAAGGATCTCACTTTCTTTGCGTGGCAAAGGATGGGGGAAGGATACAATGACGGCGGAGTTGTCCTCGGCCCCTCGAGAGGAAGCGTGTAGTTGCTGGATGGATGGGATGCTATTGAGCCGAGCGCGGTGCTCTCGAAACATATTGAGCTTATTAGAAGTGCATGTTGACTCTGGGACTTCAGTCTGACTGCGTGGCAAAACAGTTAGGCCAACGAATATGTGATAATGTTTTTTATAAATGTGATAATTAGATAAAAGAAGGGGGAGTTGGAGTTTAGACTCAAAGACATTAATTAAATTCACATTGACAAATCAACATATTGGTCTCATATGGATTAAAGCGGCCCTGAAATGCTTCTTTTGTTTAGATTACACTAATTAAATTCACACGTTTTGCCAATCCACAACAGTTACCTTGAAAGGCAGAAGGCTGAAGCTTCGAAATACACGTCAGTGAAGGTGCTGAAGTCAGAGCACTTTTGCAGAGCAAACAGGCGGGAATTTTAAGAAATTCTGGGGCTAATGTTTGTGAAATTTTTATACCCTTGCAACCAAACGCTGTCAGAATGATGCATGCTTTTACTTAAACGCTGAGTGCTTAACTGCAGTTTTAAATTATGCTCAGTGATGAGGTAATAAAGTATTTCAGTAAATATGTCTCGGAGGAGAACTTGGGAAGGAAAAAACACATCTATTCCCAGTAGCCAGTCTGTTCAGGTCAGTATTTAAAAACCATGGGTCACACGTCAGAGAATTATGGGCTGCTGCTGGCAATATTTTTGGAAGTTAGGACTTCATAAATATATCAACTACTCGACGTAGGGCTGCCCTACAGCAGCTGCCACTGGGCAAAAGCCAGGGGATAGGATTTTTTTAAAAAGAAGCTAATATTTGTGTTCAACAGTGACTTTTTATTGTGAAATCTTAAAAAACTGAGCTCATTGATGTATGTGTGGCCCAGAAACGGTTGAGGTGGTGTCAAACTAGGAGCACCCTGTGCTGAGCTGCCAGAGACCCTGTCCCTGCAGAGCAGGTAGGTGCCTTGGGAAGATGCTTTTTTGGGTTGCAGGCTGCCTTTCCAGCCTGCCCTGGCTGGAGGGGACACCGGCAGCATTGCAGGGTTGTGTTTTGTGCTGTACAGTCTGGACAAAGCCCATCTTTCATCTTTAAGGACAAAAATCCCAGCGCAAGCCTCACTGCTGCATCTCCAAAGCCTTAGGTGTGAGGGCCCCGAAATAATCCTGCGTCATCACCATTGAGTCATTAGTGAATATTCTATTTTCTGTCCATAAACACAGTTTAAGCACTTAGCAGTTAAGCTTCTTAAGATTCACAGCTGATGAGGGAGCAATTAGGACAGGATTTTAATGAATACACACAAACTGGGGGGTTCCCGCTGGGGGAAAGGAGAGGTTCGAGCTGGATCTAGAAAAGCGTTCAGACACGTGACAGTAAAACGCACTTACACAGGAACTCTTTACTTCAGGGCTAATCATACTCATCTTTGCCACGTTATCTCTTTAAAATCTGGCTGTCAAACAGGCAGCTGGCCCTGTAGTGGTCTGAGTTGGGGGGTGTCCTACTGCATCTGGTGATGCTCTATCACAATAATTCACTGTATTTCCTTGATTAGAGGAACTCTTTTTGTCTGTGTTCCTCCTAGAAGGTTTGATAGTGTTTGATCACTAGTATAGGGAGAGATTTGGGGCTTTATTTTGATACAGGCTGCACTTCAAATTTAAGTGTTTCCAGCTGCAGGTGGAAGGCGAGTCTGTGTGGGACAGTGGGAAAGCAAAGGGGAATGGCTCTGTGAGGAGTGGTAGCACTTTTCACTGGTAGTTTCTCATCTCTACCGTGGGATGGGTGGGTTGGTTGGTTGCATTTATTTTATTTCTTTGTTTGTATGTTGGTGTTTTGGTGATGTTTTTTTTTTTTAAATCAAAGCACTGAGATGCTGGTGCATGGAGAGTGCTGTGCAAATGCAAATGTCCTTCAGTCCTGCCTGCTGTCAGCGGGGTGCAGGAGGATCACAGCTCCCTGGCTCGGGAGTGATGTGAGGATGAGGGGATGAATGGGTATCGTGGGAGATAAAATTGATGTCTCTGGGGCTTTGCTCTCCCTGCTCTAGTGTAAACAGCCATGGGGGCAGCTGGGCAAGGGCACGTGCCCAGGGATGGCACTGTGCCCCTGGAGCCCTCCCAGCTCCAGTGCGGCTCGTAGCCATGCTGCCTATGGGAGGGAAAGGGGATGGCATTGTGGCTTTCCATGCAGTGACCCTTGAAGCCCCACTGAAGTCCAACACATAGCAGCTATAAATCCTTGTCGTTTTCAAACTCCTTTACAGATGTTAATTAATTAATTCTGCCTAATTTGATTTGTGTGTCTGTGACTTGCGCTTGGTCGTCACCAGCGGGTTGAGGAAGGGTTGGTTGCTGCCAGGTGAAGGCCAGCAGTGGCCAGGGCTGGTTGCTGGGGTTGGCTGATGACAGTTCTCGTTTTGGGGGGAAACACTGGTTTGTGGCAATATAGCGTTTCTGTCACCCATCTTCACCCAAGGCTGGATTTCTGGGTTGCTCCTGCCCTGCAATTGGGATGCTTGTGCTGGTACCAGTGCAGGATGCCCACCGAGGAGGTGGCACTGGGTCCCCGAGCTGGACCCAGCCGGGCACAGTCCCCGTGGGTGGCTCTCACTTCTCTGGGGTGGGTGAAAGTTTCTGTTTGAGCGCTGAACGCTCCTTAAAGCCTCCGGCTTTGTCTCAGCACACCGCGGGGCTTGCTGCTGCAGGGGCTGCAGTTCTTGCTTAGCTCTGCTGGTGACAGTATCGTCTGAGCAAAAACCCACTGCGGCTCGGGAGGGGGGCGAGATGCTCAGTGCCTCTGTCCCAGCCCTGCTGGGAGGGGGGGATCCAGCTGCTGGCTGTGTCCCTGCCTGTGGTCAGGTGGATGGCAGAGGGGGAATGCCTGGGCTGTGGGGACAGGAGGGGAGGTTGGGTTGGGATGGGATGGGATGAAGCAGGCTAGGAGGAATAGTAAAGTGTAGGAGGCTCAGCTAAATTTTAGCTAACTATCCAGATGCTACATTTGTTCAAGCTGGACAAAGTTCAGCCTAATGCTCCTGTGACTGGTTTAAAAATGCCCATTGCCCTGGAGGATGCTCAGCTCCTTAGCCCGTATCCGGTGAGGTCTCCCAGGAGCTGGGTTGGTTCAGACCTCTGATTGCGGGGGGTTTTGTGGGGCTGTACCAAACAGCCAGCCCGAGGTGGTCATATGGTCATCTTGCAGAGGACCTGCCAGCGGCGGTGTCCCCAGCTTGTAGCCAGTCTGTACGTGAGCCTGCTACTGGGAAAATGAGCTGTGCTTTTAGGCCAGTGGTGACCAGTGTCCTTGAGAGGAGAAATGCTCAGCTGTGTATAAGGTGCATCAGGACACTGCACAATAAACAAAGCCAAACTTGGATGGGAAGGGATTAGTTTGTGTACTAATTACACACTGTCAGTCTTCCTTCATATGAGTGTAATGAGTGCGTAATTCAGGTAATGAGCAGAAATCAAGGGCCCACCCTGCCTACCGGTGGGCTGCAAGAGCAGAGGAATCCTTGGGACTTGGTCTGACTGGTGTAATTCAGATCATTGATGTCACTTGGTGCTTCCAGTCCTCTGGAAAATCAGCTACTCTTAATTGTAACCTGCCCCATCCCACAGCAAGTGCCTCTTCCTCCTGATTACCCCCTCATTTTAAAAATCAAGAGCACCCTCTCTTTGACACGAGGATGATGGACCTTGTACCTCTGAGCTCTGCTGCTCTTGGTGAACAGCTCGCACCTTGCGGGCACCCTGCGGCTGCGGCGCTGCTGTCCCCAGGCTGCGTGCGTGCCAGGGATGCCACTTACTGCACAAGTCCCTGCTGGTGGAGAGGGGCTGGGTATGCTTGCATGCAAAACTCATTTTTCCTGAGGCTTTTTAACTGCAATATGGCTCTACAGATAAGTTTTCCCACCCTAAAGGAGCCTGGCAGGTATCTCAGATGTCTTTTGGGGGCCATAGCAACTCTTTTTAAAATATTTTTTTGGCTTTTTGCAGGCTTCCAATCCAAAAGCTGTCCTTTCTTTTTCAGAACAAGCTATTCTCAAAAAAAAAAAAAAAAAAAGACCAACAGAATAATTTGCTTAAGACTCAGATTCACAGCAGCAAGTAAGATATAATTGCACCCTTTGATCTTCAAAGATCTCATCCAGTGTCTGATGAAGTCAGTGAAAGCCACTCTGTTTGACTTCAATGAACATTTATAATATACAACTCAGAAATATCCTTCCATTTTATCTATATGTCTGATGCCTCTCTGGTGAAAATAAACTTCAGTGTGTAAGTTTGGGCATTTTAACATAATTTCATGTGGCATGAAAGTGTTTCATATTTTAACATGAAAGGAATAAAATTTGTTTGCCCCCAAAAACACAACTGCTATTAAAGAAGCGTGTGGCATCAAGCCCATATCACCTAATAGGAGTTTATGCAACGTTCGTAGCTGCATCAGCATTGCCGAAGGAAGTGCTCAGCTGCTAATGAGCTGCCAGCCAGGCAGCGATGCTGCCATCTGAAAACCTTTCTGGTCCTTGGCATCTGCCTGTAAAAGAGATGTCTGATATCTAAGCCCTTAAAATTATCTTCATTATGTCAGATTAATTCTGCACATAGTCCAGCGTTTTAGCCTGCTGTAAAACTGGAACTATCTCTATGTAAATGCACTAAATAATTAGCTGAGATTTGCCTCTGTGTGGGGGTTTGGCATTTTCTATCCTCTTCTCCATCCCTATATACATCCTCAGCAGCAAATGTGATGGACTAGTCCGGAGGGGAAGGTTTTAGCAGCATGAGGAATTTGTAATAGAAATCAAATATTAGTACAAGCAAGATGATATCTTGCCCAAATGAGACTTGATTCCATTATTAATCTTGATCGTTATACATGATTTTGCGTGCGTGTGATTTGAATACTGGATTAAAAAGCCAGGAGATGAGTCACTGAGAAGATCTGATTTCTTGGGAAATCCAGGCAGAAAGGTGTATTTGCCACTGAATAAAACTTCCATGGCCTCTGGGTTAAGTTTGCAGGATTTCATCCAGCTCGGATGCTGCTGGAAGGCTTTCCCTGCAGAAATCCTGGACCAGAGCTGCCCATCAAGTACAGCAAAGCAATCCAGCACGTGCCTGAGCACCCCAGCCACCAAGGGGAGCGGAGCCCTCTCTTGCAGTTAAGCACAGGTTCCTGCTTTTGACAAACGGGGTGGGGGGGTTAATGACGCACTAATCGTTGCATCGTGGCCTCAGAATACTTTCTTCAAATGTATTATCACCTAATCGGATATGCCCTTTTGTGCACAGCCATCACTCTGGTACCTTATCTCTGTTCCAGTCTAGCTTCTGTCTTATCCTTTTTTCTTCTTTGCAGACTCCTCTCCATCTCACAGCTTTTTCGCTCAGGGGAGCACCAGGCTGCGGTCCCGCTTGCAGGGGGAGGTAGATGGGGTGGGTGTTACGGGAAAATGCTCCCACCAGCACCAGGCTCTGCTGGGGCCACGCTGGCAGCAAACCCTGGAGCATCTCCAGCAGTGGAGAGGGGTGCAAATACATGTGTATGAAGCATCTGACAGAATAAATCCCAAGTGTTTCAAAGACCAAGTATCTCACACTTGGGGTGTTTGATGTGTGATTTTTTTTATTATTATTATTTTTATTAAACAGCCTGTTTATTCCCTCTTTTCTGTATAGACTAGTTGTAAGAGGGCAGGGGGGAAGACTCGGTGTTTGGTCCTCATATTTACTTTTCAGTGGGATTGCTCTAGTTCTCTTACAAGCTTTTTGAAGGCTGCTTATTCGGTGTGTAGTTCAGCAAAGTACTGTAAAAATCACTGAAACCTCATTTCACAGGCTGATAATTATTATTTTTTTTAATTACTATTGTAGCAAGACAGTTGTTACTCCTCTTTGAGTCCCCTACAGCCTGTTAAGAATTTGTTGTGAATGGAGAAAAGGCCCCAAGAGAGTCTTTGAAAAAGTAAACATGTGCCTGTGTTGGATGCGTACGAGTGAAGAATGATAGAGCATGATCTGCGATTGGAATAGGAATTACTGGCATTTCTAAAGAGCCTGAGGTTTCGGACCATGCAGAGGGAGTAGTGAGTCTTAACCATTATCATCACCTTTGAATTTTGCTTTTTAGGCACCTGCTAACTTAGTTTTGGGGTAGCAAAGGCATGAACGTAACGGTGTCCCTATACGGGATGTGATGCAGCAATGCTGCTGAGAGGTGAGCCCAAGGCTTTCCACTGGATCATACTTAATAACCTAACTGCAAGCAATTATTTTCATTTTGTTTTAAATCCCCAAGAGTTATTCCACTCTTGCCACACCGGTTAAAACCAAAGCCCATCTCAGTGCAGCCTGCAGAGATGCTGGCCCTCTGGTAGCTCCCGCTTTGGCGACAGGTACTGCACGTTTGCATCTTTCTGGTGGGGAGCTCAGGCAGAAGAGGGGATGTAGGAAAGTTCAGAAGATAAAGCTGGTGAGAAGCCACAAGCACAGGTGGCGCTACAGGTAGCGGTGGGGTATGCACAGCTGAGTGGGTTGATTTGATGCTGATGGATGGTTTTGTGATTGGTGTTTTGATCTTGCTGGGTTTGGAGGAATTATTCTGGATGAGAGATTGTTATATAGTCTGGGGTCAGAGCAAGGAGAGAAGTGGATGGAGCAGTGGGCCAGAGGGGAAGGTGCCCTCCACGGTGTCGGAGGTGAATGGGGCAGGGAGAGGAGCCCACGTGGATGGGGCACCTTGCAAAAGTTTAGGTGGCAGCACTGGGTGACTTCTGTAAAGCTTACTGGTGCCACCACGTGCATGAGACATCCATATGTTAGGAGAAACCTTAGAGGCCAAATACAGCCATGATGAGAGATGGACACTGCTGTGCCCACTGGCGTCTCTGGTGTTGTGTGTCAGTATCGGTTCAAGACACAGAAACCTAATCCAGCATTGCAACCCAAGAGTGAAAATGCCACCATGTTTCCAGGAATGTTTTTGAGCTCCTGCGGTTAAAGATCACCTTACCTACAGCTGGGATCACTGGCCGTAGCTCAATTTTAATGGTGCAACAGTGACAACCAGTGGCCAGCTGGGCTAATCCGGGGCGAGTGCCACCCCTCCAAACCAGGGCTGGGCACAGAACCACAGAATGGTCGGGGTTGGAAGGGACGTCTGGAGATCACCTGGTCCAGCCCCTGCTAAAGCAGGGTCACCTGGGGCAGGCTGCACAGAGTCACGTCCAGGCGGGTGTGAATGTCCCCAGAGAAGGAGACTGCACAGCCTCTCTGGGCAGCCTGTCCTGGGGCTCTGCCACCCTCAAGGTAAAGGGGGCACCCTGGGGCTTTCGGTCCTGGAGGGGGCTGCAGTCATGCTGGCTCTGCCCTGCCCAAGCAGAGGGAGATACCCCACCGGAGAGGCTCCTGACAGTGGCAGGCTTCGGTGTTTCCTTCTGGGGGTTGTGATTCCACACTGCTAATAGGTGAAACATCAGCGTAGCAGGTTTGGGGCTGAATTTCTTCTACCTGGTACTCAGCTGCTGGAGTAGAGTTTGAGGACAATGTTCAGTGTTGGAATGGTTGGAAAGGGCAGAGCACAGGTGGGAGAAGGGCTTGGGCTAAGCTTCTGATGGTGCCAGTGCACATTTGGAGATGTGCTTGCCTCCAAAGCCTTTATTTCTTTATTGCATCCTTGTGCGCTGCAAATGGACACGACCTCACAGCACAAACGGTACATGGTTGAACATCTCATGTAAGACTTTGCTTTGTGCATCTTGGCAGGTGGGAAGTGGCAAATACCTGTTCCCCAAAGATTGGTTTGTAACCCAGCAGCTCTGCCAGCCCTCCATGAGATTTGGATCCTGTAGATTTTCAGAGTGTGTTGGTCCAGGTGGTCTCTCCTGCAGCATCTGCCTTTTGGGAAGGTGCAGGTCCTTGGGGCCAAGTGGGGTCTGCACTGGGAGGTGTGATCTGCACTGGGAGGTGTGATCAGATCTTGGCCAAAGTGTGACCAGCTCTGCTGGCAAAACTCCTCCGGAGGCTGGCATGGCAAGTTGGCTCTGTGTGCCTGCTTTGCTCGTCCCTCCAGGGTCCATGCGCACCGGGTCATCCCAAATGATGTACCCACCAGGCCTTTGCACTGGGACATCCCACAGCAAAGCCACTGATGCAAAAACCTCGGTTTTAACTCGCAGTCAGACAGTGTTGGTCCCTTTATTGTTGGTGTGAATGAGATGGTCTCAGGCAGGGGCAATGTAGTCACCCACGTTGTGGCATGCAGCAGCTTCTCCACAGCCTCAATTAGCTCTTTTTTTTTGTTGTTGTTCATTTTGTTTTTCACGTCCTTCAACCTCAAATTTAGACCCTGACATGTTTATCTTGCTCTTTGCGTGCAGAGGACCCTGCCATTAGCCTAATGCTTTTATCCCAGGAAAAGCAGAAATCTCACTAACCAGCCTCTGCTTGGGCGCTGCTGCATCCCGCTCGCAGCATCCCTGAGGACTCGGTGCCGTGTCCAGCACACCGTTTTACTGCAGTCTTTCCCCTCCCACAAGAAGTTTGGGGCTGTGCAGGAACTGGAGGGGCTTGAGGTCCTCCTGCTTCATGTTTGCCATCTGTTTTGGGCAGGCCTTGGTCCCTTTCCCAGGGAGGTGGCAGCATCCCTTCCCAAGGCCACTGCAGGGCGGGTGCGTGGGGGAGGGCAGCCTTTGCTTTTCCCTGCATGTTTGGCAGTTCAAAGGCTGCTGGTCTCCTCGTTGCCGCTCACAAATCAGTAGATGATACAGATGTGCGTATCTGGTTATATTGCAAAGGAAACCGTGGTTTCATAAGCAAGGGTTTGAACAGCTCGAGGTATCTAGCTGAGTCACGGGACTGCCAGTAAGTTGCCATTTGCAAGATCTGGATCGATTTTGAGAATTTGGGACCAAGGTAAGCCCCCTGTGAGCTGGCACATGCAGCCCAAGGGTACTGACCCCTCTTGTGGGGGGGCTGGTGCTGGTCCAAGCTGCCCTGTGGGCACGTGCGCTGCCCCTGAGACACCAGGAACCACTCTGAGCCCTTGGTGGGCAAATTCTGCTGAAATCAAAAAAATGCTGGAGAAAACTCTTTGGTCTTTCTTGGCCCAGTGCAAGTGTGTTGTGCGTCTCAGTTTGGGGTTTCTTGCGTGAGTCACAGCTCCCAGCAAAGCAGTGCTGACTTCCAGCTGCAGCGCCAGTCAACTTAACCAAAACTAACTTGTTCGATGGATGTTTGTAGTTTATAAGATCTTAAATTCTAGCCATTTTGATCTCTGGGTCCATTCAAAATAATTCTGGTGTGTGTGGTTTGGGGTGTTTTGTTTTTTGTTTTTTGTTTTTTTTTTTTTAATTTAATAATCGATTTAAAAGTTTTAAGAGATTGGGGTGTAAGAACACCCAAGCATGATGCCGAGCTGCCCCTGGGCTGGGAGAAGCGAAGCAGAGCCTGGCCGGCATCGCACTGCGCCCGTGGGGCTGAAGAGCCGGGACGGAGCCGGTGACCCAGCAGAGCATCGCGGTCCCCTGCTCCGGGCACCCGGGTTAGGAGCCGCTCTCCTCCTGCTCCTTGTTTCCCTGACCAGATTGGGCTAAAAGTAAAAAGTAAAACAGGAGGTGAAACCCTTTACTTCTGTTTGTTAATCTTTCTTCTTCTATCTTTCTTTCTCCTTTCTTTCCCCCCCCCCCCCCGTTTCTTTCTTTCCTTTTTTTTTTTTTTTTATTAGCAGAGCTCCTTTTTTCTCTCTCTTTTGCCTCAATAGAAAGAAAAAAAGTTTTGTCAGCACTCCTGTTTCTTTTGTTGTTTTCTTTTTCTCAGAAGTCTTTTCTGCTTTTATCCTAATCCCAGGCATGCATGAGGGAACAGTTGTGCTCTGTTGTTTGTCTGTTCTGCTAGTTTTGAACCAGTAGGGCTCCCGCTTTGTTCTCTTTATTTTCTGAACACAGAAAGGTAAAAGAGTAGGAATAGCGATTGAAACTCTTAAGAAGAGAAACCTTCGATATTTATTTAGATTTAATTCATTTTTTGCCATGTTGGTAATAATTAAGGGATGGTGACAAATTAAAAAAAAAAAAAGGGGGGGGGGAAGGGGAAAAAGGAAGAAACCTCTTTTCACCCCTCGGAGATCGGTTTTCTTATCCAGAACTTTTTAACTTGTACCCCTTGAGACGCTGCATTTTTAACTGTGTTGTCCAATTTATTTGCTCTCTGGAACCAGACAACGACTTAACATATGCTGGGGTTGGAGTTTGGGTTTTTTCCCCCCACACGCAGAATTGCTCCTTTGTAGCGATGGTGTTACGGTAGAAGTGTGTATTTGAAAAACAGCATTAGGTTGGTTTACCTGATGTGATGTCAGCCTGATTTTCAAGTCATATCCAGGTTTTAAGCCTTATATTTATGGCTTTAAATCCACTCCGGCACTTTTCAGCTTTTTGGGGCACATGTTGCAGAGCTGTCGGTAAAGCTTGTGTGGGTTTTATGATTTTTTAGGTATTTCTTTAATAGTTGGACATACTGGCTGATAAATTGCCTGAAACGTTTTAACAAATTAAAATAAAACTAAGCACGGATCCATCTGTTTCTGTTTCATCCCCGCAAAACAAACCTTTTATGATTTTGGTATCCAACATGTGCTTGTTCTCTGTTGCCATGGAGATGCTGTAGGCCCGAAATTTTTTTTTTTTCACAGGCTCTTACGATAGAGTTTTTTTTGAAAACTGTTTTGATTAATTTTTCCTCCACTTCAACTTCTCTCTCACTTAAACTGTTTTCCTCTTTTGTTTCCCACTTGATTTATGGCAGGTCGCTGTCATTTAAATAGATGCGCGTTTTGAAATTCCTTCTTTCTGTTCGAATGCAAAGAAAAAAAAAAAAGAAAAAAAAATAACCCATGCAAGTCATGCTCAAAGACTTGGTTATTGTTGCTTGTTGGATTTCTGCTCTCTGTGGTTGTCGGGCCTAATTCAAAGTAATTCAGGCTACTCAGTGGGGGCAGTGCATAGCTCCACAGGAAATTATGATAGCAAAAGTCTTCCTGTAGAGCTCTACACTTGGCACTACAAAGTGCCTTGGGCTGCAGTTACCTGAATAGGGTTGAATTAGACCAGACAACCGCATCATCCCACTTCTTAATCTATTAGAGCGATATACAAGTGGCAATTGTTGATTGCAAAAATGGGATTAAGAGGCTCTTCAAGTGAATTGATTTTCTTGTGAGAACAAAAAAAGGAAAGAGAAGGCTCGTTTGAATCACACAGCCAGAAAGTTTCGTGAATGGGTTCCACTCCAAATGTTAGAATTAAAGCAACCAGTATTTCCCCATGGAGCACGCAGGTGAGAGGAATAAACTGCTGAAAAATAGAAAACGATGCCTAAAACTTAAAGTTTGTGGCACTCTCACCAAATCACTGCTCTCCCCACACCACTCCTCCCTCCCTCCCTGCTCCTGGCAGCAACAACAAATCCTTGTTTCAGCCGAAGACTTTGTTGCTCTTCGTCAGTCTCTGCTTATTATTCTTTAATCTTCATTTTTACCGATGCATTTCACTTATTTATTTTGCTTTAACTCGCGGAAGAAAAGGGGAGAAAAGCTGCTTCGACTCCTCCTGGTTTTCCCTGATCCTTTTCACTTATTCCTTCCCCCACCAAGATCAAAGCAGTGCCGTGTCTCTCCTAAGGGACCTCCAAACCACAGTGCCTGCGCCGACTCCTCGAGGGTTCCACCCAGCCCCACTGGTCCTTGCTTTTCCCCTCGGGGCTACTATTTTCACTGCAACCACAAGTTGTGTGTAGTTAAGCATCATAAATGTCCCATTAACCTCAGCGTATCATCCCTTGGGAAGAGCAGAGCCTGGCATTCGGGCCTCGCTGAGATGGGTCCTGCTATTTATTTTTGGGTGGCTCTTGGTGATGCTGGGAACCATTTTGCCTAAGCTGAAAGAGAAGGTGCTGAGCATGCCTGTGGTGGATACTGAGCTGCGCGGGGAAGGTAGCAGTGAAGGCATGTCCTGCGCTGGGCATACCAGAGGACAGCCCTTGGACAGGGCTGGCTGTCAGCAGTGTGGAGAATAGAAATGACACCCAGCAAGGAAAAGGAGCTGCTGGAGCAGATGAAGGGAGCCTGGTGCTACCATTGGCGTTGGACCAGCTAGGAGGAGATAGTGAGGAAGGTCCCCTCTTGGGCACAGGGGTGAGAAAACTCCCCTCCCACCATAAAAACATGAGGCTTCTCCCTGGGAGCTGGTGCCAGAGCAGGGATGCAGGGTGTGAGCCACTTTCAAGCGGCTTCAAAGATTTTGGGGAGGGGAAGAAGCAGCTGCACTAGACCTTGTTCCACGGGTCGGAAAGGGTGTGTCCATCCTCATCACGTCATCACCAGCGCGGCTGCTCAGAGCTTGTTGTGGGGTTTGTTTGCCCTTCTTTAAATCTGTTGCTGTAGGCTTGTTTTCTCACCTGGCCCCTGCTCAGCAAGTGGCTTGATGAGAAGTGTCTTGGAGCAGATAGGGCTGATGGAGTCATTGCTGTGAACTGGGGGGGCACAGCCACCAGTGAGGCTCCTGCCCTGCCACTCTGGGAAGGAGCAGAAGCAAGCCTGGAGCGAAAGCACCATCTTGATGCTTTACTTAATGACTCTTTATTTCAGAATATAGTTATATTCTTGTGAAACCTTTCCTTTTGGGTAGGTGGTGGTAGAAGCGGGCTTGGGTTCTATGGCACTAGAGACCCCTCTCACAGCCAAAGCACCCTATGGGCATGTTCATAAGTGCTGTGAATCCAAATGAAACAAGACAAAATGTGCCTCCCATCAAACGTTGCATTCGTACTTCCCCAAAGCCTTCACTACGAGCAGCCACGTTAAGCCTTTTACCTAGCACTTTCTAGCCCTTCCCACCTCTTGCTCAGCTCTAACAGTTTTACAGGGCGTAATTTCCAAAAACCCACTTGCACAGGTTTCCTTTTCATCCCTTCTTTCCCATGGAATGATTTTTCCCAGAATCTCAGTTGCAGGATGCCAGGAGCACCCATCAGGTACCAGCAACCACGGGCAGCAAGCAGGCGTGAATTCCCCCTTTGCAACAGCATCGCCTTCTCTAACCACAACCCATTAATTGCTCCGTATTTAATTACCCAAGATTGCATCAGGTCCGCATAGCGCTTTTGCATGCACGCTATCAATTATGTCATAATAAATGAATTTCCTTTTCAGGATTCCCCGCAGCCGATGGCCAGGCTTCTGTTCCTCCTTGACTGTTCTGACTTTGAACAGGTTTATTCAGCTGTTGTCTGCTAAGCCCTACAGAAAAGAACAATAGCTTCTGATCTGCCTTTTATGGGTTATTGGGAACTGGTGGTCCGCACTACAGCTTTGGTCAGTGATTAACCAGAGTGAAAACAAACTACACAAGGCTAAGTTGATGTTGGAGGAGGAATGAACCCACTTCATTAAGGCTTTAAGAGGAAACCTTTTCTTCTTCAATGCTTGTTCACAACTTTTCAGGTCTCTATTTAATCACGTAATTCTCTCTAAGTAGGAAGAGAAGCTTGCCTCACAGCGAGAGGTCTTTTGCCGCATGACAACTTAGAAAGATAAATTATATATAAATATCTTCATGGTTTTGTGGAGAGGAAACCAAATTCAGTTTTACTGCGTGCAGCTATTTTACTGGTTTCTTAGGTGCCATGGGTGTCCCAACGTCCCGTTGCAGGAGGGGAAATCTTTGCTGCAATTGCCTTAACTTTTGGTGTGTGTGTGCATAGGGAGAGCAAATCATACCTGATCAGCACCAGACATGAGTGGCTGACGGGGGCCAAGGGCAGATGAAGAGGCAGCAATAATAGCAACCCTCCCTCACAACACCACTGAGCCAAAATGGAAGTGTTCCTTAAGGATGGGGTTTTTATTCTATCGCCTGGAGAAATCGCACCCTCCTGCATCCTGGGGATCTCTTTGCAGTTGGCACCCCAGGGAGCTAAAACAAAAGACAGGAGATTTGGAGTGGATGAATTTGGTGCTGGTGAATGTGACAAGCGGCTCCAGCCCGTGCGGTCCAGCCCTCGTGCTGCGCTGAGTAATTGCACGAAGCGCATCTTGTTGGGGCAGACTGTGTGCTTTTGTTTAGTGTAATTTATTATTATTACAATTTTTTTTTTAGCATGGCAGTTAATTATGGTTTGGGAAGCATATGACTTCAACCCAAAGCCCAGCAGTAATAAATCAACCTGCCAGCTCCTCTGGGGGTATCCAGCCACAGCAAAGCCCCTTGTTCCTGCAGCCCCTGCGCTTCTGATGGTGCAGGTAGCAGCCCCTCCTGGCTATCGGTGCGTGGGCAGGGGGGGATAACACGGACACCCTGGGAAACACCAGGGAGCTTCTTGCTGGGCACCTTTGGCATCTCTACCGAGCCCCAGGTGGACAGCAGAGGTCTTTGCACTTTGGGCATCTACCCCACAAAGGGGTGTGTGTTAATCTGGTGCCTGTGGGACAGGCCTGGCTGGTCCAGGCTCCTGCTCACACCCTGGGGTAAACAGGTGTTGGCTTTGGGGCCAGGATGGAGTGGGTTGTTGCTGGGTGGATGCAGGTCACCTGGTGCTCTCATTTTTCCCTCTGAGGGTTCCAGTGGGGACATGTAGAAGATCCCATTGAGCAGAGGTGACTGTACTACTGGGCATCTTCTGCTGGCAGGGCTGTCTCCTGACTCACCTGGGTACAGCAGCCTGCTTTCACTGCAGTTCACTCAGCACCCTGGAACTCCCCACTCCACTCAACACCCCAAATCCAGCGTGAAGGCTGGATTTGAGCAGTTAAAATCCCCAGCTGTGGTTGTAGGGAGACCAAAGATGGCTTCACAAGAGCAGGGCACACACAGTACAGGGTGAATCCCTGCCTGCACCCCAATACCTGCAGCTTTTCCAGGGCTGTTCCCCTCTCCTGCCAGCCCTGAGCCAGTCTATCCCTAGACACCCTCCCAGCTACCAGGAGTGGATGCAGCATTCCCTTTCTCTACCTACCCCAAGTGACGTACATTACTCATCTGCACCCATCTGTTAAACCTCATAGGGAAAGCACGGACCTTGATGAAAGGACATTTAAGGAGGAGCAATTTTTAGTCCCAGCAAGGCAGGAAGGGAGCAAGAAAATGGGTCTTGCCTGTGGCACCCTCCACACTGCAGAAGCCATGGATAAGGCTTGGCTCTGCCCTTGGTGCGGCATTGCACCAGGGAGGGATGGACCCACCTGGGGTAGGAACAGAAAACCCATTGGGCCTCTCTTGGGGGAACAGTGGGTGCAGCTAATCAAGCTGGGAGATAGAGGGGGCAAAGAGGGTAAAACATCTGTAATGGAGATGTCCCGTTTCTCATAAAAGCAAGAAAAGTAACAGGTGATGGTTTCCTCCTTAAACTGAACAGGGAGGGCACAATTTTCCCTCCAGTGATGCATTGCAAAGCATGATTTTACATAAAACTATCATTTTGTTTTCTCCAGGTGTTTTGTAAATTGATTAATTTTGGGTACAAAACTGTTTAAATACTTCATTAGCTGATTTCTTCGAACTCAAATTAGAGGAGCTTGTTGAAATAATTTAATGATGTGCCTTGGTGGGAGTGGAGGGCAGATGGAGAGGAGGGCTGGGGCACTGGGATGGGAGCAGCATGGGTTTCCAGCAGGTGAGGATCTGGCCCAATGCAGGGTTCGGCTATTAAATGACAACACTAAGCTGTCTCAATAATTAAAATGTATGTTTAAATAATGTATCAAAGGAAATTGCTTAAATTGCAAACTTGAGATTTTGGGGGTAAGTTCGTGTTCAGACTCAGGCTTCAAATGTGGGAGGAATTCAGATATCTAATGTACTGACATGAAACGGGGATTTCAAAAGCTTTAGCTTTTCTGTTAAAATGATGAAAAGAGAGGTAGGAAAAGAGATTGCCGAGCTCCTCAGAGTGTTTGTGAACAAAATAGCACCTTTTTGGGGAAACAAAGGCAACCCTTTAGAGTCTATCAAACAGTTTATGCCCCAACTGCTGCAAAAATTGGGCAGCAAAAAGTATGAGACATCCTTTAGATGATTCCTCTGGAGGGAAGGCTAAACTACAGATTGAACAGAGAAAACGAAAGGCAGATGTGCCTTGGAAAAAAGGTTTATCAGACTAGTGTCCATTTAGGAATCTGCAGCTGAATGAGAAGAAACTGAAGCAGGGTGAGACTTCCCACGGTGTTTTATATCTGGTTCGGAGCTCGCCTTGGAGACAGCAGAGGGTCTTATGGCATCAGCCCAGGATGTGCCACATACCTGGAGACGTGAGGAGATTTGTGCATCCTTCCCCTGGTGAGATCCAGCACCTTCCTGCAACCGCGGCAGCTGGCACCAGTCACTGCATGGCTGCGATCAGCTGTTCTTGGCTTTTCCCTTCCTCTGACTCCACTCAGCCCCATGCAAGTTGTGCAGAAACTGGCTGCTCCAGCCCACCCTGTGCCCCCCGCCTGCTGGGTCTGGCCCCTGGAGAAAAGCATCTTCACACTTGGAAGCATGGCATGTGCAGGGCAGCGCAGTGGGACAGGGAGCACAGGGAAAGAACCCTGTGTAACGCAGCACTGCTCCAGCGTGATGGCATCTATTTATCTTGCGTGCATCTCTCCTGCCAGCTGGTGCCACATCACCGGCACCAGACTGTCCCTGTTCCCATGCAGGGCTTTTCACAGGTGGAGAAGGATCTGTTTGCACATGCAAAGTCTTTTCAGCAGGAAGGCTGCAGACCAGGAGAAGCCACCAGCTGCTTAATTGCTGTCTGTGCCCCAGTGCAGGGGAGTTATCCTGCTCGCAAGCAGAAAATCTGTCTGGGCTGAGTGACAGCTCATCAAAGCCTTACCAGTGCTCTCAGACACACAGCCAAGTAACTGCATATCTATCCTTTTCAGCACAGTGTGTGCTTTTGAGGCCAAGGGAAGCAGAGCCCTGGTCCTGAGCTTTGCTTCTGTGCCACCATCCTAGGGGAAGGATGCTGCTGGCAGGGTTGTGATGGATGCAGCCACACTCTTATCTCAAAGTCCTGGGGTGGGAAGGGTAAACTTCACTGCGGAAGGCCAGCACCACTACTTTTCCAGACCTTGCAGAGCGGAGAAGAGAGGATTATATCATCCCATAGCAAATGGGCCAGTTTGGATCTCCTTAACAAGATCTACCCTAAGAGAAGCTGGCTTTCAGCCAAAGCACCAACAGATAGACATGCTCCTGTGCTTTGTCTTGTTGGCATCAGGCTACGTCCAGGGTTGGTTTGGGGATCAGGAATTGTGCAGTGCTGGATGTTTTATGCTCTCAGCTGTCTTGGCTGTGCCAGAACAGTGGCAGAGCCACCTCGAGCAGGTGCAGCCTTCGCTTTGGCTGGAGAAGCAGCAAGGTTGGGCTTTTCCAGCATCTTGTCCCAACACTGGGGATGGTGGCACAGCCCACTTTCACCCATCCTGCACAAGCCTGGTTAGGCTCCCTCTCCTTTGGGTGCTTGCAGGGAGGCAAACCTGCCTTCCACCGCCAAACCCCAAATCCTCCTCTCCCCACATCGCCCAGGGATGGGGCCGGGTGGCAGCGGTGTGTCTCCTCGCTGGTTGACAATGTTGTTTCGCTCCCTTGGCCGTAGGGTTTGGCCACGTTGATGTCTGTCTGGTTTGACTCTAAACATAAACCTCTCCCAGGCTGAATAGAGGGGATTCCTTGGTGCAAAAGGCCGGCTTTCCCTTCACACATGAGGGGTTTGCTCCATTATGCTTTGACGTCCTGCAAAGAAGCTGCCTCGGCATCAATGGCATCTAACACAGTAACACATGTAGGGCCTGAGGGCTCTGGGAGCAGGTTTAAATAGGACCATTGAATCTGTCCGCCTGCGTGCACGTGACTGTCGGTGGCAGGAGCCCAGCAATCAATTGAGCTGTCAATGTGTGCCCATGGACCAAATTTTGGACTTTCTGCCCTGTGCAGAACGACTGGTCTCAGTGCCTTGGGTCTGATCCAAGCCTTGGAACAGTATTTGGCTGCTCAGGGAGTGACCAGGGGGTACAGGACCTGTCCAGTGTGTGTGTAATTACTGTTCTGTGGCTTTCTCAAATGTCTTGAAAGGAAATAATTTAAACTGCAAATTGTTTCCCACCATAGCTGAGCGCCGCACAAAGGAGAAAGTCTCTGTTCAGGGTTATGATTAGACCCCGGGGCTTTGGAGATGATGTACCTAATGGAGAGAGAAGTAGGTAGTGTTTAACCAACAGAGGAAATAGTGTTTAACCATAAGCATGTCTCTCTAATTTCTGCTTACAGTCCTAATCATGAGCGGGTCTGAGCATCAAAGGCAATTTTGCTGATGCTGACACCACAGGGATTTCATCCCTTTTGCTAGGGGACAAGAAAAGGCCCCGATTTCCAAGGACAGGTTTTCTCCTGGATTGTTGCTGCTGATCCAGACTTCTCCAGCCGGAGATGGCCTTGGAGGCTGTGGTCCAGCACTGGAGCATGAGGGCTGTGACCAGGCGCCTCTCCTTCCAGCCTGCACCCGCTGCTGAGCTCTCCAGCAACTACCCAGTTCCACTGCAGCTTTTTTATACAGCAAGTATCTGAGCAGGTCTGGCTGGTCCAAAGGTACCTCGTCCAGATGGGAACGTGATTTTGCATATGACAGCGATGATGCTGATGCTTTTTCTCATGTGCTGATGTTTGCCCACCTGCGAGCTGCCCATCATCATTTTTGGGGAACTGGACCTATGCGCTCCACCTGTGAGAAGTGATGCTCAGGTAGGGGTAGGCTCTATAGGAGATGCAGTTATGACCCAGATTTACTGAGGTCGTCAGGTATTTATTGATTTTGGCTGCTCTTTGTGGCCCCAGGACCTCACTTTTCACCTGGGAACAGCTGGATGGGGGCACCTGAAGGAGGAGTGTTTTTTGCAGCAGGCACAGGTTTCTGCGGAAAGCATGTGCTGTGAGGGTGGTGGAGCTGCCAGCCCTGGGACATCATGACTCTCCCTGGGATGGTGAAGAAAGAGCATGTAGCAGCTTTAAACCATGCTGGTCACTGAGGTAACATGCAATCTCCGTTTCCTTGCGAGCAGGAGCACTTTTTATTCAGAATTTGCTTTGCAGAACTTCTTTAGCAGATGTACACAGAGGAGTATGTTTGGGGAAGGGTTTGGATGATGCTTGTCTGAGAGTTGATGGGCAATGTTGGGCCTTCCTCACCCTTGTGGGGAGCTTTGAACCTTGCTAGGATGCTGCTGAGCTGGGGTCTGGAGGGTGATGCCAGGATCTGTGGGACCCCTATAGTCCCTGACCACGGGGACAGCGTGCCAGGGAGCCTCAGGCGAGGTGAGCAGGGCACCCCTCCATGTGCAACCAGTTGCAACCCCTGCAGCAAAGCACATGCTCCCACAGCAGCTCCCTGCTCAGCAGGCAATGGCCTTGGGCTGATCCTGGCTCCCTGCATGGCCAAGGAGAGCTGGCCAGGGGTGTCAGCACCCTGAGGATGGCCCTGTCCATGTGGCAGATCCCCATCAAAAACTGCTGCCTGCACAGGGATTCACGGCTCCGATGGCAGGGACGCTGCGGGGAGACCCTGACCAGAGCTGGATTAACTTCAAACCCAAAAAGGAGCGGGGGGGGGGAAATCGCTTCTCTGGCCATGCAAGGCGAGTTTCTGGCTCTGGTGACTCAGGATTAGTGCTCCACAAAGGGAGGGTAGGAGCATTATAGTGAAATGTAGACTCTCCGTAGGAGGCACCCATACATCCCGGCGGTGCGGGGAGGGAAGGGCGGGGAGAGGCATCTGTGGCCTGGCCAAGTTTGCGGAGGGAGCCAGATTGCCCTCACTGCTACCCAGATGCAGGTGTCAAACCTGAATAGAACGGGTGGAAAGCACGGCGTGGGTACCTGCAGGTAACATCCCTCCCGGCTGCATCCCGGGGATGCCCGACCCCGGTATCCCACAGCACGGATGAAAGGATTGCAAAGAGCGGTCGTGTGGGAGGTGGGAAAAGAAAATGTATTTGGGGGTGTGGGGGGTGTGTGTGTGTACAGGGGTAATGTCTACTGGGAGCTGTAGTTAGCAAATGCACGGTGAAGTGTGAAACAAGAACCGAAGTTAATGCTGCATAGAAGCTGTCACTGTTTTCTCTGCATCCGTGTGTGATGTGTATGTGCAGCGTGACGTAGGCTGCTGCCGTGTCCCGTGGGCACAGCGCCTGCAGGAGCCCACCTGCACCCTCCACGTGGGCTGGGGAAGGGGAGTGGGAGAAGAATTTGCCGTGGGACTGTGTTTTCCCCCTTGTTCTCAGCATTTAATTCCATCATGAGAACGCTTTTCTTAAAAAGCAGGTGGGGAACTCCTGCTGGGTCGAACGCTGTTGCTGCTCTGCCGCTGCTCCTTGCAGGTTCAGCTTCCATCAGCCTCTGGCATCAACAGGTGAAACATGGTCTTCCCTGAGGAGATGCTTGGTGCTGGCAGTGTCTTGCTCTGGGAGCTGGTGCCTGAATAAAACCTGCGGCTTTCTGGGGGATGTTAAAGGGTGAGGGCTTTGGGGGTGAGGGTGGACGTGGGTGCACAGCTTTGCAGCTGGGATGGGAGGAAAACGCCTTCGAGCACTGGTGATGCCTCCTCGGGTGCCTCTCCACACCCGCTGCTTCCTCCCAGGGCTCTGGGGACACTGGGAAGCAGTGGTGGGGCTCTGGGGAATTAGTTAATCAGGTTTAACTCACTTCATCTTCCATTGGAAAAATGGCACACACAAGCACGTATGTAATTATCTATGTAATTATATATGTATACATATATAAAGTCTGAAGTCTCTTTGTGAATAGGGATCTTGGAGGGTAAATACAGGACTGAAACCCAAGAATCTTAATTTTGCCTCAAATTTTGGCTATACTGTTTCTATAGAGACCAAAAGGAAGCTTTGGCTCCCCCACTCAGCTATTAAAGTTTAGTGCATTGAAAACTGTCTTCATGCTGTGATACCCTTTCACGGAGTAGAATAGGGTCTGAGCTAATCCATGAAAGTTGTCATGCTATGAACTAGTAGTCAAGCTTTTTCCTTTCAATTGAGTCTAAAACTATACTGTACTTCACACTTGATTGGCCCTTCAGATGGCAGGACTCAATATCCCTGCTGGAAATAAGCTCGTCTTCACACAGTGATGTTGAACGTGGAAAGATCTTGTTTCTGTGGCATAATTACTAGCACCGCAATATGAAAGTCGTCAGGATGAGGTGTCTGGGTTTTTGCGTTGGTTTTTTTTTTTTTTTGGGGGGGGGGGAGGTCTAATTAATATATATCAAACTTTTCTTTCTTCTTCTTAAAGATGGGTGAGGTTTGGGTGCGATGCTAGCAGCACACGGTCCACCAAAAAGCAGGACCTGAGCAGAGGCTCCCATTTGCTTGGGAGCTTTTCTCTCCTCGGTGTTGCACGCACAAACGTAGCAAGGCAAAGTTACCATCCGCACACCAGCCTCAGCCTTCCCCCATTGAGTGTACTGTAGCAAAGGTAATGAATGGGTCTTTTTTTTGTAAATTTTTTCTTCTTTTTTAATTTTTTTTCCTCCCATCTATCAAGATAACCGTATAAAGCAGGAGTTTGCACTGGGGCAATTTTTCTAATGGAAATCAGCTCCTTCCTTTGATCTTAGCTGCTACTTGTGTATGTTCACAGGGGCTAAATCGATAGTGGGGACAGTGGACCGTCACTATAGGTGGAGCAGCCGTGAGACTCTCAATTAAGACTTCACCAGTGAAAAGTTACTGTATTTTTATGATGGAATTTTTAAATGGGGAAAAATGCCTTGAACTGTATAGGCCAAAAGGGGGCACCAAGGTATTAAAAAAAAAAAAAAAAAAAAAAAAAAAAAAAAAAGATGCTGGTTTTGGTATTTACCTATAAAAACTGTGACTCTTTCTACCGTAGCTTTCTTGCTTAGTGTAGTTACTAAAGAACAACAACAAAAAAATCTCCTTGAAGTTTATGCGAATTTCCAGTATTTTCACTGTGCTGATGTGACACTTTGATTCAGCTGGGGAGACTGCTTTGGGGATTGCTTCTGTTGGGTTTTTTTTTCAGTCTTCGTCAGTTAATTTTTTAAGAGTTGGAAAGTTTTTTAAATGTAGAGTTGGGTTGTGTGGGCTTTCTTAATTCAGGAGTGATGCTTTAGAGAATAAGCAACAGATTAACGATATAAATCTTCAAAGCGCTGTCTGCCTTTTCTGGAGCATTCAGCATCGCCTCTGCCACCACTTTTATAAAGACAACTTTGCTGTTTCTTTTTGGTTGCATTTACTCCCTTACTGGGTGCTAGAGGATTCCTCCTGAGCTGGCTGTGGGATGAAACGGAGAGCACAGGTAGGGACAGCGTTAGCCCTGTCTCTCCATTTGGGAAAGCAGCTTTAATTACAAACAACCTCATTTATGGGTGGTTCAGCCCAGCGTCATGGTCAGGACAAGGCACAGACCCTGGAAGAAATTCTGCCCTGTGACTAGCACAGCATCGAAGTATCTCTTCTCCCACTGCTGCCAGAAAGGGATGAAAGAGCAGAACAAACATGTATTTCATCCATTTTCCATCCCCATGCTATAGACAGATTTGGTTAAAAGCCTTCTCGGTGTGAATGGCTGCGACGTAGGAAGGGCGCGGAGCAATTGTGTTCTCGAGACTGGGGGGGGTTTCCTTCTCTCGACTGTGCAGGGTTTTATGGCGCATGGTGCACATTTATAATCTCCATTTTTTACAAGCATCTAGCACGTAAAACGCCAGTCAGATGATTATAGCTATTTTGTAATCGCTGGGTTTTATTTGTGCCTTTGTAGCTCTGCTCATACAAAGTCCTTTCGTAAAATTGTCAGATTCAATTATTTTTCACACCGCATTGGAACAAGTTTGTTTTCCTTATTTTATGAAACTACCTTTATTGGTTTTTAAATTATAATTTAGAAATGAAAGATGGGGTGTTTTCAAGCACTGAATATAATGTTTTATAGTTTAATTTGTACTGAGACCTCAGCCTTATTTTTAGTTTTGTTATGTTACCTAATTTATTGAATCGTATATTATATAATGCAAGGCAACTGAATAGCTGAGGTTACATTAATAATTTTGATACATGCAGCTAATTAGTTTGTATTTTCTGTGGATCTCAATTTAAAAAAAAATATCCACGTATCTACTTCAGATTTGAGCAATAATGTTAAATGCAGCAGGTACCTAAATAGAACTATTCATACAAAATTGTGTAATTTACTTTTTAAATATAAGTAAGTTGATATTTTTAAAAAGTGACTGTCCCTTTGGTATCTCACAATTTGTTCACAAAAGGATGCAGTCGTCTTATCTGTCCACCATTTATTAACAGCACCTTTGAAACTGCGGGGCATGAACCTGGTTTGTTCTGTAGTTTAAGAAACGACATTTTGATCGCATCAGCTGCCTGACAAGAAATGAAAAGTTGTTGCTGTTTTGGTTGTGAGCGCTTTATGAGAAAGCGTGGAGAGGAGAAGAGAGGCTTGAAATACCATGAAGCAGCCTCAGCAATTTTGTTGAAAAAGTAATTTGTTTAATATCTAATTTTCCTCTTCCAGTTTTGTTGCAGTTTAAATGACTCCATGCTTTGAGTCTATTATTACTATATTATTCTAATTTAGCTTTTCCAGCTAACTTTTTCAAAATAGTTTCTGTATTTGAACAGTTTCCTTCTGTTTCTGCAGTTTACTTTGAAAAATGATCACTAAACAGTGTTAGACTTCAGCTATTCTTTTGATGCAATTAATTATAATAATAAAAAGAGTCCTTCTATTGAAAGCACTAAAATATTGTGGCTATACCTTCTGCTGTGCTGTTTGGCTGATCGTAAATCTATCGCGTACAGCTCCAATCGGGTTTTAAAGGTCTGTCATAATTCATTAAACCAGTTAACAAAAATGTGTAGGTAAAGAAAACTCATTCAAATATGAACATGAACCACTTCAATCACGTTCTGCAGAAAGCTGATTTATCAGGTTAAATTCCCTTTCTGCGATGAATAGCATTTTGCTCTGGAAGAGACATCCAAACTGAAATTTATTTTTTTTTCTGGGAAGCAGAGAGGGAAACCAAAAGAAAAATGGGTAACATATTCTTAGTTTTGCCTGCTTACAATGCTATAATTACAAAATAAGGTTTTCTTTCTTCATTTCAGAGGCGAGGGGGTAAACATTACCTCTTTTGCTCCCATGCGACTCAGATTAATTGAAAGTGTAGATGTATAAAATGTGCAGGCAGAATTTGAAATCCCATTTCCCCCTTTTGAATTACAATTATAACCTATGGGGGAAAAAAAAAAAGTTTGAAAATTGGCTACTACAAATGCCTCTGATTTTATTTTTCCTTATCACACACATGTGTGTTTTTTAAAGGACGGGAGGACCTGTGCTCCTGCTTTGGGTGCTGTGCTGCAGTTAGTTATCACCTGAATTTCTGTTGCTTGTAGCACAGAGGAGGGGAAAAATCTGCCTTTATGCTGCTCTGCTGGCATTGCCATTTCACTGAACCCAGCTTCGTGGCAGGCGGATATATATCAGCAGATGAATTTACTGCTTATTTCCAGCGTGCTCTGCATGAACGGGAGCAGTTTTTTGCTTTTTAACAAAGCGAACCAAGAAGCAAAAAGCCAAGCAAACCATTTCCAACTCCTTGTTTGGTTAAATGCTGAGGGTACAAATTCTCCTCGTCCGTGGTTGTGCGTTGGGAGGCTGTGAACCCTGTAAGAGCTGGCAAAGCACATCGTTAGAGTAGTAATCCAGCTGGATTTTAATTTTCAGGGTAACAGCAGAGCACTTATTTGCCGTGTCTCTTTCTGTCTCCCTCCCTAACGTTAGCGTAGAAAGGAAACTTAATCTCTCCAGTGACCCTGCTTCTGTTCTTCAGCTCATAAAAGCCAAAAAAAAGTCAAGGCAGAGACTCCTAAACGTTGGCAGATCCTGTAACTCACCCTGTAGCGCCGACAGGATAGCACCTTCTGGGGAGCAGATCTTTGCCTGGACTCTGAGTTTTATTCCCTTTTGTGAGTTTAAGAGACACTCTCGATACCAAATCAATGTATCTGTATGTACAAGATTTGATCTATGACAAACTGTTTTATTATGCACAGCAACTGGAGATAATTATGACAGAATACAAATTTTTAAATGAATTCCAGGGCATTGGATGCCTCATTACCTACGCATAGAGGGAAGCTTCTGTATTTCTGGCTGCAGAAGCAGAGACACAATTTAATCAATGCATTTAGAAATAAAATCCTAATGTCTCATTTCAAAGTGGGCAAATTAAATGCACAACAGAGGAACAGTTTTAACATTACCATGTATAATTAGCTACTCAAATGTAGGCAGATATCGTTATATTGTTTCGCTTACCACTGATTAACCTAAAATTGATAGGGAATAAGGGAAGAAATGGGTTCTGATGGGGGAGATAGGACAGGAGCCTCAAGTACAAGCTGAGTTTGGTGGTTTTATAAAAATGTGCAAAGAAAAACCCCCGCCATTCCTTTCTGCTCCTTGCTTTGACACTGCTTAAATTAAATGCAGAGTTGCGTTGGCTTTGCGCGTTGTTTTTTGCTCGTTTGACATTTAATACTGTTGTATCAGGACCGATCATCTTAGCCGAGATACTGAGGGGAAAATACCCAATTTAGACCAAATGTGAGAGGGACTTGCTGAAGCCAATATCTGTGCAAGCTGCTGAGCAGGGAGGGAGTTTGCGTGGGCTGTAAAAGGCAGATTGCCCCCAGGACGTGGCTGGGGAGAGGCTGGGGAGCGCTGCTGCCAGCACAGCACTGAGACCCGAGCAGGTCTCGGGCACCGCTCGCTGCAGCCTGCAAATGCTCTTCTTTCGGTAATTGGTACTTCCTAACGCAGACGGATAAAGTGCACTTTCTCCATAAAACTCTCATTAATCTGGGGTATAAAGTATATTTTAAAAGTTGATTGTAAACAATGCAGTTCTCTGGCCTTTTTACTATCACTGCTGCTGCAACGCTAGCACATTCAATAAATGTCATGTTATTGTATGTCTGAAGTTCAAAAAAAAAAGGGGGGGGGGTTAGTTGCAATCTGTAATTAAATCCAGCGGGAAGTATTTCCTGAATGGCAGAGACCTTTCACACTCTGTTACCTAATTCTTTACAGGTGATTTCCCGCGCACCCCCCCCCCCCTTTTTTTTTTGGCACTGGGAAGTGGTAGTCATAGCAAAATTGGTTGGATTTCAGAGCAAGAAAATGTTCTCTGCCATCTCATAGCAAAATTGGGAAACGTGATGGCTAGTCCTCAGAGTAAGAAGAAGTGATTTTACTTTTTTTTTTCCTCCCCAAAAAGTAAAATTGTGATTGAAGGGACTGAAAGATAATTATTTTTATTCCCTAAAACCCTCTTTTGGTCAAAAAAGAGCTTGACACAACGCTATCTTTTCCCCTTTTGTGTCAGAAATGATGGAGGTTGGTGTGGGGAAGGGGCTGCTCCCTTGCAGATGCTCCCCCTGGCTCCATCGCCCACCCCTGGGTGCCCCCAGCCCCGTGGGGCAGGGGAGGCTCTGCCCTGGCCGGGGGCTCTCGCCCTGCGACAGCAGCCGTGTAAACCCTCGCGCTGGCACAATAGGGAGCAGCCCCGCACAAGACGGCCTTTTCTCTCCCGAGGAAGAGCCTGCCTCTCCCCTCAAACCTCCTTTGCTGGAAAAAGGGCTTTCCCAGGCGAAATAACTTACTTACATTGGGAGGAGCCTTTTGTGGCCGGGCTCCCGTATTGTTCTTTGAAAAAGTGGCCCTTTTTCCCTGGCTCCCCGAAGAATAAAGCAATGCAAAGAAATACAAATGGCACAGCAATGACTCGGGCTGTTACAGGCAGGTTTGATTTGATATATGAGATCAGTTCCTACAGTATAAATCTTCTCTGGTTTCCTTCCGAGCTTTGTGCTGAGGTTCTCGCCCAGTACCTTCTGAGAAGCGAGCAACTTGAGAGTCAGTTAAAACCATATTTCTTCCAGGCAAATAAATGTATAAACACTCCTCAAACGAGCTTGCAAGCAGAAATGTCAGCTAGTGTTCTCCAGGTAATTTGATGTCGATGAAATAACATTTTGCATTGACAAAGATAGAAATCTAAAGTAGTGGCTTGATGCAGCAACCTTCAAAGCATGAGGGACAAATACAACATTTTTTTTATTTTTTTTTTACTGTTAACAGAAAAGGATGCTTTAATTTTAAAACATCCAAATAAAAAACGTGGCTGCCCTCAGTTTAGTGACATTGCTGGCCTCTTGGCAGCATCCCTTGTGCCAGGGTTTTAACGCCAGACCTTTGAGGTGTTGGTTGCCTCAGATGCTGCTCCTCTTGTTTCATGTCGGCCACCCAAAACCCCTCGCATGGGGGTTACTGCAGCTCCCTGGCTGGGGTGCCTCAAAGCAATCTGGGGAGCAAAGCTGCCTCTTTGAAGTCAGCAACTCCTGGAGAAATTGTCAGACATTTTTTCATAGTAAATGGTGAAGAAGTTCCCTCCTGCCTCAACACGAGCGTTACCACTTGCTCCGTGGGTGTGTGTATGGATGGTGCTGCTCAAGCAGGACCAGGGGTTTGCAGGCAGGGGAGAGCTGGTGTTCATCACTTCCCACATGGAAACTGGGAGAACTGCCGCTCTGGTATTGCCATAGCTGAGTAGGTTTGCCCATTGGGATGCTGATGAGTCCTAGAGCTTTGTAAGATCGTGGGAGGAATAGAACATTGGTGTCTGTTAAGGGTCTATAACTGCTTTACATTGACCACTGCGTGAGCAAAGGAGTGGCTCATTCATACCAACCACAGCTTTTGTGTGCAGGAGGTCTGGGGTGGGGGATATCACTTGGTGGGAGGGGGACGGACACCACCTCCTCTGCTCTTGCAGCTATGGGATGGTTATAGCGGCGTGCAGGAGCAAAACTTGTAGCATGCATCACATCCAGGGGTTATTCTGTGTGTGTGACCACCTGCCCCACCATGGCCACGTGCTTTCCAGAGTGTTGTGGGCACGTCAAAGCCATGGTGTGGTGCTTTGCACTGTGAGTGGCCCGTGCCCTGCAGGAGGCTTTGCCTGCAAGCTGGGCTAAAGACCACCGGTAACAAACTCCGTCGGTGCTATATGCATGGAAAAAAATGATGGTCACGATGCTCTAGTGATGGTGGCTTGGCTGGACTTAACCATGGTTTGGGTACACAGTGCTTCCTTCTGGTCACCCAAAATGCAGCAGCTTCCCTCCCCTTCCCTCAGTGGCTACAAACCAGAGTGCCCTCTCTCTGGGAAGCAGCTGATCTCTTTGTCGTAATTGCAGAGCCCAAACAGCCCAACTAACGAATGTAGGATTGGAAAATGCAACCAGGCAGGTCAGGTACTTTGTTATTATCTGTTCTCAGTGCAAAGTGGAAGTACCTCTACTCATTTGCACGTCACTTACCTGGAAATTCCATTATTTACATAGACAAAAATGTGGTTTTCCCCCATTTATTAGCACTGATTAATAGCAGAATGCTGCAGCGAGCACTCCTGTTACTCCAACTTCATTACTTTTACAAAGTAGCCTACAGCCCACTTACCCAAAGACGCTTTGCTCGGAAGAATTATCAATGATTAAAACCAAGCTACACTTGTCAAAATAAATTACCCAAGTACATTTTGAGAGGCAGCAGCTTTCCTCTTTACAGCGGTTGCCTGCCTTGCTAATTTGTGCTGCGCGGAGACTTGTGGTGGGACGGCGGTGCCGGCGGAGGTTGCACGATGCCACGCGGCAGCTCCCCAGCGCGAGAGGGGTTTGTGGAAGCGATCTGGATTTTCTTGTGTTTCCTCATGTGTTACCGACATTACATCATATACATTACTGCGGGTGCAATGAGACTTCGTTGATAGAGGGTGATTCATTCATTGGTTTGCAGAGCTCGGGTCCCCCAGGATTGCCACCGACCCGCCTAGTGTCTCCAGCTGCTGGATTTTGCATGTGGATGCGGGAGTCAGCTGGGAGCTGGATGGAGATGCGAGGAGCTTCCCAGTGGCTCTGAGATGAGGTGGCATGGAAGTTCAGTTATTTTCATCAGTGGAGTGGAATGAATTATACTAAGGAAATTTTCTCCAGATCTTCCTCTTTCAGAGGGCAGTATGTAAACAAATGGTGCGGAGTGCCGAAACGTCCTACTTTTCCTCCTGGGGTGACCCTGGCAGTGGTAGGAGAGAAGGTGCAATGTGTCAAATGCCTTCTGCTCTCTTGTTCAACGGGACAAGGAGAAACCCTCCTGCACTGCTGCTGGGCAAGAACTCATCTATAGGAGACTATATTGAGGCTTCTAGTGAAAACTCTGAAATGTCAGGGCGGGAGGGAGGTCTGAGGGATGGTGTGCTGCTCCCCTGCCCGCCGCAATGCTGGGGTCACCACTTGTGCAAGGACCGACAGGGACGAGAGCCCCTTCCAGCTTGCTGCGCTCTCTCAGGGCAGCGAAGGGGCTGCAGGTGAGCTCTGTCATACGTGGTCTGGCTGCTTCATGTGCTCGGCAAGGCACTGTTGGTGGTGCTCGCTGCTGCTGCTGGGGGCTCCTGGAGGGGCTGGGGAGGATGCTGATGGTAGCCAGAGCAGCCCTGCAAAGGACTCACTAGAGCCAAAGCAGTGCTGTGGGTTTGTTCCTGCTCTGCACCGTGACTGCGTGTGTGGTTACTGAAAGGGGTTTCTCTTGGTAAGGCAGGTAAATATTCGGCCCCAAAGGCAGTGCTGGGAGCAGCAGGCTCCAGGGTGAAGCTCGGTGCCATGCTGCAGATGCCACTTGGACATGGTATGAGCCAGTACCAAGGAGGACTTGCACCCTACAGAGAAGCAGAGAGCAGCTGGAGACAGAGGGGGCAACGCAGGGACATGGGGATGCTGCCTGGAGCGCTGTGTCTGGGGGCACCCCCCAATTCCTGTTGTGGGTGTAACCAGCTCACTCGCTTTGCTTGGCATGGGATAGTCCCCCTCATACCTGAGAACGTGCCTCCTTTCACATACAACGTGGCTCATCAGGGGTGTTTTTTGGGCGAGCACTCATTTTGATTCCCAGATGCAGCGGTGGTGATACAGGGATGGGTGTGAGAAGGACTTGTTTCTCAACTGCCAGCATTAGCGTGTTTGTGGCTGCATTTGGGGATGATATTATAAGCAAAGCAGAACTTTCCAGACCAAGCTGCCTTTTTGGACTAATGCATGGGAAGATGCATTAACACCCGCAGGTATTAATTGTGCTTTCAGCGGCTTTTCTTGGGCACAGGCTGAAAGCACAGAGCATCTCATCACCCAAACTGGCCAGGCAAGAAAGAGTGGGCAAATCTGAGCTGTCTTCTGACACTTAAGGCTTCAAAGCAGTGGTGGAGGAGGAAGACAAAAATCACTACTGCCTTAACCGAAGGAATCGGAAAGGATGTAGGCAGAAAGATATTTTGGCATTTCTTCTTTGTGCATGGAGCTGGTAAAATGCTGTGAAAGGCTGCCACGGGAAAGCAGCAGGCTCGATAAAGGGAGCTTGGCTTTCTGCTGGGGATTAGATCCTTGCCCAAAATGCTGTTCCTCATTATCGGGCTCACAGTAGGTGAGGGTCTGTTTTCCAAGTGCCCTAGAAACTTGCCGTTGGGGTGGATGGCATTTCCGTGAGAAAGGCGTCTGTCGCAGGCAGCGAATCCTCAGCTGTGGCTCTTGGGGAACCCTGTGATGGGAAATCACGGGGGTTCACATCTTGTCTTGGTTACGGTGACTCTCGGGGTCTGACTTCTCTTGCTGGTGTGGCAGTGTGAATCCTCAGAGGGAGGAGAGCAGGGTGAGGAGCCTCTCATCCCCCCGTGGAGAGGCTCCTCCGGAGGAGCATCCTGGGTGGACAGGATTCAGCAACCTGTCTAGTGACACAAACCCTGAGAAACTCAAATAGCGTAAAGTATATAAAGCGGTGGGTGTACCAGCTATAAATAGCAAGACAAAGTAGATTGCAAGTGTTTAGAGGAACCATATTATATCAGGCAAAATTAAGCCCTTTTTTTTTTTAACAAGAAAAAAAAAGTAAAGCAAACAGCATGGGCAATGGACTAGAGATAATGTAATAGCTTAATTGAAAAATTAACTTGAATTGGTGGAGATATGACTGCTGCTCTCTGGA
This sequence comes from Falco cherrug, assembly GCF_023634085.1. Taxonomy (NCBI): domain Eukaryota; kingdom Metazoa; phylum Chordata; class Aves; order Falconiformes; family Falconidae; genus Falco; species Falco cherrug. The sequence goes on from NC_073711.1 coordinate 16,134,914, forward strand.
TCGAGAACTGTCTGGAGGAACGTAAACAAAAGACAACAAGGAACAAGATTTGGTTGGGGGAGGCTCCATGTTGCTGCAGACATGCCAGTGGCACCTCCCCTCCAAGTGGCACCCCCACGGTGGTATGGGATGGCGAGCAGGGGGTACCCCATCAGCAATCACAAAATATCTGGAGAAGACTGAGGAAGTCTAGAAATTGGCACAAAACCCCACATCCTCAGAAAAATCCTCGCTAATGCATTAAAGAAAACCAGTCCTTCATGTGTGCACTCAGCAGGAGGAAGGCTGGAGAGGAGGCAGGAGCCTTTGGGAGAGGCAGACAGGACTCAGAAGCGTAAGGTGATGTTGAGTGCAGGTGCGAGGGGTGGCCGGAGCCCTCCTGAAATACCCACCCTGGTGAGCCAGACAGCCGGCCACACCGGGACCCTTCCTCTCAGCGAGGAGGGATTCCACTGAAATGCCAGTAATGCCCACAAACCACCAGATCAAACAGACCTTTCCCACCTCCCACCCCCCCAAACCCCAGTTATCTATTGGAACCAGATGCAATTTTTTTCCGCAGGAATTTCCAAGCAGGGAAGGCCAGGCTACCTTGTTGCAATCAGAGAGGTGACGGTCTCCCTCTGCATTTTTGCTTTTTCAGACATATGGAAATGCAGCCTTTTTCCCTGTGATGAGCCAGGTTTGCCAGGAATCCTGTTAGAAGTGCTCAGCAGACACTTGTTGTTGAGTAGAGCTGGGCTTGCTTTGAGGGGCTGCGGCACAGCGCCTTGCAAACTTCACCCACCGGCTTTAACGAGACGTTGCAGATCGGTATACCAGATTATTTCCATCTTCTCCTTTGTGTACTTTAGCAGCATTTATTTTTTTTTAATCATGTTGAACATGTGAGTTTGTTCCCCCCCCCGCCTTTTTTTTTTTTATAACGTGTACTTCATTTAGAGCTGTTTTGAAGTGATAGACACCTTTCTAGGTAGCGGCTTCTTACAACGTATAAACCCGTTTATCAAAGGCAGGATTTGCTGCTGTTGTTTTTCTATTAGGGAGGAATTACACTAAGCCTGTAGCAGACATTTTGTGTTACCATGGCAGCCCATATTTCCTACAGGGTTGTGACCTCTAATGACTACAGTGGAAAGCTAGGAAAAATGGGGACTCTTTGAAGATTAGTAAATAAATGCATACTTATGCAAACTATCCAAGAGATGGCTAAACTATAGAGGGGGAATGGCACGATTCTGAATGCTGAGTAAATGGCTCTGTGTAAATACCTGTGTGTTTTTTAAAAATCACCTTTCATTTCGCCGTGTTTTTAAAAGGCTTTTTTGTTTCCATCAAAGTGGTACACCAAACACATTTTCTGCATAGGGCTTGTATTACTTTTCATGTAAGGGAACAGAAATACGGAGTTCAGAATTTCAGCAAAAGATGTTTCTTACCACCTAAATCATTCTTTTTTTATAGCCTTTTCAAATATTATTGCCATCATGATTGAATTTTCAGTGTTCTTTTAGTTCATCACTGCTAGATAAAATAAGGCAGCAGAATGTACCGAACTTTTAAACAGACATCTCAGTGGGAGCTGTCTTTATTCTTTTAAAATAGCGTAGTAAAAAAAAAGTCTCTGTTTTTAAAGAACAGATTGATTTTTACGTATGGAATTTACTAAAATGGAGAAAGTGCACCCACTGAGTAGTACACAGTACTTGTTTTGGACCATTAAAATACCTACAAAGGTATATTATAGGATTTGTTTGTGAGTTTTAAATGATCTTGCATTGTACTCTGCAGTGATCTCCTAAATTGTATAAAGTCTCAGTAGACATGCGGGTGCTCTGCGCATCTTCAGTTAATGACCCTTTTCATGTAAGCACAGCTGTTGCAATGTAAAAAAATAAATTAGCAAAATGTGCCGCTTCTCCCTGCACCTTCCCTTCACTTTTCTGTGGATTTCAGCATTTTTCCCTTTCACTCAGTAACTTTCCAGACTCCTGCAGCCCAGATATGTGGTGCAAAACTCTTTCCCATCGATGCTGTCAGCAGAAAAGGAGCAGATCAAGGTCTTACAAAACAAAACCAGTGTTGGCCAGATCCTGAATATCTTCCTCTCCTGTCACAAATACTGAGGTCGAGAAAACGCTACTGCTCCTTACAATGGAGGTTGGTTTAACCCTTTTCTTTCCCTTTAAGTGGCTAAAACAAGACCCTTTGCACGTAACCTCACAGCACTGGCTTTCAGGGAGAGCACTGGAGCCCCTTGTCTTGAAGCCACATCTAATGAAGGTTGCAATGCTGCCAAACAGACGTGGGTCCCCCCCCTCAGGGTTGGATGCATCAGGGTTACATCACCCTGGGGCTGAAGCTACCTGCTGTGGGAAGTCCTTTTCCCATGGAAATCACAGGGGCCGGAGAACACCAGGATGGGCTGGGGAGCAGTTTTGTTGCCCTGGAAGGCACAAACCCAACATCCACAGGGATATTCCCTGCTCCCCACAGACTCGACTTCCTGGCACTGGATGCCCACGTAGGATGGGAAAGCCTGGGTGGCTTTGTGATCTGCCCTTGCATCAGCATGTAATATTGAGGTGAAAAATCAATGAAGTTTTGGGATGGTTGCAAGGTAGGATCATGTGCAGTGCTCTTGTGCTGGCCATTCATAGCTGTTACCACGTCCTAAAGGTCCTTCTCCTGAGTAGCCCTCAGGTAAGTCACGATTATTTCTAGCTTAAGCAGCAGCATGAGGTGCATTGCTAACCCCTGAGGCAGCATAGCTCGGGGGTTCTCAGAAACTGTGCTGCAAGCTGTGCAGTGTGAGGAATTACCATGCTCTCTGGTGCGCGATGGTGCTCTCAGGTGCATGATGGAGACTGGAGGCAGATGGAGAAAAAGGATCAGTTTTGGTGTTGGCTTTGATTTCTTTGCGTGTTATTTCACTTCTTGCTAACTGCACTGACAAAACAAACTAACGGGCTCTGTCTAGAGACGTGGGACACCAGATGCCTCCTGGGCTGGTCCGTATCATCGAACACCCACGTTATTAATCTTCTTGGAACTGGGAAACGTGGTTCAAAATGAGGGGCTCCTGATGTTGCTAATCCTACTTTTCTTGCACAACTTCACAACGTGCTTAGGAGCCAGGCTATTTTATATTCTTGTTTCTCCTCCTCTTGGTAGCTTTGAGTTCTCTGTGAACTGACAGCAATCCAAAAAGGGCCTCCTGGGGATGTGCCCTCTCCTCAGGCTCCCCTCCCATCTCGTGTCAGTAACGAACGGCTCCCTGGAGCAGGGATGGAGGCATACAGTCCCACCTCCCGGACCTCTGCCCTCCTCGCCCAGAGACAGTCCTGCTCCCCTCACTCTCAGCATGGCTCTTAAAGCTTTTTATAGCATCTGGAGCTCTTCCAACACAAAGGCATGCTTGCTAACCCGCCTCACCTGAGGTGTGGGGTATGCACAGATCTGCCCTTTACCTGATCCCAGGCACTCTGGAAATCCTGCCGTTGGCTTCCTGGGCTCCCACAGGACCTGTTCTACTTTTTAGAGCTCAAAGCCCTGAGAGAGAGGGGCCGAGTGCGTGGCCTCCATCTGTGTGTTGTGGGTTGCTTGCCTCAACTGTGAAGCAACCCTATTCCTCTGCCCATCCTTGAATGCATAGTTTCCAGCCCAAACTATTTGACAAATCTGACCCAGACTAGCTAACAGTTTCAGGGTGACCAAAACCACGTATCTGATGAATTTCCGATTCAACTGAAAATTCTTGCCTTGCTAAAGTCCAAACATAGAGCGGAAGCTGGTGGTTAAGGCAGCAGGGAGGAAGAGAGGAAAAGAAAGCTGGGGAGGCTGAAATGGGATCCTGACGTGAGCTGAGCTTTTTGGAACGGGGGTCTCCCTGGTGCAGGACCTGACCTTCAGTTTGCGCTTGCTGGCTGGGGGCCCCCGGGTCCTGGCTAAGGGGAGACTCCTCCACCCCTTCCAGTAGTCTCATGAAACTGCTTTGTACTTCCTTTGGTTAATATTTTTCTTTCTTTTTTGTATTGGAGGGGACTTTTCACCTTGAAAGCAAAATTTTTTCATCCCTGCTGATGTGAGGTTGGAGTGACACTTGTGTTAAATGAAATGGAGAGTGTGCATTTCTGAGATGGAAAGTGGAACGATTTTACATCTGGTGGGGTGGAGCAGCGCTAAATCATTACTGGTTTTGTAGCGTGGCAGCTGAGCAGACCAGTCTGTGATTTCCCAGTCCTGCTCCCAAGCCGCTGTCACCTAGAGCCGTTGCCATCCCCAGTAACCCTCGTGGGCTCTGTGCAGCTCCCACCCTGCGCAGAGCTCCCCGGCTTGCCTGCTGGGCAGCCGTGGTTCAGAAACGTGATGGAATCAATAGGAGGGCAAAGCAAGGACCTTTGGGAAATGCAGTGACTTCTGCATGTCTTGTTCCTGCTTTCTGCTAGCTGAGAGCCTGCAGAGTGAAGGTAAAACAGGTGGGTTTGGGCAGAGACCTAAGCTGAGCATCCACCACCGCAGACGACTGAGCAAGTCCAAAAGACACCAAAGCTGCACCTTTTGCATGTGGCTGGGAGAGCCTTTGGGAGCCTAAATTTCTGCATCTCCCAGGGCAAGCTGGGTTGCTGCTGGCCTCTTCCAAAAGAGCATCTTGGTATCACCTGGCTTTAAACCAAACTGAGCGGAAAAGCCCTGTATCGGACTGGAGTGGCATTGCCCATGCTGTATTTCTCCTATCAAAGCTGGTTGTCATGGAGTTGGTTCCAAACAGGATTAGAAGTTCAGGTGAGGAATAGATGGGCTGGTGTTTTGCAAGGTTTAAATATAAAGGAAAATGGGAGAGAATGATGGCTCCAAACAAAGCTACCCTGAAAGATAATATTGCTCATGGCTTTTCCACATGGCTCTGTGGCGGCCGAGATGAACCCTTGGCTTCTGCTGGCATTCCCGGTCATGATCGGAGCAGTTCTGGAAGCTGGCAAACGAACCATGTTCCTCAGCCCAAACTGAAAGATTTTTTTTTCTTTTTTTTTTTTTTTTTTTAAGACTGAATGTATATCTAGTATCCTTTATTGCCCAGAGTACAGAGAAGACCACAGCACAGCTGTGACAAAGCTTTCTGCTTTCCAAAGTACTGCAGTGATTAAGGAGACCAAGCCTCTGAACACCAACGGGAGTTAGGTACTTCATTGCCATTTCAGCCTTTGAAAATCTCTCTCTGATTTAGCCAAGTAAACTGTGCCAATTATCTCACAGAAGTTTAAAAAAGCCTGTCTGAGCCACAGAAAACTCAACATATCCAGGGACTTATGCTGCTGTAAGGACAAATCTATAAACGTCTTTAAAACAAACAAACAAAGGAAACGGGTTAACAATGAGCTTGGAAGCTATGTACGTTTGTATTTATAGAATTCCATCATACATGTCAGATATATAAAATACATACAAGTTGTGTCCAACTTGCATTCCAATTACTCTCACCTAGATCTCTCAGGAAATCAGGGAGCAGGTCTGGCTGGTGATTCCCCACTCATGTCCCTCATACTGCAGTCACCCCACAGTCTTGCATCTAACATTTTGTTAAGGAACTTCTCATTTAGGGAAGAGCCATGGCTTTTAACTGGGACCATGGCTTTTAACTGGAGACGGCTTGTATCTGGACAACTGAACATGCCAGAGGAGACCCATCTTTGTGGAGAGCGGAGAGATGCCCCTGGGCGATGTGAAAGGTCTTCCTTGTGTTTGCCGCACTGTTTCCAGACAAAGTGCTTCCAGGAGGCTGCTGGCATTGCCATGCTTTCCTGTACTTCCAGAGGTAAGAAACATTTAAAAACCCCAAATGAGACTGCAATAATTCTGAGACAAATGTCCCCAGCATTTTGTTCCAACCATCCTCACGGCCGCGGTCACCCCGGGTGCCCTTTTCCCACCCAGGCTCGCTCCAGCTGCACCCGGTGCTGGCGGGTGCTGCTCCTGGGGGTGACTCATCTGCTTTTCCATTTTTTTTGTATTTTTTTTTGAGACTCCTTGGTTTGCCAGGTCTCCCCAGCTGAAAATCTAATACATATGTCCAGTGTGCTTTTTATCTAGTTAACTAAACACAAATAATGTGCTCTGCCTCTTCACTTTGAAAGCTTTCAACCCTTTCTCTTTTGTCTCTGTCTGCATTGTTCTTTAGCAACCTGACAGTTGAGTATTAAATGGTTTCTCTTTTTCCTTGATCCTCTGCCCATAATTTTCACTGATTTTTCACTGGGCATCACTTCCCAAAGCACCTTTGTGTATTCAGAGCTAGGTGATGTTGGACGTTGATAGGACCTAGACTTCTGAAACAATGCAGGTACTTGCAGAAGGTGTTTCTTTTTCTCTGGGGCAGTTAATTTGATCTGTTGACTTGAGATTTGTCTCCAAACCTGCTGGAGAGGAGTTCTGGAGAAATGTCATCAAGCTGAAGTGACATGTGCTTACTCCCAGGCTGTTTTTTGGCATATTGTATTTTCTGCTCCTCCAACGCCAAACCCCCATTGCACATCTGTGCTGCCTGATGAGTGGGAGAAATCCCTTTGAGATTTAAATTGCTTTAACATGGCTTATTAGCTGCTGTGGGGACTGTGTTTGTCTGCCAGTGCCCCTGACAGGACCGTCCCCATTCATTAAGTCACCTTGTGTACATTGATGCTCTGATCTACTCTCCCATACACCCAGCAAGACACTGTGGAGGGTGCTTCTGGAACGTCGCTTTCCAGCTTGGGAGTTTTGACCAAAAATGCTGATATTGCTCCTAGACCTTTGTGCCTGGTCATACCCCAGACTGATGCATAGCTCTTTGCTTATTTGCCTGAATTAGGATAAAGCCAAGCTTCCTGCCTGAAATACTTGTGGATTTTGAAAAATATATTTATTTCTCTATTTTAGACATTTTGGTGATCTAATTTTTCTTTGTACATCTGTGTTATTGGTCTCCATGACTTTTTCTGCTGTGTTGGGCCCATTCATTTCTTGTCATTCATTCTCAGTGAATAGTTGTGCTATGGTTATTGGTTTGCTGGAAAAATATAAATCTGATGACTATAATAGCTATTTCCACATTAGAGCTTGAATTTGAACTGGATTAAAAGCAACAGTCAAAAGAAACAACTTTGTGATGACCGTGCTCTTTTTCAGCCATCTCCTAGGACAGAATTTGCTAACACAACTACTGCATAGCTGCATGTCAAACGTGGACAGAAATATTTGTAGCAACAATGTGTGCTGGAATGATGTTATGGAATTCCTGCTATGCTGAGACACTAAAATATGGTCTAAATTAAAACTGAGGCCAAGCGTATTATTTACTTGATGAGGTTTGTTCCACTCCTCCTCTTGGGATACCTAAAAGCAAGCTGCTATTTCTTCTTCTTTTTTTTTTTTTAATTCCTCTGAGGTGACTGATGTCCTCTAAATCAAAATGACACTCAGTACTTGGAATTCACCCTTATTTGGTTGCACTTGGTCATGTAAATCACACCAGGGTGTTGCTTCTGTTCCTTGAATGGCCATGGGTTGTTTCTTACAAACGGGAAAGGGCAAGAAGAACCAACAGGGAAGTTCAGCCTTCCAAGGAGGTACGGTACAAGGAGCAGGGTCTTTAGCAAACAACAGTTGGTATTTTCCCCCTTGTTGGGGCAGTGCAGCATTGCTAGAGGCATCATCAGTGCCAAAATGGACTGGCGGTTTGAGAGTTCCTATCCTGAAGGTGGGATCTGGATTTAATTTTCTCTCCTTACAAATGTATGCAGTAATTGGGCGTTTGTAAGTGCCTTGGGTAGTAAAAAGTGTCGTTGCATCTCTGTCTGCCTTCTTTAAGAGGTATTTTAAGGCTGGGACCAGACCTCCTGACTTTCCAGCCTGGTACATGGCACAGCCGAGATGTAGGCTTCACCCAGGAGACTTCATCAGCTTTGGCTCCAAGAAGAGCTACTGTCTTAGAAGGGACATAGGTCCTTAGGGGCATAGTCAACATAAAAAATAATTTTGCATGGCACTTCCAGAAGCTGATTCACTGCTCAGTTGCCCTCCCTTGCAGATAAGCAGCTTTTTTCCAGTTTACGACTGCCCTGACCTTTGGGGCTGAGCTGTCTGTGCAAAACTTCCCAGGCAGAGATGGGTGGGCGTGCGGGGTGGACCACGGGTGCAAGGAGTCAAGGCAGCCGCGTGCTTTGCTGCATGCCCATTTCATGCAGTAGGTTCAGCTCTTCCTGGGTGTTAGAGCCAAGAATCTTGCTGGGTTCACTCTGATGTACTATATCTGCAGGAACCACCTCCAGGACTTCCTAATGTCTACTGCCCTCGTGTTGTGCCTTGAGAAAAAATTGAAGTGCGTAAATAGGTCGTGCTGGCAAATTTGAGTGCACCGTGCCCTCGCTCTGCCTAATGGAGAAGTAACTCTGTGTCCTGGCTCTTGCAAATGTGCATACGGAAACACTGCTGGTGTGAAAAGATTTTATGGGCAAAGGTGAGCCAGCCTTATGTTGTAGCTCACCTTTTTCTCAACCTCGAAATGGTGCAGTTTCTGCCTGCGTGAAGCCATTTTGCAGCAATGTTCGTGAACTTGCTGTGCTGAACATCTCCCTGGTGCACTATTAGGCTTTGTTTTGGATGGTACGGTGTGTCCTCCTTCACTTTCTGGGCTCAGACCAGGCAAGGAAAAAAATAAGGCTTTCTTCTGCCTGTTGTTAGAGAAGAAAGTTCAACAAGCTTGATGTGAAGTCCTTGGGCTATTGAAAAACAAAGTAGGAGTTTTAGATCTTGCCAAATCATATAGCTTGTAAACAGAAATTATTGATGTCTTTCCTGTAGTTGTAGGACAGAGAGAAAGCAATCCAAGTTGTAAATAAATTATAACTAACCTGGGGTTTAAGCAGAACTTGATATGTAAAGACTCACTATTCTTGGCCAATCCCAAGCCCTGTCAGAGACTCCAAAACAAAGTCGTTGGAACAGCCTGACCGGGAATTTCAGCACGTGCCCTGCCGTAGCAAACCCCGGGCTCTGCGCTCCCTGTTTGAGTGCTAGAAAAAGTCGCATGAGACCATACAAAATGCCTGGCTGATGTACTTTTGGGCTGGAGCTTGAGGCTGAGCTCTGTTGCTGGTGGCAAAGCTGGGGTTCCCTGACCCCGCTGCCGCCCCGAGCAAGGCAGCAGCCCCCAGCCCCATGGTGCTCCGTTCCCAGGCAGACTGCACACCAGGGAGACCTCCCCGCCGGGCACTGCGCCCGAAAAAGTGGTGCTAGCCCTGCCAAAGCGGGAACCCGGGAAGCACTGGGGTCTCCTGCTTAGGGTGAGTGTTTGGCATGGTTTTACCAAGGGCTGGAGCTGCAGCTGCTGGTGGTAGCGAGGTCTTTTGCATGGAAGGGGCCGTGTCCATAGTCCCTTGCTTTGGCTGCCTGTCTGCCCTCGGCAGCCATCCATTGGCAAGGAGACCGAAAACTTAGAATTGACGTTTTAAATCATCTGGGCTATGGTATATGTATATTCCTTCCACCTTCCAATGATGTTTCTAAGCCAATGATTGTTAATTATCGGTTAATAATGAAGCTTTCAGAATTAAGTCAGAATAGTGTTTCTTTTTTATCTCATTCCTTTCTTTTCACACACCAGTGTGCACAGCGGGGCTCCCTCCTGTCTGCGCTGCTTGTAGCAAGTGTGACAAAGCCACACGTTGGACAACATGGAACTGTTTGTTGTGGAGGCCAAATCTGTACCAAGAGACAGCAGGTCTGATCACAAGTAACTTAGTCTGGAACAAATTCAGAATTATCATCACTGAGGCCAAAGAGAAGAAAAATATATAGAAATCTTTTCGTGCTATGCTAAAACCTGTTTCCAGACATGATAATGTTGCAAGGAGATACATTTGCAATTATACCTGGGAGCCAAAGAAGAAGTTAGTGCGTGTGCATCATCAAACCCAAAGCTGCAGAAGAAGGAATTGCCAAGATCAAGAAAAATGAATATCAAAGAAACATAAAGGTTACGCCCAGGGGTCCTGTTCTAGGTCAGAATATTTGTTCTTTGGGTGCAGGGCACAGTTGCTCTTCTCCACTCTGCCCACAGCTGCCTGGTACGTCCCCTGCACTGGGTCCCTGTGTGGAGCAATCCCTGCTCCCGCTGGGACAGCGAGGGCAGGGTGTCCAGCACAGAGCTGGGGTGCAGGCAGGGGCAGAATGTTTTACCCCAAATATAAAAGAAAAGGGGCAAGAATTAAAACAAAGACTGCTTTTTGTAAGTTGACAGCAACTTTGTATTGATGAGTTTCAGGACGCGGACTGGTTGCGGGAAGCAGGAAAACATGAATATTTGTTTTCTGGAGCACTGCATTAATTTTCCATAACTCTGTACCGTTCACTGTTTCCAGTGGCTGGGATTTTCAGGTCCATAGAGGTGCTATGTTAGCCAGCTCTCCTTGACTTTCCATGTGGAAGGAAAAGCATCTGTCTCTGGGCTGATAGAGGCTGATTCACATAATTGACTGAACACCTAGCAGTCACAGCTTAACATGAGGACTCTGGCTAATAACCATCTTGATTAGATGCCCTTTGCCTTCTCCCAAGAGCTCGTCAGCCAGAGTTTTGACGATATGTCACAGACGGGGCTAAAGCAACACAGAGCTCGCACAACAGTCTTGTCCTACCATGGGCTCCAGAGCAGAGGAACCAAATCTGAGACTTCTTCATCTCTTCCTTAATCTATGGTTGGGCATAGGCTGAGCTTTGCAGGAGATGCTTAAAGCTGGGGATCATTTGTATGAGGAGTTTCTACCAACCCCAGCAATGGACGCCTTTCTCACCAGAGTCCTACTTCTCTTTGTCCTTCACTGTGCTGAGGACAGGTCTTGGTGGGTCACCTGGTGTTACTTGCAAGGAAAAATTTATGAAACTTTCTTCTGGACAGCACGATCTCTGTCTCCTGTCTCTACTAGAGCTGAATGTGTCTTGTGGGAATCACAAAAGGGAGTGTCAGAGTGCTTTGAATCTATTTTTGTGCTTGTATGCAACAGCAGAAGCAATGGTGTGTCGTGGGAATGCCCAACATACCTTGACCTGCCTAAGAGTCACTCACCCAGTTGAGGATCTCAGTTAGGAAGGGACTCCCCATGGAACCATGAAAGACAAACGTCCTTCTGTTCTATACTGAAAGCTCTAAGGCAGCTTTTTTGCATCTACCAAACTAATTTCTTCATGAACAGAGGAACTCTGGAGTGAAAGCAGCAGGAAGACATCAAGGCCATGGAAAACAGGATGGAAATCAGGCATCCCCTGAGCTTGTGGTGCAGGGCATGTCTGCATGGGTGGGCCCAGGGCTGAGGACCAGTCATCTCTAGTGGCAGACTGAGATAACAGCAGAAGTCACCATGGCTTGCAGAAGTCGTAAGAACTCCACGGAGGTAACACCTTCTCCAAATTTCTTTACACCTCGGCCAAGGCAGCCTAGGGTCTGAGCCTCCCTTCATTGGGTATTTATGAGATGCTCCCTGCCGTCCCAGGTAGTCTGGCTGAGTTCAAAGGCACTGCTGCAGTTGCCTTCATAAGGATTATTCTCAGGAGCAAATCTCCACAGGATCAGGCCCTAGGTGTGCATGATAACATATTTACACTTTGATTTATTTCTTTTGTAAATGCCTGTGGTTGAAGCCTGTAGGTGCATTTACTCAACAAATCCTGCTTGCTAATGTTTTCTTGGCAAAAGCTACCTTGGAAGGAAAAACAAACAGGCCCCAAAAAGCACTGAAATGGACGGCTGCTACAATTAAAAGGATCCCCTGGAAGGCAACATCTTCAGCCAGAGCTGTTCTGAGAGCCCCGTCTCTCTGTCCTAGCACGAGATAAAAGCGTTCATGGACAGACGGGCTCTGGCTGTGCCTGTGAAAAGGAAAAAAGCCTGGGTCTGCTGGATCAAAAGGGACTTGAGTCTGAGCAGCAGACAGCCTCTAAACCCAACCTTGCTCGTCCTCCGGTGCTGGCACCGGGCCAGATGCAGCTCTGTGCAACTTATTCCCCCTTCCCTTGCCATCCAACCAGGGACAAAACTCCTTGCAGGGCTCCGTTGCGTTTGCTGTCCCCCTGGCTCCTGCGCAGCGGGGACCTGCTGCCCTGGGCACCCTCCACCCCACCCCAGTGGCAGTTAATGCTGTAACTGGGATTTAGGGAGGCTGCTTTTCATGCGTGGGCAAAGAAGTACAGGGTTCCTCGGGGTGCGTGGGACCAGCACGGCACCCCCAGCCTCCTGGCATGGCGGGGCATGGTGTGGCACGGCACCGCAGCGACACGGCCCCGCGTGGGTCGGCACGGCAGGGCAAGACGGGGCCGTGCCGCCCCCCGGGGGGGTGGGGGGCGATGCTGGGCGGGCAGAGCCGCCCCTTCCCACGGCTGGCCAGACCGGCGGGCAGCGCCCGGTGGGGCCCATCGGAACGAGCGCCAGCGCCAGCCCCGCCGCGCTGCCGGGGCCGCCGCGGGACGCCCCGTCGAGTCCCGCCGCGTCGGGTCCGGCCCCGCCGGCCGCGGGCTCCGGCCGCGTGTCCCTTCCCCCAGACGCCGCTTTCGGGGGCGCGTCCCCCGCGCTCGGCCCCTCGCCGACGTGCGGCCCCCGCCGCTGCTTTTGCCCCGGGAGGGCAATTAGGGAAACAAACGATTTGCAGCGATTAGCTGACTCGCCGCTCTGCATATTAATATGGCGGGGGCGCCTTCTAACGAACGGCGCGGCGCTTCGGCTGCTGTCGGGGCTCGGGGGCAGGGGGGCTGCGGAAACCCTGGGCTGTGGGTACCCCCCACCCTCCCGGGAGAGCGGCTGGGTGCCCAGCACTGGGGGATTTGTGCCGGTGTGGCAGCTCCTCCAGCGTGCCCCGGGGTGCCCATGGAGGGGTGAGGGTGCTGGGTGGGTTCGCGGGTCCATGCAGATGCTGCAGACCCCCTGGGGCTGCATCTCCTGGTTTTCCAAGGGATCTAGCTATTGCCGTAGTCAAAGGGGAGAGGAAGAGGTGGATGGAAGGTGCTTTGCATGGGCCACTGGGATCCAACTTAGCAACGCTGTAAGTGCTGCCCAAGTGGCTGAGGCTCCATCCTTCTTCCTTCAGCTGCCCAGGGAGCCCGGCACCCAAGCCACGGGCTGGTACCATAGCCAGGAGCGGTGTTCCAGCACTTGTCCAACGGATCCGTACGGTTCTGGGTCTGCGTACAGCATCACTTTCCTCAATATCTGTATGAAGTTCCTTTCAGAAATGCAATTGGGATGGCCCAGCTCTCTCCACCAGTGCTGGGAATGGAGGGTGAGTCCTAGGACAGCTCGGACTTAAAGCTAAAAGCTAAAAGCTTTAGCCTCTGGTCCTAGGATTTTGCAACCATCAAGGGCACAGTGGTAAGCAGAGGTGCCCCAAGTCATTTTTTGTTACAAATAATAATAATAATAGATCAAAGACTAAGGATAATAGTAATAATAATGAAAATGATAACTAATAGATTGAATTTCTTGTATCAAAGTGCTATTCGGAAACAATACACAGTAAATTCCAAGTCAGCTTTCAGAAATCCTCAGCTGCACTGACAGCACCCCAGGCAGCCAGGCTGGGGAGAGCTGGGGCAGCGGCATTTGGGACAGCAAACTTCAGCGTCCACAGGCTCAGGAGAGGAGGCGAAGCGCCTGCAGTGCTCGTGTTTCTGAGTACTTCCCTCCCGATGATCCAGTAAAATATGGCATACCTTCTCTTTTTAAAGCTGCATTGTCTTATGTGAGAAAAGAACATTTTCTTAAAGGGAAGCTGTATTTTCTGAAACCATTTGTATGTTGGGGTGTGTTGCGTCAGCTGAGAACAAATGCACTGGGTTAGAGCCTGTGATGTGGCTGGTGTGACCGATGTAACCGCATGTGCTGGCTGGGGACCGAGACGGAGGCAAAAGAGCACTGTGAAAGCTTAAGTCAAAAATCATTTTTGACACAGAAGTAAAGCTGGCATCTATCTGTTTGTCTGGTTTCAATATACTTCCCAAGATGAGACTCCGGTTTGTGATTTTGGGTTGCTTTTTTTCTGCTCAGCACATTTTATGGAGTATTAAAAAAGCAGTTAGAAAACTATCTGTTTCGTCAATAGTTATCCCTTTTCTCTGTGTGTGAGTTTGCTGAAAGATTATTCTCTGCTTTTCATGGGAAAAACAAGTTCCAAAATCAAACTTTGTTGGTTATTTTGGCAACTGATTATCTTCCAGGCAATTTACCTGTGCATTACCTGGAATGCTTAAAGGAAACTAAATATTTTTGGGGTTAAAAAAAAAAATGGTGCTTGGTAGTTCCTAAATACTTTTCTCATAAAACCATATTTTTTGTAGAAAGTATCATTGACAAGAAAACCTCCTAGAGTCCACCTGGAAATTTTTTTTTAATGATTCACCCCTCTTATATACATGCAGCTGTCTTCTTGCATGTCAAGTTTGCGTGACGGTTTTGGATGCAGTTGGTTTATTTAACATATGCAACAAAAAGGTTAAGGAACTTTTAAAGCTGGTACCCACGTCAGTATCTTGGCATCTAAACAAGCGGCCTCGCTGTTTGGATGTGCGCACATTTTCTCATCGTGTTTTGTCTTCTGTTAGTAGTCAGCTCCTGTTATTGATGGGAGGCAACTTGGGTAGCGCCCTGGCAGTCCGGCTCTTTATTTGGATGTGTAACTCCAGGCACCGCCACTTTGGCCGTGGATGCTTGGCCGCGACCCATGTTATGCAGTCAGCAGGAATCTTAAATTATGATGATGGGTATTTATTGTTTGTGTTATGACATTTTTTAGGGATCCAGCTGAGTGCCGTGCCGGCTTCTTCCCGGCATGGCTTGTATATGTGGGGAGAAATGGGGTTTGCCCTCCCGCATGCTTTGGCCAGACGAGGGGCAGGAGGGGAAGGGGAGGCGGCAGGACCAGCCTGGCACCAGCCATCCCGCAGCAGGCTGGCCGGAGAGATGTGTACATTTTAGGAAATGAGTCAAACGTTACTCTTTTAAAAGAAGTGCCCGGGCAGGGAGTTTGGAGAGTTTATTATGGCCACAGGGAGAGCAGTTTTGGAGGTCAGCAGGGGTTAGCAACAGCCCCTGCCTCCTGGGTCCCTCCCCGCAGGGTCCTCCGGGCTTGGGCTGTGGGGTGAGACCCGTCTTGCTCCGTGCTGCTGTCTGATAAGCTCTGTCCCAGCTGGTTGCTTTCACAAGAGTTATTTTCAACCAAGCAAGAGTATTAGGCAGCCAGATTAGGGTCTAAGGTTTGGCTATTGTATCTAGAGCAATTAGAGCAATTTAGTTTTGCAGATGTTACGGGAGAACAGCCTGTTGGCTTCATTTGGAGCTGTGCTTGTGTAAGGAAACCCAGGCTTTTGCGGGTAAGATTTAGTTTATTGCTTTTCTGCCCCCTGCTTCTTTGAGCCCTGTGTCTGCAAAGCATTTACAGCTCCCATCTCTTGCCACCGTCCTTCTCTGGCCAGCACTGGTGCTGGCTGTGGAGTTTCTGGGGTTTGGGAGCAAAGGTGAGAGTCTTGAATTGGAGTTACACTCTTGGGCCCAGCCTCTGGAGAGGACGTGTTGTCCACTGGCCATTTGCACATTAATGCTAAAAAATACAAACCCTGGAAGAGCATCTCCTGGCATTTCTTCTTCTGAACTCCCTTTCAGTTGCAAGTCCTGCTTCTGAGGAGCCAATGGCCCAAAATCCTGGTGTAAGCTTTTCTGTTGGGTTGGCAGCCTTCCGACGAGCTACCTCGGCTTGGGCTCAAGGTGAAACCCCTGGTTTTGGAAGAGTTGCCCTAAAAGTCCAGGTTATTTCTAATAGCTGGACAGCTGTGGACCAGTTAGGATGACAGTCCTCCTCTAGAAACGTCCCACATTCATGCTTTTCTGTGCAGCACAGTTGTAGAAAGACCTACGGCCATTGTGAAGAAGGAGCAGGAGGAGGGACAAGACACAGGGACAACATGCAGTTGTCTTAACCAGGCAGCATCTGGGGCAAAGCATGGCCCAGGCCTGGTCTCGCGTGCCATCCCTTGGGTCCTGCATGCCATCCCCTGGGTCCTGCGTGCCATCCCGTTTGCTGCTGCATGGCTGCACCAGGGCTTTTGGTGTGTGTAAGTGAAGCCATAGCTATGGAAATACCTTTCCTTAAAATTAATCTCATCTTAGAGGTGGTCTCCCTGAACACACCCTGTAATTTGGATAAAGCCTGATTTTCCCCCTGTTCTGGGGTATTCATACCTTTCAAACTGATGCTGTTTCAACCACCTCCTGAAGCGCAGCTCTGGCTTACAAAAACCGGGTTCTGGGGGGAGGGTGTTTTGGTTTCCCCAACGTGTGGGGGTCTCCGTCTGCCTCTGCTTTGTCTGCCCCTCTGCCGCCCTCCCTGAGCCCGACCCAGCCATGTGGCCAGGGATTCATGCCTTGGTTGGAGTTCTCTCATTTAATTTTCATGCATCATTTATAGCTTGCTGTGGTGATTTCATAAAGTGAATGTATGTAGTTAACGCAGGGGGCCGGCTGGGAGCCGGTAATGCAGCTGTGACAGAATGGTTGCTCCCTGCCTTTGTCATTATTTTCTGTACTTGGAGTGTGTTGGTGAGAAACCGCTTCTGGACCAAACAGACTTATTTTTCTCTGTGAAATTTGATTGCTTTCCTGAGGGGAGGGGCGGGGGGAAGGAAAATCTCCTTCCCTTTCCTGGTAATCTGGAAAATTTCCCACACACGACTTCTGCCCTTTTAGATGCACGTTGTCACAGGGTGAAACTAAGCAGGGAGACCTGGAGGTGGCTAATTTAAGAGGAGTGCAGGGCTCTGCTCCATCAGTGAAATGATGGTAGCTCCTGAAGCCAAGCCAAAAAACAACATCCAGCTCCAGCAGGAGTTTATGCAGGAAACTTGACTTCTGGGGTGGGCAGCTGCACTCGCAGCCCTTGGGTTGTCCTCTCCTTGGGGCATGTTGTGTGGCCTTCAGCAGGCAAAGCCAGTTTTGGAAGGGAGCTGGTGGAGACATTTGGAGGTATAGTTGAGAGCAGGTGTCCTCCCTTCCTTGCTCTTTCCATTTTCTGGGGCCAGCCCATTCGTTTTACTGATCTATTTGCTATATTTAATAGATTTTCTTAGGCTGAGTGAGAGCATGCAGTGTTTGCATTTCTACTCTGCTTGCTTACATGAAGTTGTTTGCTAGGCTGATGTATATGCTGTCAGGCTAGAAATGACTAATGAGGAGAGGAGAATGAGCCTGTCATTGATTTCCATTGGTTTGGCTGGCAGTGGTTGGAAATGGCACATGAACTGTGTCTGGTTTGAAATGCCACATGTTCATGGCCTTGTGGCACTACTGGGAAGGTGGTGGAGCAGCTGCATGAGTGGCCTTGAGCAGGGGTGGCCAGCCAACCAACTAACCGTGGACAAACCAACTAACCATGGACCCCAAACTTGTTCTATATATGAGTGGACAAGTTTGATTTGTTGCTTTGGGCCATTTCAGTGCAAGTCCCACCCCTGGGGTCCATGGAGGTTGGGCACCTCTTGCAAGGAGGATCTTCATGCCTGCTGGGATGGAGGTCCAGTGAGGATGTGCAGGGTGTAGCGTGGTGAAGGATGGAGACGATGAGTCCCTGTGAGCCAGGATGGAAACTGGAAGTGATATTCAGAATATGGTTTACATCCAGGACAATGCCTAACTGGAAGGCTTAAACCCAGACATGCAGTAATGGCTTTAAAGGCAACTGAGGGACTGTGGCTCTGCCAGGAGACTTGGGAATAGGAATCCTCTGAGAAGGCAAGAGGTTAGCAAGTACATCCAATGTATTTGCTGGATGACATGCAGTAAAAGCTGGACTGGGATACAGAACATAAAGCAGTGATAAGGAGACATGTTATGACCTTGTCTGCTGTTAGCAGCTTACACAGCCTGCCAAGGAAAAACCAGCCTGCATTACAACGGCCATATGGTATTTTACTAACTCAGTGTGTAAATCCCTAATACAATTAGAAGATCCAACCTCCATGCTGGATTAGAGCTTCTGTGCAGCTTTATCTGGAGGAATTTCTGGATCGCTCGAGATTGTTCATATCAGGAAGGAACTAAACATATACGGATGGAAAAAGGGCAGGGATCTATCAGCCTCCTGAGCAGAGCAGCCCTTTTGCTGGCCTCTGCTGTGAAAAATCCCCTTTCTGGCTTGCACAACCCCTTGGGGGCTGCCTGGAGCTGCCCCCTGAGCACTGGCTGTCTAACCTTGCAGTAGCAGATGTCTGTTTTACCGGAAAGAGTTTGTGCAGGATTCCTGAGCAAGGGCACGATTTCTGTAAGAGGCCAACAGGAGCTATTGCTACCAGGGTAGGTTGGGAGAAAAGAAGAAGCCTTGTACCCTCACCTTCCTCTTCCCTGTAGGATTTTGTCTGGATCAGACATGTGAACGCAGGAGGGAAGGGGGTGCCTGTTGCATACGGGGATGGCTCTGAGCATGCCAGCTGCAAAGGTGCTCAGGCCCAGAGCATGGGCTGCAGGTGGTATGGGCATTGAAAGGAGGTAGCAGGGAAAGTGTTGGGTGGATTTGGAGGTGTCTGGCTAAGGGCAAACATGTGCGATGCAGTCGGTGGATGTTCAGCATGTCCAGGACTGGTGCTTCAAACAGTGCAGCCAGCCGTCAGCTGGGAAAGGGGAAGAGAAGGTCAAGGCAAGGAAACAAACAGCTTGATCAGAGATTTTTCTCCAAATATGACTTTCACTGGTAGGGAAAAACCACTGGGAAGCCAGAAACTTGTTTTATTTGCAGCCTTTTTGGGTCCCCATATCTCTGTTACTCCTCCCCAAGCTGTCCTTTCCACCAGCATTAGCTAACGAAGGGTGGCTGGGCAGTGGAGCTCCCTGGCATGGGGCTCTTGCATGCTGCCTTGGAGAGGTGCCTCCATGTCCATCAGCAACTCAGTCCACCACCACCTCGGGATTTCTCTTTGGGCTGTAGTTTAAAATGCTAATCCCTGCTGATATCTGCAGTCACGACTTGCGGTCCCCTTCCAGAGAAGGGAAACCTGAAATCTTTGGAGTCCCACAGCAATCATCCTGCACCACATTGTGCGGGGAGCCCTGGGGAGACCTTTGCTGCAGTAAGCTTGAACTCCAGACCTTGTGGGTGGGTTTGAGAAGCAGGGCATGGCTAGAGCCAGATCCCAGCCACTGATCTGCTTGAAGATCTCCCTCTTAAGGAAATCAAAAATGGGTGAAAATTTGCCAATTTGGACTATTTTTTTGAGAGATTTTGACACCAGAACCTGAACCAGAGAGAGATAAACACCAGAACCTGCTGCTTTATAAAGCCCATAAGAGTTCAGCAAAAAGTCACTGAAAATGTGGGTGTTTGCAGGTGTTTGCAGCTCTTGCATGGGAAAGACATGAAGCCATGGTGCTTTCTGCTGTGCTGAGCACTGCAGCTGAAGGAGGGAGTGTTGCGCTCCAGGTCCTTTGCTTGGTTCCCTGGGTCCCTTGGTGGGCTGTCTTGTTTTCTGGACTGCAGCAGTCTCCACGTGCCAGGAACATCCCTCTGAGTATAAGCTCTTCCTTAGCCTTATGCACCTTTTTTCTTGCCTGTCTTGCCCTGGACGGGTTTACCATGGCGTTACCCCTGTCTTCTCCAGTGGTTGCTAGTAAGGTGTCCAGGAATATACAAATTTCCCTCTTTATTCCAGTATATTAACCTCTCCAAAAGATGCCATTTCATTTGCAGATGAGAAGGGAAATCACCACCTTTTATTAATAAGCCCTGTTAAGTGTTACAGAGGGACATGGCTGTGCTTGTGATATTAGTATTGAGGGACAGCCCTGCAGCGGGCTGGGACACGCTCTCCTTTTCCCTACAGCTGTTGCAATTCTCCCTGACTCAGTTTCTCCCTTCCATAGAGCTGGCTGGGGAGTGTGTCCTGCCCTGCTTTGTGCTTCTCGTGGAAAGATAGTATTGCTTTTATTTTCTTTGCTGTAAAGTGCCAGCCAGGCTTTCAGTGAAACAACCTCCCTTTTATCCGGGTTGGAGGGAACATGGCTTTTGTCTGAATGGTTATAGCTGTTTAATCTGATCAGATTAAACACAAAGCTTGTTTTTTGGCTGTGCCGTCCCTCTTTTTCATGCGTACCTATTTCCAAGCAAATCACTCTGTGCTGGAGCATGTAATTGCCAAGTGTGGCCCTGGCTCTGCCACCCACCGGAGGAGACCATGAGATGGGAGCGATTCACCCGGGTGCTTGTCAGGTGGTGGCTACCGCCAGTTCGGAGCCTGAAGGAGGGAAATGCCGTGGGCCATGTGTGTGCATAAGAAACATGCTTCTAGCAAGAGCTGCATCTTGCAGGCAATACAGCCCAGATCTCAGCCCAGTGAGTCCTGTGCCCCCATGTCGCCGTATCCCCGCTGCCAGCGGTCATGGGCTCATCTCGCTGGGATGGGAGCTGCTGTCTTCAGAGGCATCTCACGTCTTCTGGAGGCTTGTGGCAGCCTGTGTCAGGGTGGAGCGAGGGTGATGCCAGACCAGCTTCCCCAGCTCCCCACAGCTCTGTTGCAGCAGCCCCCACGCGCAGGTGCTGGATTAGGGGCCGTGACTTCTCTCTTGCCGTGACCATCTGGCAGCAGGTTTTGATGCACAACTTGCATTTGTTTTGATGGACGGAGCTGCTGTAATGCATTGGTTGCCTGGAGTTTTAATCTAGATGAGACTTTCAGAAGCCTCATTTGTTGGTCCCTCCTATAGTAACTACTGCTTGCTCAGAACTTAGCCTCTCTGAGCCTGTAGTCAGGCTGTCTCGCTTTTTTATTTTTAAAAACTGGATAAGTTCTTAGGTGGTGTTACAGCCCCGGAGCACTTTTAATGTGAGTACAAGTACATATACATACCATCAGGGATGGAATTGCTGAAAGCTCCTTCAATGAAATGGCCAATACAATGGCAATAAATTCAGAGGAAATGGACGTTATCTGCTGATTGACCTTCTTGGTACGTTAAACAGCTTTTGCTTTTGCCTTGAGGCATCTGGCTGCCTGACATGGTCAATTATCCTACGATAACATCAACTTCATTGGGTCTTATTGCTTCATTATGAAACTGCTTTAGCTCATAATGCATTGTGATTAGTGGGCAAACATTCTTGGGAAGGGAGATTACCCCGTTCCCACCGTTCAGCCTTGGAGCAGTGCAGTTTGCAGTGCAGAAGGCAGCGATGTGGGGAAGGTCCTTTCCAGCTCCTGGGAGCAGGTTGCACAGCTCTGGCGGCTTCCCATCACCTCCCTTGATGTTTGGATCTTTTTCTTGCCCAAGTGGAATAATTCGTAAATATTTCTATTTTGGGAAGGAAAAGTGCCAGCCTGTAGCTGCCACTGGGGGAAAAAAAAATACCAGTGCTTAGTCCTTGCTTGTCGGGAGCACCGAATCCTTCTCTCTCCTAATCAGAGCTGTGCATAACTCTTTGTGCCGTGATCCAACCTGGCATGTTCCTCCCTTTCTGTTCATGTCACTAGAAGGAAAGAGATACTCTCTGCAAAAGCTCTTTATCCTTCCACTCAGGTTTTCCCCCTGGCCTGTGGTGGAGCAGAGCTTATGGCCACGGCTGGTGCTGGTGCAGAAGGAAACACTACACACCAGAAGCCTGTTCCCTTCGCATGTTCCCAAGAGGACGCCAACACTTGGAGTTTTGTTGAGAACTCACTGTGGTTTTGCTCATTGTCCCATTCCCAGAGTCCTGTGGCCATGAGAGACTCCCTGCTTCCATTGAAAAAGGAGATAAGTCCTTTGGAGAAGGTGAAAAATCATGAAAATACTGATTATCTTTTGCAAATAATTTTCATTTTTGTAGTGGTTGGCCAAGTGGAGGCCTCTGGTGGAGGTGCAGTTTCTCTTGAGGAGCAGTGGGGAGCCTGTCCTCCCTCTGCCACCCACTGCAAGTGTACCAGCATGTTATGGGGTTCCGTGTCCGTGTGGACAATTTATGGGGTCCAAAGTGTGCATGCGTGGTGCCTGTGGGATTCAACAGGGAGACTTCAGAGGCCCAAACAACCTTACGTGGTTAATAGGATGCACGTTTGCTGGGCCATCCCCTTGTGCACAAGCTCCTGGGACCTGCTCTGTACATGGAGTCACCGGACAGCAGGGTCCTGCCCAGGCTGGGGGTCTGCTTGTCCCCCCAGCCCTTTATGCTGCCCAGCTCCTGGCAGCACCCATCCTGTGGGCAGGGCAGGGAAGAAGCCATTCTGCAGCTGGGGCTTTGTCCATGGCTGGAGGACAGCCAGGGTGCAGATGGGAGCAGCTGAGGAGGGCAGATCGGAGTCCTGGTGCAGCTGGGGGAGAAAGTGGATTAGTAGTTGGGACATCAGAAGCCCGGATGGACTGGGGAGGGTGGATCAGACAGGTGAGGACCGAGGAGATCATAAACCCCACTAGTCCGTGAAGGGATTCAGGTGGGTCAGGACAGCTCACAGGAGTGAGACCAGATGGGATGAGTGGTTTGCTGGTGCTGCCTGCGTCTGCCTGTTGGGTTTGCATCCCCCTGTGATCGCACTGTGTCCCCAGCACAATGGCAGAAGGTCCAACCCTGCTGAATGCGTGCGATGCAAACTGCAGCACAGGTGATAACGCAGCAGCTCTTCCCAGGGCTGCCATCTGGGTGAGTGGCTGTTTGCAGCAGGGAGGCACCATGGCAATTACGCTGTATCTCAGTCGAGAGTTCCCAAGAGCTGCTAAAATGCCACAATCTCTGCTAAGACCCCAACTGCATCACTGCAAAACGCTCTCTGCCACCTGCAGGTACCATTCCACCAAAGGCTGTGTTTGGCTAAATAGAGCCTTGACATCCTGACCATCTGAGCACGGAAGCGCACCACAGCACTCGTAAGGGAGAAGGTGCTGTTTAAGTCAGATAACTGACAGAACAGTGGCTGTGCTGTTTCAGCTCATGCGTGGCTGTGGAGGTGGCACTACAGTGTCACTGAGCAGCCCCACCGCCCCTGCAGCCCACCTCTGGTCTGATCTCTGCACCTTTTCTTGGAGCACCAAAAGCCTCCGTTACCTGCGCTGGCAGCTGTCCCCCTCCTGCTGCGGTCTCGGGGAGCCCCAGCCGGCTGAGAGCAGCCCTTGTGGGGGTGGGCTGGGGCATGCGGAGGTGGGATGTGGCTGGCGGAGGGGACAGCCCCTGGGGGAGGTGGGCTTCTGTCTCTGCTGCTGGCAGTTGGGCAACACTTAGGGGGTCTGTGCTTCTCTGCCTGGTTTTCCCGAAGGAGAAATAGGAGTGAAGATAGGAGGGAAAGCTTTCTAGAGAAGAGAACACCAACCACTCTGCCGGCACGTGCTGTCCTGACAGTAACTGCCTAATAATATTCCCTTTCTCATGCTTCTTCCCCTCCTTCCCTCAAACGATGTGGCTTCCCTTCCCAGTGCTGCTCGCTGTGGTGGCAATGCCTGAACACGATGCAGGGGTGTTGGGTCACCTTCCAGAGCTGCAGGGATACCTACAGGGGGGATGACTGGGGGTCGCTCAGTGGTACCCCTAAACCCACTGACCTCGGTGTTGGGATGGGTTGTCTTGATTAACCGAGGCTGGGTGCCTTGATTAAAGGGATGGAGCTCTGGCTGCCTGGTGCTCCCACCTTTGGAGGTGTCATCTTGGACTTTGGCCACTTTTGGACATTTGTCACTGCTGCTGGTGGGGACTGTCTGTGCTGGGCTCCTGCCAGCCCAGCTTTTGATGTCCTCCAGGTGCTGGGAAGAGCCGTGGGTGGCTGGATGGAGGCAGCTTTATAGAGCGTGGCTAATTGTTTCGTTGTGCCTTTCAGGCCCCAAAGGTGGGCGCAGGCTCTGAGGGCGCTGGGCCCAAAGGGAAGGGAGTGGAGCAGGACCATTCAGAGCAGTCTTGGGTTTGGTTTTGCAGTCACAGGCAAGACACAAATGAACCTTGTATGTAACCTTTCCTGATGTTTTCCTGTCCCCTCATCCACTTTCTTCTGTTTCCAGCTTGCATTTGTTATTTTCTGGTGTTTTGCTGTGCCCAGCAGCGATGGAGGGCACTGCAGCACAAGCTGAGCATCCCTGCACTGGCACCAGCCCTGCCGCTGTGGGGTGCGTGGGGGCCAGTGGAGCTCAGTCCCCCTGGACCTGCTTCAGCCCAGCTCAGCCTGGCCGTCCCAGGTGGCCTCCTCTGCAGCCCTGGTTACAACATCTCTGCCCTGTGGGATGTGTAGAAGGGAATATCGGCATGTGGCAAAATAGTGAGGTGATGGAAGTTGCAGTTTAGATGATGTTCTCATTGCTCAGTCAAAATGTTTTGATAGCAGAGATGGGAAAATAATTATTTATGCGCAGCTGATTTCAGAGACACAGACAGAGGGAAGGAAGGCATTTTGCCTGGGTGAGGATGGCAGGGGTTTGGCCATATTTAGTCCAGCATCTGAAAAGGTAAACTTACAAAAACCCATGGGGAAGATGTTGCCAAAACCACACTTGGCATCTCACGTACCCACCATCCTGTGATGGTTCAGGCTGCTGAGTGTCTCCCTGCTCTGGCAGCATGCAGAGCTCCAAACCACATGCACAGGGTCCCTAAAGCTGCAGTAGATTCTGCCCCGTGGAAGCTCCAGCTGCTGGGGCTTGGTGGCTTAAGTGGAAAGCTAAGACAGCCTTTTACAAAAAGGTAACAGCTGAAAAAGTGGAAACCTTTAAAACCTTCGAGCCATGTTATTTGCTAAGCTGATAAAAGGTAGAGTGCATAAATTCATGAACAGGGGAAATCCCTGCTGTATTCACATGGGCTGCTCATGGTTTCATAGTTAAGTAAATATAGTTTAAAGGGAATTTGAGAACATAATGAAGCTCAGAGAATTAGCTGAACAGCTTTCATTTGAGATTACAAAAACACAGGGTAATATAATGTTTAAATACCAATGTGGCTTCAATATTACATAAAATAACCAAACAGAGATAAAACCACTGTTCTGTCCTAGCATCAGCTGGTAATCTTATTACTGGATTAATATAACCATGTACATTATGATCACCACTTTCCCCCTAACTTGACAGACTAGGTGAAGGAATAAAAAAAATGTCAGAAAAGGAGTGCACATTAGTTTTGAAGCTCACCAAGCTGCAAAGCCTGAGGCAAAGCAAATCCTGGTGATCCAGGCTACATCATGCTGCCAAAATGCTGCCACCCCAGCATGGGATGGGGCAGGAGACAGGCTTTGATTTTGCGGCAGCTGGAAGAGTCTGGAAGGATGCTTCATCCTGCTGGTGTCAACCTTCACATAGCATGGGGAAGACTTTGTGTTTCTGGGTAAGGAACATGAGTCGAAACTATTGAATTTATTGTAGGAGGGAAGGGAGGTGAGAGAGGTGAAGGTGTGCAGTGGCTGCTGGTTTTCAGAGGGAAAGCCCAGTTTTTTCAGTCTCACATGGTGCACGTGGCTTTTGGGCTGAGGCGAGATGTCCCGCAGGCCATCAGTGCAGGGGCTGCCCATGGGGACAGTGTGTCACACCATGGATTTATTTGGCACTCCGTTGCATACTCTCACGGGTCTGAAGGGAAAAAAAGCGAAGAATTAAGTATAGTTTTGTGCCTTTGCTCTATCAGTCTTATTATTGAAGACAGAAAAGCGCAACTTGTTTGCCTGCCAGCTTTCCCCGAGCGATGCACTGTTCTAGCACGGCCACTTTTGCTGCAGCATCCTGGTGGGAAGGGGGAGGCATGTGCAGGAGGAGCAGACGCTCCCCAGCCCCATCCACATCCATCCACAGCATCTCTGGGGGCAGCAGGGTCCCAGCACAAAGAAGCCAGGAGGAAGCAACAAGCAGTGAACATCAGGAGGTTAAGGGGAAATAACTTCTTAATGATCAACAGTGATAAAAATTAAGTGTGGGCTTTTCAGTGGAGTTTTTGCCCAAAGGGTCACCTCTTGTGTCTGTGATTTGGGGTAAGAACCATGTGTTGTGGTGAACCAGGGGCTGCTGGGGCTAGCTGGCAACAGGGACCAGCACTGGGGATGCTCATTCATGGCATCTGCAGATGTGGTGCAATCAGGATACTGGCATGGCTCCTTTAGCACCATTTTTTTCATGTTGTGCAGGAACAGTGGCCAGTATTTTCAGTGCTTTGGCATCTTTAAGGTCTCACATCTTCTGGTTGCCTTGGTGGGGGCTCAGCTCTGAAGGCCAGGGGAGCCCTTGGTCACGCACCCAAGTGTGATGCAGATCTCGTAGCACGCTTTGCAAAAGGTGCCAAGGTGGCTTAGCCCAGTGAAAACAAATACCTTTGCATCCATGTTCATAGCCAAAATTATTTACTCAGCTTTGAATTATAGAAATGTTTCTCCAAATGTTCTGAACCCTGGAATAATGCTGCTCACCAAACCTAATACCTAAAAGGCCTCTTTTATGTGACTATTACTTTGGTGACCAAAGTGCCAGGGTTTTACAAGAGCTGCTTATCCTTTGATAAAACAAAATCAGTGAATTTATGCTGACAGCTTCAGATGCTGCGGAAACCTGAGCAACCTTTCACCAGCATATGTTGCTTGCTGGATCCTTCCTTAAGAACAAACCGCAGAAGCATCTTTAGTAATTTAATGAGCAATAAAGACGACTATAAAAAAACAAGGATAATTAAATGCAATGATAGATTTTAGCACCCTAAATGGTTACCAGAAGTGCTTAATCAAAACTAAGGTTTATGCTAGGCAGAATGAATAGCTCTTTGTTGCCCCATAACAGAAAACATTTAAAAATAGAAAGCAAAGGAAGATTTGGGATAGCACTGGAATGACAGAATCATTAAAAATCATCACAGCCTGCCTCCTGATGCCCCTCTGATGCTTGAGTAAAACAAATAAAGCAAAATTAGGGAGCTGTTTTCTGTACTGCTTTGATCTTTGTTTCACCTTTTGAAAATATTTATGAAGGGTACTTTAATACAATTTGGCTTGTAATTTTTTGATTTGGAAATGGAACAAATAGATTGACAGTGTTAAAGTTTAGTCAGTGATGTGATTTTTTTTTATTATTTTTTTTCCTTCGGCCTACTGTTCTGGGAGGTAAATCCTAGAGCACGAAACATTGGCTACCTAGGCAGAACGAAGGGCGATGTGTGTGTGTGCTGTCAGGATGGAGTGTGCGTGTCCTCCAGCCTCACTGCCACTCTCATTTCAACAGCACAAATAGGCAGCTAAGCAGGGCACCAGCATTGCCACAGATTCGTTCTTAATACAATAGTCTTTAGGAAAATCTGTGGATTAATTACACATTTTCATGCAATAACATGATGCTAATTGTTTACACTAAGCCACATTTGCTTATGGAAATTATCTTAATTGGAAAATTCTTTAGTGTATAATTGTGATAGAGAATTGCAGAAACAAGGAAATACAGAGGATGTCAAGGCAATCCTGTGCAGATGATACTCTGGTGTGATTCAGGGTGACCTAATCAGTTAACTCAGGCACTAATTTCTCATATAGGTACAAAAGTGCTTGATACACCTGGGCTGTAATTGTAACAGTTAATGGCCTGATCCTGCCCTCTTTCCCTCCCAAACCCTCCCCATGACCCAGGAGGGAAGGGATGATGCTGCGGAGGGGGCCTGACCCTGGCTCTCTGCTGGCAGGACCGCAGCAGCTCAGCTCCATGGGACCTGAGTGCAGCATTTTTCATGAAAGCATCTTGTTTGCAAAGACATCAAGAGGGATTTTTGCACTGGGTTGGATTACTGGGCTGTACACCACTGGCCAGAGTCACTTGCCTCGTGTTGGTTGCTAGGAATTTGTAATGCCCCGTGAAAAACTGTGACCTTGGAGAAGTCTCTGAGTAAATAACCATGGCAGAGCTTAGGTCAGTAAAGAAGGAGCGAACAGCCTTGCCTGCAGGTACCGATGCACTCAGCGCCGTGGCTGGTGTGAGTGGGATGGTGTTCCTCAATCAGATGCCGCCACTTTCTCGTCTTGGTTGTTTTGGTGAACAAAAAACCCCAGCAACAAGGAAACAGCAGCCCATTTCTGTGTATGCCACAGGTGAGGTGTTTGTGCTCAGTTCTCCTGATTACTCCTTTACTACTCACTTTGTACCCAGCCTAATTACCGTAGAGGTACTTTCCTGAAGCTGTAGGTTGTCCAAGTAGTTTCAGGATAAGCTGGAATATGGTCAGGAGCCTTCTTGGAGTAAGGTGGTGTAGCACTGTTGAAGATATCAGTGGGGCTTGTTAAATTAAGAGCAACCTAGGGAAATGTGGAGAAAAATTGCAGAGCAGCCTGTTTTGGCTCAGAAAGGGCAGGTGTCAATGGGAGAGGTAGTTTCTCCACAGGGAACATCTCTGTGCAGCCACCAGGATGGGAGGCCAGGACTGCCCTTCTCACCACTCTGGGGCACAGCCGTCTCGCCCATGGGTGAGGCTGTGTGTCCTCCTTGCCATGCTGTGGACTTGCCTTGGCTCTTACCCTCAGGACGCTGCCACAGAGCTTGCTCTCCCAAAATCTTTGTTTGGTGAGGGTAGGGTTCCCAAAGCGTGTCCCCACCACCCTGATGGGGCGGGATCCCTGACTGTGGGACCATTCTCCTTCCCCAGAGATACGAACCTGCAGAAAGTGCATCTCTCCATCCTGGTGCAACATGCAGCAGAGCTCAGCAGCCCTACCTTGGCAGCTGCTTTCACTGGCCAGTGCACGGGGCATCACCAGGCTGGGGAGAGGCTTGGGGAGGTGGGGACCATTGTGGCCCTGTGAAGGGCTCTCCCACTACAGTCCTGCCTGCTGCGGGTGTACACATCGGTGCCGAAGTGGGTGCAGCGTGGTGCTGGCACAGGGAGGGGTCTCTGCATTGGTGCCGAGGTGGGTGCTGCACTCCGTCGTGGTGCGGCGCAGGCAGAACGTGCCGTGGGGCTGCAGCCGCCGGCTTTGTCAGAGGTGCAGGGTGGAACCAATGCAGAGGACTTCAAAGCTCCCGTGTGAGCCAGCCCGGAGCTGCCTTGCCGCAGCCTTTTTCACCAACAATTAGACACGTAGGTAGGTAGATGAGCGGCAATGCTGGGCTGTGCCCCCCTCGCCCCCCACCAGCCCCTTTGTGCTCCCTGCCGCAGCCCCAACCAGGAGCAGCCCAGCCTTTTTGCCCATATTATTCTCACCATCTCCCTGACAGGCGTAGTAATATACCTCAAGCTGGAACTGTTCAAATGAGGAGAGATTTAAAAAAAAAAATATTAAGAGTGAGATTTCAAGCGTCTTACCGGAGCTTGGCACTACAAACTGCTTTGTCAGGAGGGTGCAGGGATGGGGGAGCCAAAATTACAGCCAGGGAGAAGGGAGGCTGAGCTGCATCACTGCATATGTGTTATCATCACTTAATACATGTTATTCAGGAGAGCAGAGTGTGTTTGTGATCGAGTGGGACTCTCCTACTGCTGTACTTAAAATGTTTTTTAATTTGATTCAGCAGCTCCTCTTATAGGAGAATGAGCATCAGTCTTTAAAGGCAAAGTTAAGTCTTTTTCAGATGTCTTCATAGTCCGCTGCAATAATATTCCACTGTATCATATACCTAGAAGAGTTGTGTCCTGGATCACTGTCAGATCAGAATCTAACCATTTTTAAAGGGGACACCCCTGCCAGATTTCCTTTTTTTTTTTTTAATCAGACTTACCTTTTTCTTTATTTTGCTTATTGGGATTCGCATCATATTTTCTGAAGAGAATTTACTCTTGATGCTATGTAAAGATTGGTAATCTGGAGCATCATAAAGAAAATCTATCTGAAATGATTGCTTGGTCAAGTCTCAGAGGCTCCAGGCTGTCCGAAAGTGTTAACGCAGGAAGGCTGCAACTAAAGGAGCTTTTGCAGCTCCAGCAGACATATTAATTTTGAAGGGTGTTTCTTTGAGCATTAAGCCTTTCTCATGCTACATGCTGTTTGCACTCCTTTGTCTTACAAACCTTTTAAAAGTGATCCCAGGATGCTTCAGTTGGAGGCTTTTGCTTTTTTGGGATGTTTTTTGGTTTGGGTTTGTTGGGGTTTTTTGTCACTGCCTTTTTTGTCTTAACTCAGTAAACTAAGAGCCAGTGAAGGACTGGGTGAGAATTTTAAACTTCCTGCAGGATGCTTGTGGAAAAGATAATACAGAAAGAGGAAAAGCAAAAGCACATGTTGCCAAATGTATGCATATTTCACATTGGTGTTTCGTATCGTAAAAGTGTGCATTTTCAAGATGTAGAGAGAATACACTAAACAAAATATTCAAAGACTTTGGCAACTCCTGCACACTTTTTTTTTTTTTAAATCATAAAGCACTTGTTCTGTAACTGGGTATGTTGTCTATTCAAGAGCAGTGGTTTTCCAGTTCTCATAAACAATTTCCATGGTTACCAAGACGGTGTGGCTAGAGAAATCAAAGTACATATTAAGACATTAAAAAGTAGGTTTCTTTTAAATGAAAGCAGAGGTGTGCTGGCTAGCTCCTATTGAAGTACGTTGTTTTAGGAAGCTTAGGACTTGATCTGGTGCTGGTGCAAGCAGGTCCAACAGCCCTGCAGCCAGGGATGCCCATGGTATCGCACCTGCTTATAGCAGGGGGGTATCCTGTCAAACGCTCAAACGCTGGGTCTGTTCACAACCCATGTCTCAAGCACATCCCTCTAAGGATGCAAACATTCACGCAAACCCTGCTGCCCTGCTTGACCTTGCAAATGGTTGTAAGTGCCCAGTGGAGGCCACTGGAGCCAGCTGCTGATTTCCTAGGGCTTTAGATCCAACCCCTAAACCAATGCAAATATTCCTGGTTTGCACCGTCATGAATCCCAAATGTATTTTCTGTGTCTGCCACCAGCAACAGCACATGTCACAAATATATTCAACAAAAGAAAGAAACCTGGTTTCTTATGATGATACTTGAGAAATGAGTTATGATATTGCCAGTCTTTGAGGTTTGTTTGGGCTACAGTAAAATTCTGGGCCATATTAGAATCTCTGCTTTTAGGGTCAGAAACATGATTTGGAGAACCAAAAAGCCAGAACCTCTTAAAAGGACTAAATACATTCTTCAGAAAGAGCTGTGTGATTTCTAAGTTTAACTTATGAATTGGGAGACATGAACTTACATTCCCAAGACACGAACCCCTCCAGCATCCCTGGGTCTCTCCTGCTCATCAGGCAGTGGCTGCTGCGGACAGGAGGGAGGAGGTCTGCTTCCACGGGATGTTCTCCTAGAGGGAAGGTCTCAGCCTCCAGTATGGCAGCTCATGCCTGAGGACCTGGAGGAGCTGACACGGAAAGACTGCCTGCTCTATAAACAGCGCTATTAAATCTGACTTTTAAAAGCACTGATAAGTCCTGTGAGGAGAGACATGCAGCCAGGAAGCACTTGTGGCTGGGGTGTATCTGCCTACCAAGGTGAAATGCTGAAGCATCTGCTGCTCAGCTGCTCTGTGGCTACTACCGTAAAGCCCAGAGAAATTGCAAAAACCTCCCACCTGTGTAACAGGACTTCTGCTGCTGCCAGGGTGGTGGGACGGCATCAGGAGGGCTGGCAGGCAACCGCTCCACATCTGGGCTGTGTCTTCAGCATCCAGGTTCTGGCCTCCCAGAAGCTGGTGTATCCATGCTAATCAGCAACACCTTGGTTTAATACATACTGAAACAGGTTTTTCATACTTTACATATAAAGTGCTATATCAGGAATGTATTGATGTTCTCGAGCCAAGACTATTTGGGCAGGGAAATGCCAACAAAGTGGACCAAATCCATGTGAAAAGGAGGCGTTTGCTTGAAGGAATTAAAGCAAATTGAAAATATTCAAGTTCACTGACTAGAAACATTATTACATCTGGTGGTGAAATAGTGAGTGGCAATTTCTGCTCCTTTCTTCACAGGCCCCGTGTTACCTTGAGGGGGTTGAGAGGATTCGTGGACTAGAAGGTTGCAGATGGGGAATGCAGAGAACTTCAGCTGTGATAAAGGTACCTCTGTGTGACTGAGTTATTTAAATATATATAAAAACATCAGTCATGCATATATGTCATAACTTCGAGCAGAGGCAGCAGCGCCTGTTTGGAGTTGGCAGTTTGCTTTCCAACTTCTCTACACCTTGCTTTTCTCAGACTTGTGTTTTGAGTATTTAGAGCTGCAGCACCAAGTCCTCTGCTTCTTCTCCAGCAAATACCCAGGTATTAGAGAGATGGCCTCATCAATCCTCATACCTTCCCCTTTATTTAAAACGGGAAACTGGGAGGTTTTTCTAAGGGAAGATACTAATAGACTGGGAATGACTGTTAATACATCACTTCCTGAGGGTAAATGTTTTCTTGATGTTCACCTGGAATTCTCCCTTATCTCACTCTTTTGCACTGCTTTTCTCTCTCCCCCAGGGAGCATACATGGGTTTTGGTGTTCATCCTCTCTGAGCTGAACTCATGAGGGGTTTTTGTAGGCTGCTTCTGCTGCAAAGGGCCTGAGGGGGATGAGCGTGGGGGCTGTGGGTGCCAAAGCAGCCCTGTCCCCAACAGCGGAGCTTTGCAGGAGCACTGGCCAGAGGTGCTGAGCCTGTGGGTTTGCATGTCTGTGTGGGCAGACAGAGCTGGAGCAGGAAGAACTGTGTTCTCAGGAAGCACTGGGGTGCAGGGAGAGCTGGATGCTTCCTCCAAGCCCCTTCACCAGCCCATGCTGGGGGACACAGTGCCTTACGATGTCCCACTGTGGCTCTGTGGAGTGGTAAAAGTGGGGACAAGGCCTCTCCGAGTGACATCTCAGCAGAGCTGTCCAAGCATGGTGAGGAGCATTGCTGCTGGCATCCCACTGCTCTGCCAGGGGAGCAGGCACTTGTTGGGTAGCGCAGACACAGCCTGGGGTGGCTTTGGTTGCCACCGCATGGTGTTGTCCCCCTCTGCCCCATCTCTGGTGCAGCTCAGCAGCACGGAGGGATGAGGCTGGGCTGGTCCCAGCCCCACTGCTGGCTCCAGCCTGGGAGGTGGTGGGTCCTGTGCTTGCAGGGCCTCATAAACACAGGGGGCAAAGCTATTTCTTTCCTTTCTGTTCCTGTGCTGCTTCCTGAGGCCCGTTTCGCTGGCAGGCAGCTCCTCCTGACCCCTTCTTTCCCTGCTCTCTGGCAACTGCGTGGCTTTTAGATGGCAAAAAAAAAAAAAAAAAAAAAAAAAAAGTGGTCCCCAGATAACTATTTGGTATAAGCAAACCATGCGGCTTTAATGGAATTACCTCAGCCCTGCTAGTAAATAATTTATAGGAAGCAGTAAATAAAATATGTTTCTTAAAAAAAAAGAAAACAACAACAAACCAAAAAACAACGGAGTTGTCAGCTGGCAAATGCCCTCTGGGGGGGAGTTAACCCAGAACTTGCCCCACCACAGAGATCCTGGCCGGGAATGGGACCTGGTGGGGGGAGCATCCAAGGCCAGAAGAGCCGTGGGGAGGGGGCGTTGGGAAAGCTGTGCTGCGGGGCTGGCCCGGGGTGCCCGGCGGCGGCTGGGAGCGTCTGCCCGACCGTCGGGGCACTTCCGAGGTTGCCTCCCGGTAGCCTTGACCGTGAAACCCGAGTCCGCGCCGTTTGACCTGAATTTCCGAGGCACCCGCTGCAGCCCCGCAGTGTCACCGAGCCCCGATTGAAACCCGACCTCTGTCACTAATGGCATTAACGGGAGCTGCGGGGCCAGGGCAGGCGGCAGCCTGGGGGTGCCCCGAGGGGCTGGCGAAGGATGCTCGGAGGGGCGCACCGGGGCCGGGATGCCTGGGCGGGAGGATGGAGGGTACCCACAGGGGGATGGATAGATGGATGGATGGATGGATGGATGGATGGATGGATGGATGGATGGATGGATGGAGGGAGGGGTGCCCGAGGAGGAATCGAGGTGCAGGGCCGGCTGCCGTGCCCCTCCATCCCCCTTTGCGGGGGCAGACCCGACTCGGCAGGCCCCGGGGGTGCGCGGCCAGGGCTCGACCCGGTCCAGCCCGGCTCGGGGGGGGGCTGCAGCCGGTCCCCCGCTGGCGTGGGGGAGCCCGGCCCGGGGAAGGCGGCGGCGGAG
Source organism: Falco cherrug (assembly GCF_023634085.1). Taxonomy (NCBI): domain Eukaryota; kingdom Metazoa; phylum Chordata; class Aves; order Falconiformes; family Falconidae; genus Falco; species Falco cherrug. The sequence continues at coordinate 16,168,969 of NC_073711.1, forward strand.
ATTTACGATGCGGGAGGACAGAGCGTGAAAGCAGTATATCATCATCAGGTTGGGCTGAAAGAAAGAAAACATATCTTCAACAAAAAGCGGGGCTTCGCAATTCAGCTGCGTTGTTAGGACAACGCAAACTATCCTTGAAATGATTAGTTCCACTTCAAAGGCATTTACATTCAACAGGGGCAGACGCAGCCTCTTTTTATGTCGCCAGAGGAGGAAAAAAAAATAATAATAATAAAAAAAAAAAGGCGGGGAGGAGGTGGGGAGGTTTTGTGCTAAGGAGAGTCATATGTTTGCTTCTTCTATTTATTTTTCTTCATTCAGGGGACACCCGTGTAAGATAAACAGAGGGCTCGCAGCCGCGGGGCTCCGGGGCCACTGGCCGGGGAGGTGGGCAAGGGGTGGGCAGGCAGGAGGCGCCGGGGGCTGTGCTCGGACACCCCTCCCCTTCCAAATGGGAAACGCAAAGACAACAGTAAAAAAAAAAAAAACCAAAAAAAAAAAACACCCCCACCCCTGACCTCAAGAGCTGTCTTTCCTGGGACATCTATTATTAACTTGAGGAAGCGTGACATATGTTTGGTGAGATCACAAAGGCTCAGGGTATCCTGACAGAGTTTGGGAAAGATTTGAAGACTGAGGTGTCCCCACGCTGCTCGGGAACTGGCTGCCATGTGATGGCCTGGGCTGGGAAGAAGTTTTTGCATCTGAAATCACACACCTAAACTGCTTCCCCGAGGCCTCTGCATGGGGAAAACCCATTTGGTGTCTTCCAGGTTATCCTGAGCTGCACAGGATTGAATGTGAAGGAGGAAAAAGGTGCTGGGATTAGTCCAGTGGCAACATTTACTATACTCCTATCACTTTCCCACAACCCAACCTATCTCCCCTTGCCCTGACCAATTCTTACATCCAAATTAACCTAGTCTTCTCTCCTATTTTGAAGCATGTCACTTATTGTAGCTCCCAAATTACCTAATGGTAGTATTCCCATCATGCTTAGCGTTGCAAGTAAAAAGGTAAGCATAAAAAAACCTAAAATGCAAACTATGGAGTCTATGTGGAGAGTTACCTGCTAACAGAGCATCACCTGAAACATGTTGCACCAGCACATATGTATTTATGTTTACGAGTGGGAGGTCTTTGCTTTTTCTCACTGTTCCCATTGCTGGTTTCTGCCTGATGTTCTGCAGCTCATCCTTGGGTTAGACCTCAGAATTCTGTAGAAGAAGAAAACTGAAATTGTAAAAGATCCTGAGCAACAGTTTTCTAAAATATTTTGTCTCCCACAGCTACCTCAACGCATATGAACTGAATTATTCTCAATACTGGTGCTGATCAAAAATCTTTCTTTCAAGTCACTTTTGTGGGGAGGTTAACACTTTGCACATTTGAAACCTAACAACTATATTGGGGAGGAGGGGTGGGAGTTAAACATTTTTAAAGGTGTTGTGAACGTTTTAATGCCTGCACCCACAAACTCTCTGCTTTGGCCATGTTGGAAAGCCAGAGATGATGATGGCCCCAGCTTTATGAAATAAATAACAATATGCAAGTTACTATTTGGAAATTAAAACCTTATTCCAGCTAAGCTGTAGCTGAAGTCAAGGTTTAACTGTTCCATGATCCTTATTTTCAGTTATGAACATGTACATGAGTCATTCCTGATCAAAGTTCCCTTCTCTTTTTTACCCCTTCCTCTCTCTTTCTTTTATATCAGCCTTTTTCTCACTGGCATGGGAAGGCTCAAATGAGGAGAGTGGCACAAGTCAGCACTCACTTTTAGTTATTTTCATCCAGGTTTTGGTCATCTCAGACACTTTGTTTGCTCTGGAGAGCTGTGGCCCAAGGAGGACCAGTCCAGTGCTGGGTCTTGTTTGGATGATGTGGATTGAGAAATCATGTGCTGCAGCAATCAGTGTACAGAGACTAGAAATGGGCTTTTCTGTGAAATCAGCTCTCATGGTGGTATTGGTAACCAGGAGAAATGCAGCTGAATGTGCGGCGGTGGCATTAGAAAGAAAAGTGTTAATTTTTTTTATTTTAGAGGGCAAATGCCAGAGAGCTGATGCTCTGGAAAAAGAAAGAAATAAAACTGCAAAAATCCTAATAAAGATAAGATAGTCTTGAAAATTAATTAATAAGAGGTAGTCCTGAAAATAGTTTGGAATCAGAGAGGCAGATGGGAGAAGAAGGGAAGCAGGGTGAGCGCTGGCTGCTGCGCTGTGCGAGCGGCACCGGACCTCAGAGATGAAGCTGAGAGCGCTGCCAGCCTGAGACATGTTAGCCAGTGGTGTTATTTTTCATTCCTAAAGATAAAGAAATGTTTTCAGTCAGAAAAATGCACTTTTATTGAATTCCCTGCAAGTTCATACTTTAAAAATGTGGTTTTCATTTCTGACTTTCTTGTTTTATGAAACACTAGAAACACGAGAGCTTTTCAAATATCCTCGAGAACGATGGGAGTTTTACATTTGTTTTGTCATTTACTCTGTCATTTATAGAGGTGTTATCAGGAAACTACAGCTGATGTATGTTTTAGCTCTACAGCATCTTCTGATGTGGACCTTTCTCTTCTGTGTTTTATTGTTATTTTGCCACCCTGTTCCTAAGATATGGGTGAGGCTGCTGGGCTGCTCGGCTGCTGGGCTGCTTGGCTGCAGGAGGGAGCAAACCTGGGAGTCCCCGGTTTGGTGGGGTGCTTGTAAAGGAGAAACACGACAAGCAGAGAGGGATTTTTAGACTGCTTTGGTAGGCTGGGGGCTCGGGGTGGTGTAGGCTGAGTGAGGGGGCAGCATCTTGTATTCCCTGGGCTCAAGAGTAGTTTGACTTGCAATTTTGGCTTGTTTGCCCTGGCTGATCCATGCCTATCCATAAGCTGGCATTACCTAGGGCCAGCTTTTGGTTTTCCAGGTCAGTGCTGGTGGCTGTGGCATCATCCACGTGCACTTTTGGGAACAGGAATAAGGAATGTGGCTGTTGATGAGAAATGCACCATTATTCCAGGTCCCTTTGCAGATGTGCCGATGGCAGCCTCACCAGTAGCAGTGCAAAATGTGGGTGAGCTGGAAAATCTTCTTGGGTTTGGGGGTTCAACCCAAAGGCCTGATGCTCTGCTGTCCTCGCACGGGGCGAGCAAAGAGCGAGAGGACCAGCGTGGGGCATGGAGAGGGAGCAGGCCAGGTGAGGAACGCCCTTCCCCATGTGGTCTCTTCCCCCCTTGTTACCCCCTTGTTTTTCCCTTTCTCTGATTTTTGTGTGCATGCGTGTCTCCCTCCCCTCCTTGTCCTCGTGGCTCCTCTCCCATTCTCGTCTCGCTCCACCCTCGTCTCTCTTGTCTGGCTGCCCCCCACCCCTTTTGTCCTGCTCGGCTGCTCGGCATCGCTTTTGTGTGCTAATAGCGGCCGACTGCCACCGACCCGCAGGATCCCAGTGCCGCTGCCGTTGCCCCCCGGCTTTTAGTTCGGCTGCTGAGGACCAAGGAGGCTCCTCTGTCCTGGCTCCCTCACTGTGCGGTGTGGCTGATGCCCACTCCTGAATGTGTCTGTGGGTCCCCTCTCGCTGGGTACAGCACGTTGGCTGTGATTGCCATGGCCTTGAGGGGACAGTCCCAGTGGCCAGTGCACTGTGCCCCCCAGTTAGCTTGGAGAGCCCATGGAGAGGGTGGTGGCAAGGCAAACCGGAGCTGCAATAAGTGAGGTTTTCAGGCTGTTCTGGACCATGCTGGGTCTTTCTGGAGGTGCTGGCACCCATGTGGCAGGAGCCAGGGGAAAGGACTTGCGCCTCCATGGGGATGCAGGTGCCCCTCGCTCCTGAGACCCTCCAGCCCTTGTGGCTCCATCCCCATCTGAAGTGTTTCTTATTTTGTGTTATGTTCAGCTTCAAATATTCAGGGAAATGGTTTCCTCTGGGAGCTTTTCCTTTGAATGCATGGAATTTGCTGTTTATTGTATGGCAGGAGCTGGCGGCACAGAGCAGGTTCTGGGAATTGGCCGTTCCTGCTTCCGAGCACATCCCCATGAGGTGTGCAGGGGGCTTGCCCTGGGGTTCCCTGGGCGGGAGCATTCCCCTCCTTTAGGGGATTGGGTGCTTGCAGGGCAGTAGGTGACAACGTGCATCAGTGGCTCATCCTCACCCCACACTTCACCCCTCACATCCCCGGGTCTAGCCCAGCCACAGCTTTGCCGAGCACTCCTCCCTGAATCCCACAAGCTGCAATTCTCGCAGGAGGCATCGTTGCCCCTTTTCCCCCACGGTGACAGCATGCCTCATGCTTTATTGCTCCTTTCCCTCCTGGGAAGCCTCTGATTGCTCTCAGGAGCCGCCACGCTCAGCCGAGCACACCCCGCAGCTATCCCGGTGTGTGGGTGGGTTCCCCCTCTTGCAGAGGGGAGGGGGCAGCAGGGCTTCGGTTTGCACAGCAGCATTTTTGTGGCTGAATAATGTTTGTTGCAACCCAGTGTCACATTTGTTTTTCTAAGAGCTGCGCTCCCTGCCCTGGTTTTGTCCTGGGGAGCTCCAGGCTGTGGCCGTGGGTCTGTACCAAGGTTGGCAGAAACCTGCTTCGTCCTCCAAGCCCCAGGATCGCTGGGATGCTGCGTGGGGATGCTACATGTCAGCCAGGTGATGCTGAGACCTTTAGTACTGGCTGGGAGGGAAGCAGCAAGGGGTGATGGAACCTGCCTCCGGTAAATGCAAGAGAGTTGCAGAAAATGCTAAGGAGGCTGAAAAAAAACAGCTGGTTATCAGAACAGTTCTTTTTAAAGAAATAAACCGGTGTCTCTTCTAAAAGGAAAATCTGGGAAGTCAAGTGGTATTTCTCTGTGGTCATGTATTTCCTCTGAAACTGGGTAGGGTCATTTGTAAGTACCCCGTGCACTGCAGCTACGCTTAGATGTAAAGGGGACAAGAATAAGAGTGAGTGAACACATTTGGCCTAATTACTCATCCTTTCCAAGACTTATTTGAAATATTTTTCCCTGACACTGTGTTTTCTTTCCTCTGAAGAGAACAAGTAAAAAACCCTAAAATAGCAGAGACAGAGGGAATAAATGCTAATGAGATGTTAAATGAAGTATTTATATTACTTGCTGATGGGTCTCATTTGTGCACCTGGAGTAAAAATACCCGGAGTAAAAATAAAAGTAAATATATATATATGTATATAAACGGATGTATACATATACAGACTGAGATGTAGATCGCTTGAGAGCTTGTGTATGTGTGGCTGTGTATTTGCATGTGCAGGTAGGTGGAGAGAGAGAGACAGAAATCCACCTGTGCGCGGCTGTAGCTCTGACTTGCCGATGGGTTGGCTGGAGTGAGCAAGTCCCTCTGTCCCTGATACACCCCACGGGTTGCTCTTGATTTAAAAAATAAACAAGCTCCCTTAAACCCCACTATAGGCTGAGATAAAACAAGGCAGATGCTAATGAACACCAAGAGGTTTGCAGCCCCCTGAGGAGGAGCTGTGTGCGGGTTTCCACGGCATGCTGACCTTTTGTGTGAGTGCTTCACCCTGCCACGGAGTCAGCCTGCCTGACCTTCTGGAGCGTGCAGGAGTTGCAATGTCCTGGAGAGAAATCCTGTCCCTGTCGAATCCACCACAGCATCCCGATGCCAACCAGAGCCAAAGACAGCATCGGAAGCGCTTGCTTTTCTGGAGATCACACACCATCACTGCTGTCAGATAAGACTATAAAAGCCTGGTTTTATTAATCTAGTACAGCCTTCTACGTATTAAAAAATAGTTGTGCCATTAATAATGGATTTGTCACATTTCTCTGGCAGTTCCAATTTGTGTTACTTCCCAGCCGGCAGCAGGCTTTGTCAGCCAGTGTGGTGTGAGCTGGCGGAGCTCTTACCTGGCATTTTGGCATCTCCACTCTGCCCTGCACCCTGCGTGCAGCCCCATGGAAACCTGGGTGCGAGGGGCTCCATCCTTACTGCCTGCCAGAAAAGCACCCTGGTCCTTAGTGCCACAGGGAAAGGAAGGCCGGCTTAGCCGGCAAAAGTGGTCTGAAAGATGTTTTCTATTCCTTGGGATACTAAAAGAAATCAAAACGGCAAATACACAGGTTTTTAAATGAAAAGACCTAGTAAAGTTATTTTGACTTTGAGCAGTTAAGTAGTTGAGCATGGATGTCACTGGATAACTGGTAAGGCAGTTACTTAAACATCCCCAGATAAATCTGCTTTACCTCCACTGAGACCAGATTTGAATTTGAAGTCGTGGAGGACAAGGAATTGCATTAAATACCCGTTATGGCCATCAGCACCTCCTGGCAGCAGCCGTTCTGGCAGTGGGAATGGTGAGCTCCAGCCTATGATTGAAGCTTCCCATCACATTGCCCTTCTTGGAGCAGGTCTGATGGACCTGATGTGCTGTGGGGCACTGCCCAGACAGGGTCCCAGGCAGGCCAGGGTGGGTGTGTGGCTGCTGCTTGTCTCCCTTTGTTTCAGTATTTGCCCTAGGAAATGTCATGTACAGCTGACTTTGCCACGTCCTCCAGTTTATTCAGTCCATTAAGTCTGGAGGTCTGTAGTCCATGGGTTGTTTCTTGCCACAGGATATTTTAGTCTGGTTTCAGAAGGAGATGGGGCTCTCTCTTCTGAGCTGCTTGTCTGTCCCCCTGCTTTGCTAACTCTGAACCCATAAATTGGAAGCATTGGGCTTCATCAGCTGTGTTGATCCCAGGACTAATCGGTATTGCCCTTGAAATCACAAGTCAGGCAGTGCAACTTTGTGGGAATAACTTAAAAACCTTGAAACAAAGGAAAAAAGAAGAAAAAATTTGGACCGGGGTTTGATTTTCTCCAGTTTCTTTGAATCCCTGGGGATGCAATGCAAGGGGATATACTCAAGGGTTGATGAGATGGTGTGTTCCCCAGTAACTGCCACGATACACCCCCGGAAGGTGCCTTCAGCTGTGGAGCCGGTGGGAGCCCCGGTGGCTGGTGAGGATGTGGTCCACGAGTGATGCTGCAGGGACCTGCCCAGAGCATCGATCAATGTGCTCCGGCATCAGTCACTTGGCACAGCGAGGCTACGGCAGCATACAAAGTGCCATTAAGCAGATGTTATAGATCCCAGTTCAGTACAAGATGGGGAAAACACTTGAAAGTGACAGTATAAATGTATACTGCAGGTGTTCACGATGTAGCAGACAAGGGTTTTGAAGGAAACTTGTTACTGGGAGTGTCTGGGTTTTTTTCTCAACTGTCATTGCTTGCTTTCTTTTCAAAGTCCCTAATCAAAACATTTGCTTATTCAGAGAACAAGCTCATGAATGCCTCAATGGGGAGTGCAGCAGCGGGCGATGCCGGCAGGGTCCCATGCCCCTCGGTGCGGGCAGCCTGCGGGGCGCTGGTGGGTGCAGCTGGGACAGCCATCTCCGTGTCCGTGTCCATCCCTGTGCCCTGGTGCGGTGAACCCTGATGGGTTACAGCCTTATCTGGCAGCTTCAGCCCTTCTCCACTGTTTTTTGCAGCTCTGCTCAGTGGACAGGCCACAGGCTGTACAGCAAGGGGGGACAGGGAGGTGGCGTGGGGGCTCCATGTGAAGCCATGGGTAAAGGGAATCTTTCCCAGAGCCTCTCTGGGGCTGGCAGCACCCAGCACACTTGTGATGTGATGCTGCTGTCTCCCTCCCTAGTGGGGTGGGGATGGGGGACCTCCCCTTTGGCAGAAAGGGGAGGGATGACATCCTCGGAGCTGTCATTACTGTGTCTTTCAAAGCACTAAATTCTTCTTGTAATGCCGTTCTGTACATGAGGGGTTTTTCACCATCTTAGCTGTGAGCTTTTTGAGCTTTCCTGTTACTGCCTGTGCCATGTGCTTTTAAATTATTGCTGATGCCACGGCGTTTATAGCTTTTGCTCTCACATTGTGCTCCTGTAAAATCTTTCTGTTTAAGATCCCAAGGTTTACCTGATGGCAAGCACGGGTGCCAAGGCATCAGCTGTGCCACCAAGCGTCTGCCCCACAAATTCAGCCCTCATGGGCACAATGGCAAAATTTCCCTTTGTTTTTAGAGAAAAGCGACTGAAAAAGGAAGAGGAGACCACTGAACTGTAATTATAAAGTGGTTTTTTGTGTACCTGTGTCTCTGTGTTAAACCATGGGTGCCAGCCAAATTGCTCTCGGAAAGTTCAGCCCAAGGCAGGCCAGTTCAGAGTGACTTGAAGCTGGCATCATCAGAGAGCTGTGGACTGAATATAAGCATTTGGTAGGAAAATATTATTCTGAATTGTTAACCTGAGACTGAGATGGATGTGAGGGAGGGGTATCTCCAGGCTGTACCACACACCATGTACTCACAATATCTTTGCTTAACCCTTGTTAACAGCACGGGAGTTATGGCCACACTGAAAGGGGACTCTGGCAGCGATGCAGCTGCACCTCTGGGCACAAAGAATATAAAACAGAAGAAGTTAAAGAATTATTTTTAGTTTTACTGTTGAGTGAGACCCGGGTGCTTTTAGCAAGCCATCCGTGACAAACCTATTTGCAAAGATCTAGACAATAACAAAAGGTTCTTCTTGACTGATGGTTTCAAAGTTACCTTTGTCGGGAAAAAAACCCATCTATAAAATAACGTGTGTGTCTGTGTACACATATTCATTCACAAAAAAGCCCAAACCCTGTCTATAATTTGCTGGACAAATATAAATGTGATGGTTGATCTTTCTTTTAAACTGAATTGAATATTAGCATTCTAGGGTGACTTCTCCATGTCCTGCAAAAGATTATACAGGAACCTTCTCTGACTGCAGTGTGAGTGAGCCTAATGAATGTGTGTGTTCAGCCTGATAAATGAATGACATTTTATTTTTAAAAATATGTTTTTCAAGAGCTTGTACTGAAGCACTCAGAAATTCTTATTAATCTATCAGAGCTTTCTAATTAGTGTGCGATTGCTATTTTATAGGAAATGCCAGTTGAATATTACAGGGGTTTTTCCCCCAGAATGACTCCTGGGCACCCACAGAAGTTTAATGAGAATGTATGGGACTACACAGGGGCAGAATTTGCTGCTCAACCACTGGTTTTCTGAAGGAAAAGGCAAAGAAGGTTCTGAGAAGCACTGCAAGATGCTGCTTTAAAATTCAGTTATTGTCCTAGTGATTGACTGCACTAACTGTATCCTGCCAGTAACGGCTGGCTTTTAAAATATATATTTGTGATTAGTTTAATTCATGGAGCCTTTTTCCTCTGAACTGATTTGATGAAATGAACTAGGCAAATAATAAATTTTTCACTGGAATGAATCTGCTTAATCAATTTAGACAATCAGTTTGTTCTTTGCTTAATAACATTTGCAAAAAGAAAACAAAGTCTTTCATTAACAAGAAAGGCCAGACATTCATAATGAGAGGTGGCATCTAACATCAGGTTATGTCTTCTGTATGAGCAGAAAACAGGATTAAACATCTGGTGCAAGTACCTGGCTCCAAAACGCCTCTCCCGCTACTCAGTGTGGGTTTCAACGTTTGTTTTTTCCCCTGGCACGAGTCCCATTTACATCCCTGGACATTTTGCCAGGGCAAGAGTTAATGACAGGTACACGAGTCCAGATCCGAACCTGCCTAAAAAACCATGGAGGTTTCCAGTCTGCTTTCAGTGGGAGCTTAGGAAATAATGCAGAGACCAAACGTGGTGCCGAGACCCTGCGTGCAGTAAAGTTCTCTCATTTGCTTCTTAGAGACGGAGTTTAATACAGAGCGTTAGTAACTAACTGCTTCTTACAATGGGCTGCAAAGTAACAGCTTGCCTGAGAAGCCTGGGAGTTCAAAGCATCTCTGTACAGGGAAAACAAACACTACTAGCCAGAGAGTGATTACGCTTGTACCGCAGTGCAGAGGACTGTTTGGTCTAGTAATTTTAAAGACATTATCTCCTAATGTTTTATTTTCACTGTGTTCTGGATTTTATGTTGATTTTAATTATACCTCTTAGGAATAATATCTGGTAAACTAATTTTGGTGAATGGCAATGAAAAAGCATTACCCACCTACGGTAATTACACATATTTCTTAGTCCCTAGATAAAATAGTTTTACTTAAACCCCACTACAGAATTTATAAACTCCTTTTTACAGAGTCTGCCAGCAGAGTTTCAGATAATAGAAATCTAAAATACTAATCTCAGCATCCCAGATGGCCGCCTCCAGGAGCAGCATAAACTGTTTCCCCCAACAAATTTCCTTTTGCAGCCTTCTCAGAAAAACACAGTGAGCCAAAGCAAAGACATTCAATATTTTCCCTTATGGTTCCTATTAATTTAATAACTTAGGGATTAATCCTTCTGCCTTTGAAATCAGAGAGTTGGGTTTTTTTGCTGCTGAGTTTTGCCCTTCCAATTGCTCTCCCAGGCTTCAGTGTAAATGCCCAGCTGCCCCACAATGGGCATTTTCTGGTGCCACTAAATATACAGGAGAATTTTAATCACCCCTCCTTACTTCCAGCATAATAATACACTGACATCTTGGCCTCACTTTATTAAGCCAAATGTCCTATTTAGTAAATTGAAGTAAATTGAAATAGTATTTCTAATATTCCATTGTGAAAAATGTTAACACAATAGCATCTTTTTCCCTGTGTCTTCATCGTGTTTGGAAACAGAAGCTCAGGATGAGCAGTTGCTTTCACCTGTGAGTGCTGCCTAACCACTGGTGACCTCCTCCTGGGACACCCTCCATCTCCACTGTTGCCTTCTCCTTCAAACCTCTCCTTCAAGCACGTCTTTCCCCCAACAATTTGCAGGCAGATGCATATGGAAGCACTAGGCTAAAGTAATAATAAAATGAAAGTAAGCTCTGGTACCTGCAGACTGGGACAGCCTTCCCTGCTCCTGGATGACTGCTGTGCCTCCTGTCTTCACCTCTCTCAGCCCTCACTTGCTCCCAGAAGCATCGTGTGGGTCTCTGGGGTGAGAGGTAAGGAGTTTGGGACCATAACCCAACTGTGTGATGTTTTCTGCAGAAGGGCTGCTTGGTGCCAGGATTTCCTTTTGTCTGATTTTTTTTTTTTTTTTTTTTTTTTTTTTTTTTTTTAATTTTTTCTCCCCCTGAAATCCTTGAGGAAAGCTGAGTCAGGAAGCCTGAGTTAACATTAAGCCTCTGGCAGACTCATTTAGGGAAGTTATGGAAATTATGAAAAAGACACGTAGCAAAAATTAGGGGGAGCCGAAGGCAGCAGCACATAGAGGGAACTGAGGGCTCTTCTGCTAGCATGGACATCCTGACCAGCGTGGCTGTGTCAAGCCCAGCTTTGGGCAGATCCTGCTGGCTCTTTAGCTGGACCTGGATCTCGGCAGCCTCTGCTGCTGGTTGAGGTACAGTTACGTGTTGTCCATCCTGGCCTCCTGTAACTGATCACCTCTACCGAGGCTTTTTTCCCTTAGCTTTGATTAATACTAAAGAAAAAAATCCATTAGCGTCTTTAAATTGTTTCATGGAAATTCACTTTACAGCCAGATTTTACCCCACTCTTGATAATTGTGGTAACTACCCTGCAAACCAGTCTTCTGCGTGGGCACAGGCTGTTCAAATCTGCTGTTTTATTTGGCATTTCTGCTGTATTTCAAAAAAGTGAAAAGCAGCGACACAATACATCAGAACCAGCTTCCCTATTTAACACCCTATAGGCACCATTTACGTTTTAGGCTAAACTTGGACTATTATACGGTGGCAACGCCTGCCCTTTTGCAAGACTGGGCTTTTGTAGTCTGCGAGATCAAGCAATGAAAAAGCCCCGCTCCTAATTCTTGCCTGTGAAAAGTCCCCGTCGGCTCACATTGTACCTTCTCCAGCAGAGATAATGCTGTGAAATGATCCAACTTGAACTTTTTCCCCCGTCTTTAAGCTTTAAGCTTGTGTTTAAGGAAGCTCATCCTTACCCGAAAAGTAGCAATGCTGGCAATGGAAACTCCCCTTCTTTGCTCTTTCTGATGGTGTCAGGGCTGGGCACGTGTGGGGGTTTTGAGGAAGGGGGGAAGGTTTCTCTGTACCTGTTTCTGGGACATCCAAAGAGCTTCTCTGAAGCCTGGTTTTGACCTTACTGAACCCAACAAAAGGCTGCTCTTGATTAAAATGGGAAAAATACCGAGTCTGTTGCTTTTACTGAGCATTTTATATAGCGCTTTCTACTAGATGGGAAGCTGAAAAAATGTCAGATCTACTTACTGGTCACCAGTGATCTGCAGTACCTGATAGTCTGAAATAAAATACTGGACTGAGTACAGCGGCTCCTTGCATGATAGGTGCTTCATCTGGTCAGCCGAGGATTTCCAGTAAAGAAAAGCATGGTGGGATTATGATTTCTTTTTTTTCCTACCCATTCAGTCAGTATTTTCTTCAGCTGCTTCTGCAGTCTTTGGGTATTATTATTATTTTTATAATGGTTTAACTATCAGATGTAAAAAATATATATGTGAGATAAAGAAAGAACAAGAAATCTCTAACCGCTACGAACAGATGTCTTACAAATGAGTCAAATCCCTTTTTTTAAAAAATAAGTCAGTCACTTCAGTAATTCATTTTGCAACATGTCATTATTAGGGTATTTAGAAATAAAGGTAAATAGTAAATGTTAAACAGAATCTAACAGAAAGTGTGCTTCACTACCGAATTACGTTTTGTTAGAAGAACAGAACGCAGCAAATCTGCAGCCTATGCAAATCAAACTGGTTAAAAAGTGTAAACCAAGAAATATTCCATTCCAGTCATTTGACTGTGAAAGAAATAAATAAGGAATTTTAAGTGCGCTCTGTGCTTTAAACAGATGATATATGCTTTAATTTTAAAGGTAATTTATGCTGTTGGGAAGAGCTGCTGCTAGATGTTACACTGCTTCGTTTTGGTTGGAAAACTAAGTTGTAATAATCCATTTCTGGTACACTGTATTGAAACTATTTAAACTCGAAGGTGAATACAGAGCAGGGTTCTCCACGGACAGAAATTAATTTCATTTTGTTGCTGGTCTCTCATTAAGGTGAGGAACGTGTGTCTGTCCCAGGGACTTGGCACTTGTTCTAGGGCTCAGGGTCGGCTTTAGGGTGAGTTCACGTGTGTGAGCGGCAGAAAGGTGCAAATTGCAAAGGAAAAATGCAAACTCTCTCCTGCCTGATCTGTATTAACTGTCCTCCCTGGAAAGGCCACCCCTGCCTGCTTTCCCGCATTCCTCCAGGAATGCCTTTCGAAAGGATCATGTGTTTAAACAGTAACTTGGTGTAACATGGGGAAGGGGCTGTTTAAGAGCGATTAAGTGAACACTTTTGCCTTTCTCAGCCACTGTAACACTTCTCAAAAGACACTACAGAAGAGATTGAGCCCTTTGTATGTTAAACGTGTGTGCAGTTAGTTGCTCTTGGTGGCTTTGGGTGAGCCAGTCACCTCTGCTAATAAACCCAGAGCTGCAGGCTTGCCATTTTGTGGGAGAAATGTAGGTTCTAACATTGGTGGTTTGCATCTCGGTACTTCGTGGCTGTAATGTTAATTATCTGGTTTAGTATTATTTTTTGTTGGTGGTGTGAGTTTTTCTGTGGTGGGTTTGTGGTTTTTTTTGTTGTTGTTGTTGTTTGTTTAAGCACCCAGAAATCAAATATTAACCTGATTAAGAATTCAGCGTTACATGTAAGGCGGAGAAGAGCTGCAGGTGGTGACAGGCAACTGGATTGTGTTTGATCTGGCAGTTTTCATCTATGCCACCATTTTATTCCTGCTGTGGGACTGCAGCAAAATGGTGGTTCGCTTGTTGTGAACCTCGGTGATGAATAGGGTGTGTGAAATCCCAGCTCCTGCGTGCCAGGGACTGCATTTGCTCTGGAAAATAACTCGCTGAAAGATGTACCCTTGCTAGTGTGTGGTGGACAATAGGATCTCCTACTGGGGAGCTCCTGGTATTGGTGCAGGGAAAGAGCTACGTTAATTCTTCTCACGGGATGAGGATTTAGGAATTTCATCATCCAGTGACTTTCATTCCCACCCTCCCCCACCCCCTTCCACGTTTTCTTTAGGTAGGGCAGGGAGATAATCTCCCTGGAACATATGTACAGGGGTGCCTCATCGTGTGATGGCTCCACGTCTTCAAGCAGCCCCAATCTTTCCTCCTGTGGACTCTGGGATGGGTTTTACTTGACGATTTTGCTTGGAATAGACTGGGTGCTGGGGGAGGCAGCAGGTCATACAGAGACTGACTCACCCGGGGACTACCGCTGGGGAGGTCCTGGTCCCGGCAGGCTGTGAGAGCAGGGATCCGCTGGAGCTGACTGGGACCCCGGCCTGGGAAACCCTTTCCTAGCAGAGAGTGCTGCAGCTGTGTGCTCCTTCCCTGGCCGTTCCTGATGTCCCCTGAGAAGATGGCAGCAAGGTTTTGTGTTCCCCTACACTGAAGGTCTGTGCTCAGTGCTGGTTTCTTTGGCTGACCCCAGCAATGTCCATCTGCCAGGGATCTCCCAGAGCTGTCTCAAAATCATCAGCCAGGGCTCCCTCGAATGAGCTCCAGGACAGGCGTGGGGTGCTCAGTTCCCTGTAGGAGTCCTGTCACCTGAAGGGATGACGCTTGGCTAGTGCCTGAACCAGCAGTTGGCCTCTGAAGACCATGGGAAACATCTGCATTACTTCTAAGAGAAATGATGCGCGACTTGGTTTCCCCACCCTTTCTTGAGTTGTGACCGACTAAGGCTGAAGGAGCTTATTTCTGCCCTGGGGTGGGACAAGAGGTGCTGCACCGGGCCCTGCCTCAGCCAGCCTCCAACATGGAGCGTGTCTGGGTCCACCCAATTAATCTATCGAAAATGGGCAGCACTTGGGTAGGGTTGCTCTGGGCAGACACTGGAAACCGACAGCTGATGCTGGCTTTGAGCTATGGGGAACCAAGAGAGGCAAGAAACATGGAAGTGGCATCAGCAGAGCTCAAAACGGTGACCAGATGCAGTGTTGGGCTCATGTTAGACTGTCTCTGTGTTGTTCCCTGTGGGAGAGGAATGCAGGACACGTGGGTTTTTTCTTTCTGCTTTAACTGGGGAAGCTGGACACCCCCCCTGTTTCAGCTGGCTATGTCCCAGCCCTGCTATGAAAGCAGGGGGTTGGCTGGGGGGAGTTCACATTGCTTTGGGCTTCCTGGGGAGCTGGGCCAGGCTGTGGTGGCACAGCCTGAAGGACAGAGCTATTCCTGTGGCCAAAAGCTCAAGCTGGTCTTGGTGTTTGCCCTTCTTTGCTGAAAGAAACCTTTCTCATGAACGGTTGGGTGACCTCATGGGGTAACCCCCATATAGAGCGGGGACCAACTAGGGGGTCTCACAACCACCACTGGACAAAATAGGACCTTCCAGTCCAACTGAAGTGTCTCCTGAGGGAATTCTGATGTTTCTTGTGACATGAGACAAGTAAAACCATATGGGCCAATAGTGCTCAGATCCCACTGCGTCCTGCCCAAGCACTTTAGCAGTCACTGAGGATGTCGTGTGTGTTTATTTATGCGGTGAGCTGGATGGATTGGGGCATGGATTTGCTGTCTTCCAAGCTTAGAAAGCACCTTGCACAACTCTGGGCTGACAGACTTTAAAATAATCCATTGGGATCTCTTGTTCACTAGTAACTTTAAAAGGGATTTTCGTGCTGGGATGAACTTCAGAAGAGAAGTTATTTCAGCAAGGAATTTTTTTTGGCCTCAAGTTTTCTGCATGCTTCAGCCTCACAGTTGTGCCTAAAACTGTTGTGTATCGATAAGAGTTTCCTTCCACCCATAATCTCTTCTCTCCTTCTGTTCCCTGCTGTAAACAAGCCATTAAAAATGTGTTTATGACATCACAGTTGGTGACCATGGAAATGACTTTGATGTTAGAAAGACAAATATAGCATCGTGATTTCACGGCAGGATCAAGGCAGGAGAAGACCCTTGTTCAAATGGCGGGTAATTAACAAAGGTGATGGAGGGGAAGCTTGAAAAAAAAGATGTGAAGAGCCAATTGACTGAATATGATACATTTTAAAGTTTTCTCCAGTGTAAAAAATAAAATAAATTTTATAAAATCTCTTTCCAATGAAAAATTGCAGTGCTCTGGATGTACTATTTTAAATAAATAAATAGGGTAAAGAGAGAACTGGGGGGGGGGGGGGGGGCGGGGGAAGCTTTGGCATAAGAATTATACATCTACAAAAAATCCAGCAGACGTCTTTCAAGCCAGAGTGGTCTGTGCTTAAATCAGGCTTGGAGCATCAGGGCCAAAATAGACTATGGGGCCCAACCTTCCTCCAGTTTACACCAGTAACAAAGTCTTGCAGGTTTCAAGTGCAAATGGATGGAGCTGGAATCTTTGTCTTGTAAAATCCCCATCCTTTGCTGCATTACCCTCGTGGTTATACCTGCCTGCAGCCAGACTCTTCAAAGAAGTCAGGGGAGCCAAGTCTGGCAGTGAAACAAAAGTCTTTGGCTCCTGGTTTCGCTGCCACTCCAACTCCTCCTCAATCCATTAGGCCAACACTCATGGCACGGCTGCATCTGTCATTTACACAGACTGTTGAAAATAAGCCCTTGTTTTCATGTACTTTTTATTAAATTGTTGGTATTACATGCTTCAGAGGCAGCAGGACCAAACCTGTTAGGAAAGTATTGTCAGAATCCTTTCTGGGCTCACGTTTTGAGCAGTAGTTCCAACATATGTAATTATGAATAAAATAGCCTCTGAAAAGACCTCCTTGGATTCAGAGAGAGATGAGAACAATAGGGTAGAGATTAAAAAAGATGGTTCTTCTCAGCTAATTGTTTTTAATAAAATGGTAAAAGTGAAGAAAACACCAGGAAACTACAATTAGGATGATAATGCTTTGTTCTGCAGAACTATGTGCCCTGTTGCCTCTCCTATTACAGAGCAACAAAGGGAACGAAGTGGAAGGGAAGAAAAAAGTGGGGATGAATGGGGGTTGTTAAATACTGGACTGGAAAGGTCAATAATCTTGTCTTGAAGGTATAGCTGATACAACAAAGCCCTGCAGAAAGGCTGCCCCGAACGCTGCCCAGCCCGCTCCAAGGGTTACCCAAGCGTTGGGGCTGGCATGTCTCCCTGCCTGCCCTACGTCCTGGCCAGGAGCGCAGCTCACAAATGCTGCCCAGGGTTTCCCGATGCTGTTGCTGAAGTCCACGCTTCCTCCTATGAAAGGAAACCCCCAGGGTTTGGGGGATTTGTATGTTTTTCACGTCCAACTTCTCTTGCAGCTGAAGGCTCAGCCCAGCAGGTTGAGAGGAGGATGCTGCCCCTCCATCGCGTGTCCCAGCGCTGCCACCTCTCTCAGCTCTGCCTGACTGTATGTGCCTTCTCCAACCCCCGAAACATTTCTGATCCCGTTACCATAGAGCTGCCATAGCTGTTTATAGCAAATAGCACATATGACCAAATTAGCCCCTTTCTTGCCTTTGAGCGATGTGTGGGCAAACTTGGCTAGCTGAAGGCTTGTCCGGTGACACCGTGTGACAGTCCTGGGCTATTGTCAGTCTCTTCCCGAATTGTTAGGGGTTCAGCACGTTGTTTGCGAGTGGGTTCGGTGTGTGATTCACTCTGCAAGCCACCAGCAAATGGGTTTGCTTAGGAACCAGGTGATGGTGTTTTCTCTTCCCTCTAACTGCGGAGATTTCCAGGCTGGCCAGTACAGGGTGCACGTTTATGCCGGTGCTCTTGTGGCTGCTTTTCACTTTCTGTGAATTTGTTTGTGAATGAAAACTGACCCACGTGCAGCTATCAGAAAGGCTTTTTCAGACTAGTATTTCGCAGTATTCACCCCTCTTTTCTATTCACCGCTGTGCGCTGCTGAAACCTGCAATTTGGGACAGGAAAGGATGACTCTGCCATTTTAGCGTGAACTGGGAGCATGTGGGTCCTGGTGGTGCCGCAGCCTTTCCCTGGGCTGGTGCCTCGTTGGTGACACATTTCCCTTTGCTCTGCTCTGGGATGGTAGCAAACTGCTACAGAGACTAGAGATTCGGATAGCCCACGTGTGTGTTTGTGGTCCTCACCTGCTGGATGAAAGCTGGGGCTGTGGTCTTTAATTGGGCTTCCCAAGGGGGGCTTTTATGCCCCCAATTAACCCCTTGCATAATTACCTGTAGAAATAAGCAACCTGGCCCTGGGATGGAGCAAAAGGCACTGCTGGCCAGTAGCTGCCCTTCGCTTTAGACTGACAGGTTGTGTCTCCCTTTGGGGACAGCCACTGCAGTCGGGGTGGCACGAGAGCAGGGGCACCTCCACCTCTGCTGCCAGGCAGCAAGGGGGGCACAAGGGCAGGGGGTCCCCAGAGGGCTTTATATGCAAGTATGGAGAAATTTAGCTTTCCTTGGGCTAGGGGACTCTGTCGTACCTGTACAGCATAAAATTCGTAAGGGAGCAAAAGGTGAGTTACTGAAGGGGAAAGGAAAGCTTTAAAAATATCTGGGGTTTCTTTTTGTTATGCTTATGTCCAGTGCCTAATTACCACTTTGGAGAAGGAAAGCATTTCTCATCCAACAGCCCCCCTGCTTCATCTCCTGTAGTGAGGCAGGAAAGACCAAATTTTACACCTATGAAATCAGTAGTGTAAACCAGGAAATAGTATCTTCCCCAAAAGAAGAAAGAATGAATCCTTTCAGCTTGATACCAAGAAGCAAGAAAGATCACAAAATCGAAATATTTTCAAATACTCCTGGGTCGCATCTAGCAGCTGGCACAGAGCAGCAGGGAAGTGAGAAGTGTAGTTATTGCTTGTTTTAGGTACTTTCTTTTGGTTTGGGTTGGGTTTTTTTCTTCCAGATTCTGGATAGAAAATGATGCAAGATTGCTTTGTGAGAAAGGAAGAAAATTTATATTGACAGGTTGCTGAGGCGCACCTGAGAAGTCAAGCCGATCAGGAGAGCTAGTTTCTTCCCTTGCTGGCAGACTTTCTCAACTGAGTATGTAAGAGTATGAAACCCCTCGGTTCTCTGCCAGCAAAGTGCTGATGATTTCAGATATATTGTTTGAACGCATTCGTCAGAGGACGGGCAGAGACCACCAACGCTCTCGCCCCAAACAGCCTTTTTCAAAGGGAAAAATGGTGGATTCTCACCACGGTGATTATAGGGGATTATTCTAAGATTCTCAGAAGTATCTGAAAACCAATCTTTCTAAGTTATTTCTGAATAGCTATTGAATGGATAATTTCCATACCTATTATCAAAATGATGTGCTGGCAGTGAAATTTAGCTGTATTGTATCTGATCAGTAATTGGTGAAATGTTTTCCTAGGGTTAAAAGTAGTGTCGGCAACAGCTCTGTGTAGGGATTTACAAGGTGTTTAGATACATTTTTATGTATTCAGTTGCTTTATGCTGTCCAAATGCTTTGATGGTGTGGAGAAAGCTAACGGGATTTATCTGAGTATTTAAAGACAAACTGAAAAGACTTTTACCTTCTGAGACCCAAGTTCAGAGTTGCATTGTTTCTGTTAGCTGTTGGTGACACAACTAACATTTAAAACAACATACAATATTAATGTCTTGATCATTAATGACTTGCAGGTCTGGAGAATAGAACAGGCTCAAAAGCAATCGGTGCAAATGCATTGGACCAATTAGTAAAGAAAACATCGATGATAAAAGAGTGAAAACTTTCCTTATCTTAGATTGTCTTTCAGTCCATGGCAGTAATGGTTAAGATTGTGGCATATGTTTGATTTTGTTTGGACCACATGAAATAAGAATTTGGTAAAATGTTCCTCGCTTTTTCAACTGGAATAAAGAGAAGAGATTAAGACCGGGAGAGAATAAAACCAGAAGGACTGAAGGGAGGAAAAAGCTCCCTAATTTCCAGTTAAAGGTGAACTGAAAAAGATAGCTGCCATTGAACCCTGGTTTTCCTTCTCAGTAGTATCACAAGCCTGCGGTGCACACGAGTGCATTGAGACAGGGAGGCAGGAGATAGACAGCACATCAGCCTGAGCTTTAAAAGTGTTTCTGCATTGTGGTAGGTAGCTGAGGTTGAAAGTAATTTTCTGGAAATTACCCTGAGATCCTGACAAGGGGACAGAGCTGAGCTGCTTCAGGACTGAAGAGGGCAATAAAAAAAATCAACACATCCATCACAGCACAAAGATACCTACATGTTCTCAGCAGAAGCGAAACACCTTTGTTTCAGCCCCTGCGTGGCTGGTGTGTGTTGGTACACTGCTCTCCTCACCTTTGTTTTGCCTCCAAAGCTGCTGGTTCGTGTGGTGTCTGAAGCCATGTCATGTTGCTGTGTGGGTGGAAGGTCAGGGTGGCCAGGAATGTCAGGGCACGCCACACTCCCCACCTTAGGCATCTCTACGGCTGTAGAAAAGTAGAACAAAACTGCTGATTCTTACACCAATATTTAAATATCCCAAATTGTCATGACCTGCTGACAAAAAAAACCCAAAACCACAACCAAACAAACAAAAAACCCACCACCAAAGAAAAAAAACCCTCTGATTGTTAAATCTGACACATTCTAGACAAATCTTTATTTTTGCCTTAAGGAAGTCTATCTGTCCTAGTGTCCCATGGCCCTCTGCAAGCTCTTGGTGGCTGAGTCTTTTTGCAGCTGCAGGGGATGATGCCCGGAGAGACTGACTTGCCTGAGGGCAGAAAGTCTGTAGGTGAGGAAGGAAATGGAGCCTGGTTGCTCAGTTCTTGGTCTGGCAAGCTTGGTCCAGGACTGTCCTTTCTTTTTAAGCAATGAGACAATTTAATCTTTAGAAATAACCAAATAAAAATGAAAAAAAAAAAGTTTTAATATTCTTTGACAGCACCTGGAGCCAATGTAAGCAATGAAGTCAGATATTATAGGTAATATATAATAAAATATATATATTATATATTTATATAATATATATTTATATACATATATAAAAGAATATATAATAAATCTTAATTTACCACCAGACTAGATAATATAAAACACAGCTTTGCATTAACTATATAGTGTTTTTAAAAAATGTTTTGGACTGATAGCAACACTTCATTAATGCATATTTGAGGTGAACTCCCTTAGATTCAACTCGCTGTATCTGCAGAGTATTTGTCCTCTTATTTTAAGGTGTCTGACATTTCCTGTAACAAGCCTCACTGGACTGATCTTTAGTGGTGCTTTCATACTGCTCTGCTCGCTTTCACCCAGCAGCTGGTGATCCTTGGAGACATCCTCACACCAGGGCTGCGGAGAGCTGGCCCCAGCAGAAAAGAAGTTGGAAAGGAGGGGGGGGTGGGGGAGGGAAATGTAACCCATCCATCTTGGATGCCTTGAAACACATATAACTGAGGGAGCTGCCAAGGGAAAGCCATTTCCATACGCTTTCCTTGTCAGGAGAGTAAGCAGGCTGAAAAAGTTGGATGTGCACAGTAAGCGGAAGCTGACCCGGGCAGCCTTGATTTACATAGTGCACACTTGGGACCTGCTCATTACCACAACATCCCCCTAATCATCACCTCCGCATGACGGGCACATGGATGTGAATATGCCCCGGGATCCCCAGCACTTCGTTTTCCTAGCAGCACCCAGCCTTTTGCAGTTATTGTGATATGACAGATGCACATATCATTGAAAGCAGGTCTTGCATGGCATTACACAATGTAAATCAATAATGTGAAAATACAGCCGTTAACACAATGTACAGTTTTGCCTATTACTACAATGCCCTGCTTGTTCCAAAGGAAAAGCAATTTTATGCTCCACTGAAGCATGGTTTGCTTAGCCTTCAACTAGCGGCAAATGCCAGATACTGCAAAATGTTACTGTTACACAAGCAGTGTCCTGGATTTATTTATACGTATCCATGCAAAGACTAATTTCAACAAGGACTAGGACTGGAGTCCCTCTGAATACGGATGGGGCTGAACTGCTCTGACCCTGCATTTCCAGCTCTGTGCCTCTTCCCAGCACCCAAGTCCTGATCCAGCGAAGCTGCACGGTCCCGTGCAACTCACCGTGGCTGCCCTTGTTTTGAGTCGTGATTAAATCCCCCCAGGTTCTAGGGTACCCTAACACCCAGTGGCATCTCTCAACCCAAAAATCAGACCAGGATAGCTGCTTGCTGTAAACGTGCCCCATATACACAGGTCCTAGGTGCCTGACTCACACCCTGCTCTGGTTGCTTTCCCCTTACTTCCACCGATCTCCATCATACTCCTTTCCTTGGATATGAGGCTTGATTGCCTCCCTGCATGGCAAGAAAGTCAGCACTTCTTGGGCGCTTCTTATCCTTGTTGGCTGAGGTGTACGGAAACCATAGCATGGAGCCTCTGAACCCATAATTATCACTATGGATCACATCGGCTGCTCCTGCCATTTCCAAGCCTGATAGAAGTTAATTCCTTTTAGCTGAGGACACAAAAGGAAGAGCTGTAACGACAGAAAGAGAGAGCTGCCCGGATTGCTTGGATAGCAGGGAAGAGAAGCGATGCCGCTGTGTAAAGGTAACCCCTCCTGACCCTTTCTGAAGGCAGAAGTCACTCAGCTTTCACTTCTGAGCAAGGAAGCCTTGGTGCATTTACCCTGGGGTAGAAACAAAAATACCAGAAAAATGTCTTGTTGAGGTGAAAAAAATGTAATTCCAGAGTTTATCAACTCAGCATAAGGGGGCACGAGAGGGCACTACCACTTATTCTCTGTCTACGTAGCTGTCCCCAGGAACGAAAAGGGTGGTGGCAGGAACAGGCGAGCAGGGACATGGCCCCAGCTCGCAGCTCACCTTCTGCATTTTCTGGCAAAATTGGTTTTCATTGGAAAAAAGCAGATTTGTCAGACAGGCTGTTTAGCAGAAACAGATTAATTACCTGAGAGCATGGACAGGAAAATGTGGAAAATGGAAACGGGTGGGAATCCCCACAGGCTCATGTTTTACCAGCTCTCTGCACTATAGATCTCCTGTGTGGAAGCAGTCGGGTAGCCCCGAGAGAAATGTTCCTGTTCATGCTCATTTTGGGGTAATTCTGGGTCTTGACTTGTCCCTGAGTTGGATGGAGAGCACATTTTGAAATGTTGAATTATTGCACAAAATAGAAATTCTGGCATTACTCAGTTCTGTCTTCTGCCTATAAGATGAAGCAGCAAAGGATTAAAAGCTCCTGGCAGTTGCACTGTACGGCACCCAGACACTGCAGGCATGCTTATTCCTGAGAGCTTCATCAGGAATTGAGGGGTTCGCTGGTGACTGAAAGACATAGATGCCAACTTCTCACAGTCAAACGGTGGCTGAGACTCCACATGCTGTGGATGGAGGGGCTGGGACATGGCACTGCCACGCTGCGTACGGGGTGGGGGCGAAGGCACAGCCTCCTTCCTCCTCCCAGCAGCACCATGTGGGAATAGCTCAAAAATTAGGAGTTTTATCATCTGGGAACTGCTTGGAGCCCAGCATGCTGATAAGCGCTGACCTGCTCAAAGGGCGTGTGGCGAACACAGGAGGGTTTAATCCAGGAGAAACCAACTGCTGGGGTTCATCCCTGGGTTCTTCTAAACCTTCTCCTTTTTCTCATTTGGGCTGATGTCAATTTGAAATGCAAATGCAACCTTGAACAGGAAAGCAGGAGCGTTTTGTCTTTGAGATGTTCATACAAAATATCTGTTTTAACAAAATACCCTCTTTTTTTTTTTTTCCTTTGGGAACATCTGCCATGTTTGGCCCAAATTCAGGAGTGTTCTGGTGCCTGCCCCCCTCCCTTTGACATTGCACTTAAAAAAAGATGCCCTTTTTGTTGTGCCTCCTCGGTCACCCCTTCCACCGTGCCCTGAGCGTGGGTTGGTCAGCAGCCACTGCCTCCTGCCTTCCACCTGCCTGCCCCTCTGCCGGCTCCAGCACCGTCCCCCATGCCTCTGGGTGGGAAAATGAAAGTGTAGGCCACTGAGATGGCTCTTGGGGTTTGGTCCAGGTTGCGGTGCGTACATCGATGCTTCTCGCGAGCCATGGCTTTGCTTACAGAGGGGAGAGGGAAACCTCCTTCCCCCGAGGCTGAAGCTGCTCCTCCATGCCTGGGGGCTTTCAGTCATGGAGAAGAAGGGAACCAATCCCCTTAGCTTTAATATTTCTATTATACAGCCTAGATTAATTTTGATTTTCTCTTTTGACTCCTTTGTTGTGTTTATTTCAAGGGATTTCTGTCACCTCCCTTCTATACTTCAGTGTGCCTGAAAAATTTCTGTCAGGAGTGATTGTGTATGACTTGAAGAAAGTGCAATTTTTAAGACTGGAATTCACTTTACAATCCCCACTGCTTTCTATTCTTTTATTTTCTTTTTTCCCCTCCAAATTAGCACATCTCCGTGCCGAAGCTTCCCCATCTTACAACGCTGTGTATGTTATTACTGCCACAAGACCTTTCCAACACCAGGTTTCTCTCTCTTCCATTTCTGGCTATGAATATGAGATTTGCAGGGAATTTCCATGTGCTGAATATTTGCATCACAGCCCAGGATGCTTCAAGTAAGATTTCAGGGAGCTGAAAGAAGCTTGAGATCAATCCAAAATACTCTGGAGAAAATTCCCCAAAGTCATAGACAAATATTTCCAAACATTAATATTTCTACCCTGGCAATTCTCTTTAAATATATTACTGTGACAGACAGCTAGACAGACAGGCAGATGCTTACGGACGGCTGACATTAGCATGTAGCTTCTGCTGTCACCCACAGACGGGCTGCGTGGCTGGAATTATGATGTTTCTGTCCTGACTTTGGGGAGTTTCACATATTAGACAGTACTAAAAGAATTTTTAATTGGACTCATTTTACTGTTTTTTTTATCAGAAATGAGACAATGCGCGCAAACCCCTGTGGTTACTGTAGTCTCAATCAGCTGCCAAATAATATTATAGGAGTTGTGATTGAATTAATGAAAAGCTTGTAACAAAATTATGGTTGTGAGAAAATAGTCCTATTGGGGTCTTTAATTTAAACTGGTGGGACAAAATTAGTCCTAAATTAAGGAAAACAACTAATTGTCTAGATATCACTTGGTTGATAAATGCACCAGTAGGATTCCGCTCCCAAGGTGTCACTTTGCTGTTCATAGGGGTTTGGGGAGAAAATGTACTTGACAGCCTTATTCCACTCCCTTTTTGCTTTTTCCATGGGTGTCCCGGCCTGCTGTGGGCTATGAGCTTCTCCTTGGCCCTGCTCCTGATGGCACTGAGCCCTGGAGGTCCCAGAGGGAAGGGATGGTTTGGGCCAGCCCAGGGCTACCCTGCGCTTCCTTAGGGATCCCAACCTCTCAGCTGGGGTAATCAAGCACCCATGAGCTTCCACTGCTGGGACACATAGATAAGGTGAGGACTCATCCCTCATGTCCAATCCAGGGCTCCACTTTGGTGCTTGCAATGGAGCCGTCTAAGCCATGTTCTCCATTAGCTGCCCCATGCCACGGCTTTGGGAACCAGCCAGTTGCCTGCAGGGTGCTGGCCCCTTCCCTCGATGCTGTCCTCTCCCCGTTCCCTCAGCAAAGTGGGACCCGCTCATGCCCACTCCTCATTTCAGGGCAGAAAAGAGTATTCAAAGCCCTGTGGGTCCCCACGGTGTGGAAGAGGACAGCTCTACAGAAAGAGCTTTTTTTCTTCTGCTGGAGTCAAAAAACAGCCAGAGATCTGTAAACACAGAGCCACAGCTGTGCCTTGTGCTGGGGAAGGGGTGTATTCTCAGGTGACAGGTATTTGTCTGTATTTCATATGGAACAAAGCTTGGTTTTCTCCATAGCTGGGAAACCCTGAGTTTGCCTTGTAACAGCCACCGAGGCGCTGGGGGCAGGGGGAGGCCATGGGACACCGCACAGGAGAACCTGGGGTGGTTTTCATCACGCTTTGTCCTGCTGCTCTGAACCAGGTAAGAAGGTTTTGCGGGCCACAGCATGCACCTGCTCTGTGTAGCTCCCATGCTGCAAGGGTGTTGGGAAGTGGGATGTGGCAGGTGTTCTGGGCACCAATTGCATCCTATCAGAAAAATCCTGGAAAGGAGGATGCAGAGCTGACAGGAGACCCCTTCTCCAGTGCAGATGACCTGCAAAGCTAAGCCACTTTAGGACAGGACTCCTGGTGCCAGTAAAGGGTGTCAGTAAGCAAAGGGTAATCCCCCCATACCTGGGGGGCGCTTAGACTGAGTTTTCCCTCTGTTTCTAAGGCCCCGTTAGATCCCAGTGTTTTGCTGGTGGCTTAGGCTGTGTTGCTGGATTGGTCGTCTAAGAAAAAAGCTCCATTTCCTTCAGAATTTTTTCCTTTCCTTTAGGAAAACGTTTCTGTTGCTTGCCTCTGTCATTGGCCCTCAAGTGGTAAATCCCAGGCAAATAAATCTGTACTTAAAGCAATAAATTCAGTGCCTTTCCTCTGAGGCTTTATTTTCTCATTTAGTGACCTCTTGTTCCCCATGTCTTTGACACTTCTCCGATGTGCATTAAGCAAATATGCAATCATCCTTTCATTCTCTATCTTTGCTTTCATTATGATTTTTTACACTTCATTACATTTCCCTCTATAATTGCAACTCTTTGTTGTCCCAAAGTTTTATGGCTCTTTCCTCTCTTCTCTCACTTCTTGTGTTTCTTTGTTATTCACGTTAGCTTTTCTTGACACTGTGTTCCTAGTACATTTTCTAGATGTCAAGCAAACTCTTAGGCCTAAACTCATTTATCTTTGAACACTTTCCATTTCCACTTCAGTGCTCTACCCCAATGAATTCCATCCAGAACTTCCTTTTCTTCTAAAATTGGCTGTGCTGCTTTTATTCAGCGTTCTTTCCTTTTTAGGCCTAATTATAAATCCAATTGTTCAGTCCTGAATGCTTCCACGAGCTCCATTCATTTCCAAGCGCGGTTCTGCCATAACTGCCGGGGGAAGTTGCGTGACTGCCCTTTCAAAATCCTAATATGATCTAGATGAGAAAGAGTGATGTTATTTCTAACTTAAATTAAACCCTAGCGCAAGATCAGGCTGTTAAGTCCTCCGCTCTGCTCTCCTGTCACCGCGTTTACCCGCCCCAGAAAGTCCGGAGAGCGAGGAGGATGCTCTGTGGTGGGTTCATGGGTTTATGGGCTTTTCCCAGCCCCTCGCAGGGAGCGGCGGAGCTGCCGGGAGAGCCGATGGGCACCAGCGTGCCTCCCGCCGGCACCAAGTGCAGAGGTCTGTTGAAATCCTACTGTTCTGGCAAAAGCAGTTCAAAGCGGCAAATGGCTGATTCCCACAAGCGTACACCCTCGCTTCCCTCAGGAATTTTTACTGGCTGCTTGCATAATGGGATGTTGATCTGTAAGCAGAAAGTGCCGCCCTTACTGACTTCATGTTGAGCATCTTTGGTGTAGGTGGCCAAGGGGAGACGCCTGGGGTTTGCCGCAGCTCTCCACCTGGGCGTTGCGGAGCTGTTTTGATGGAATTTCAGCTCTGCAGCTGGGCAGGGGCTGTGTGGGGAAAAACCACCTGCGGTTTGTGAGGCTCGCCCTGCTCCCAAACCCTACGTGGAGCTCAGCTGTCTGATCTCAAGGCAAACCATGACCACTGCTCTACAACCAAATGCCTAACTCCAATCCGGAGTCTGAATTTCAGAGTCAGACTTCTAAATGACATGATGGGTTTGATGTGTCTCCAGATACATCTGGCACTGTTTGCCCTTTCGGTATATTCAGGTGTTTAGGCTGCTTAGGTAGCTTCGTCTGGGTTGAATGTTCTCAAGAGGGGAACACACAGGGCTGGGAGCACAGTCTGAAATAGAGAACAAATAGGAACGTGATGCTTTTCCTGTGGAAATGTTGGTAGGATTTGCTAAGCTTTCAAATGGGCAAGGCAGCACTCTTCTTTCTCCTCCAACATTGCCCTTGGAGGGAGGTGGTGACAAAGAGAATTGCTCTTGTCTGCTTTCTTACTGATTTAACCTGATTTCTTCCTGTGTTTTGAGCATCTGGAAAAAGCATGAGTAATGTGTTAACAAAGTTCATCCTTTGCTCTGAGTCGAAGAGGAGAATGTCAGTGACTTTGCAGACCTGGGGCAGTCTGTCATCCCCAGGTAGTGTGGGGGCAGCTCTGCTTTGCTCTCTAGGCATCTCTTTCTCTCAAAAGCCTGAGAAATAGCAACCACTGCTTCCTGGGCTGTCTTCTCGTGACCTTTCAGACTGGTGTTCAAGCAGCGTCAGCAAGCCCAGATGATGTACGGTCATGGTCCTGTAGGAACGCGAGCAATAGCAGTGCACCCTGAAGTGTGTATATAGCTGTGGTTGTACATGGTGCACCAAGCCCATCATTTGAGCATTGGTGATTTTGAGTCCTGTTCATGGTGCAGGATCACTGATGTGGCTGCAGGCAGATAAACTTGACTCTTGTGAGACCCCACCTGGAGCACTGCATTCAGCTGTGCAGCCCCCAGTGTAAGAAGGGCATGGACCTGTTGGAGTGAGTCCAGAGGTGGCCACAAAGACGATCAGCCGGCTGGAGCACCTCCTGTACAAGGCTGAGAGAGCTGGGGTTGTTCAGCCTGGAGAAGAGGATGCTCCAGGGGGACCTTATCGCAGCCTCCCAGTGCCTAAAGGAGCCTGCAGGAAAGCTGGAGGGGGACTTTTTGCAAGGGCAGGTAGTGATAACACAAGGGGTAATGGTTCTAAGCTGAAAGAGGGTAGATTTAGGTTAGGTATTGGGAAGAAATTCTTCACTGTGAGGATGGCGAGACTCTGGCACAGGCTGCTCAGAGCAGCTGTGGATGCCCCATCCCTGGCAGGGCTCAAGGCCAGGCTGGACGGGGCTGGGGGCAACCTGGGCTGGTGGAAGGGGTCCCTGCCCATGGCGGGGTTGGAGCTGGGTGGTCTTTAAGGTCCCCTGCAGCCCACACCATTCTGTGATTCTAAGATGCCTCATGAATTGCTCTGTGTTCAGCTCAGTGATTCGAGGAGAACTTGCCCTTGTCCAGCTTTGCCAGTGCAGAGCAGAACTGTCATGGGTGGAGAGGATACAAGACACTATCAAGATGCACAAACACCCAAATCAGGGGTTGTAGCAACCCTACACGTCACTCTGGGTTGGTGCCACATAGCACATAGTGATGAAGGGCTTAGGAATAAAGCTCCTTTGGCCTCAGAGGAACCCTGTGACCTACCCCGTGGTTCATTTCATTGAGCTTCTGCTTTTTGCAGACAGTGGAAAAGGGGTTCAGGCTCCCCAGGCACCAAATAAAACCTTGCAAATTACCTGACCTTAGAGCCTGAGCCCTTTTGAAATCTGTACATTGATTTGTTAAAAGTTTTAGTGTTTTTTTAAGAACTTTAAGTGAAGCTTGAAATGCTGGCCTTTACCATGAATTGATTGGTTATGATGTAGAAACTGTCCCCAGGGGGTGCAGGGGCATGGCCAGGGTATTTATCCTGTGTCTGAAATTTTTATCCTAGTTTGCAGAACCACTAGTTTTTTTGGAAGCTTCAAGCCATCTGTGCGTGTCCTCAGGGCATTTTTTTCTCCTGTTGAAGTATCTGATAGAGGGAGATAGGAAGACCTCTTACAGCAACTACTCTGTATCACACCAATCACAGGAGATGACCTGAAAAAATCAGCTATCATATACCGTATCATGTAAATAAATACATCTTTCAGTTTTTCTAAGCATCTACAGTTGGCTGTATATGCTGGATGGGTATGACTGGATTATTATAGTCTGTCATTTCAGCATGAATTCAGACACTATTTTAAGGGAGTATTATTTAACAGGCTGGAAGAAGCCTTTGGAGCTGTTATTATCTCTCATGTAAATGCACGTTAAAGCAATCTGAACAGACATATCATCTTCCTGATGGATTGTATTGCTCCTGTAGAAAGGCTGAGGGTTTTGTACTGTGCAATGCTGGAGCTCTGGGATGGCGAACGGGGGGAGTGCGGACCCCCAGGCTGGTAAATGGAGGGATGGCAGGCTGCTGCAGGGACCGGCCGAGCTGCTGCCTGGGCTGCGGCCACGTGCTTAAGGATGCAAAGCAGCCAGCTTTTCTTGGGAGGCCCAAGGTAAAGAAGTTCATCACAAACTTTAGAGGTGATATCAGCAAATCTGCGTGGCCTGACCATATCAATCGCTTCATCGCAGTGTAACGTGGCTGTGCTGCCTGTGGGTTGCCGCTGCGTGGGGAACCAGGACCCTGCTGGGGAGGGAAAAGTTTCCATGTCCAAAGAGCAACCTCTAGGAAACCACTGGCTTTGGAGGGTGGGGAGCCACGGGAGGGACTACCCAGCGTCACTGCTCATTAACGGACAGCAGAGAGTGAGTGGGGAGGAGGGATAAAATCCCACGCAGCACAGAAAGCTGCTTGATAGGGATGCTGCTCTAGGAGACTTCCATGGTAGGGGGAAACAGGTCTTGAAATTGCCATAGGAGTAGGTTACATTTGTGCTCGTTTTCCATCCCGGCCCCAGTCCAGGAGCCCCTGCACCGTGCCCAGCTCTGGCCGCAGCCAGCGGGCCATCCTCGGAAGCAGCAGCAGTCCCCAGCTGCCTCATGATATTATTATTTTTTTATTCGCCTCAATAAAAATCTGTGATTCATTAAGTGCTTGTCATGTTTTGATACGTGGATCAGGAACTGATCAATAGCCAGCCAAATTTAATAAAAAGGAGCTGTATTCTTGGGAAATGAGCTTGTTACCATGCCAACTATCGATCTTCCCTGACAGGCTCTGTAAGTCGCAAAATGGGGTCCTGATGGGTAGGTCGGTCTCCCTGCCTGCCTGCCAGGAACGATGCCGATTGCAACCTCTGTATTTAAAAGACTTTGGAGACAACCCTATTTTTTGATATTGCCTCAATGTAATTCCTTGGCAAAGGTTCTAGATTGCCTGGAGCTAGCAGAAATCCTCCAAAGGCTTTGTTTTTCTTACTGGCTCTAAGGTGATGGAAATACAAGACAGAAGGGAGCAGAGCTCTGGTTCTGTGCTGGAGCCTCCCAGGGCAAGGAGGGATGGAGCCCCACGCCAGCCCACGTGCCCGCCTCACTGATGCGTGATGTGCCAGCCATCACCTGGTCCCTGCCTGCCACCAATGCCCCAGTTTTTTTTCCTTGCAACTTAAATAACCTTATGTGAGCCAGGTGGTGTTAAAGGACAGTGTACCAATCCCGTCAGGTGGATTTCTCTGGCTGACCATGGTAATCAGGGCGCTGATTCCCACGCTGATCCCAAGCCCCTAAATATGAAATGTTGGCATTGCAGCCATTCTCTGACATGGGAGCAAGAGCTGAATATGGACGAGGAGGAAATAATGCATCCCTAAGATCTTGATTGGACTGATCTATTTGCAGCGTTCCTGAATTTTTATGTGCAGTTTATTCTCCTTTTATTTCTTAAAAAGAGGGTGGGCAGGACTGTCTGCTGCCAGGGCAGGCTGTGCGGGGACCAGGGCCATGTCCTCACCCTGCCAGGGGGTACATGGCCACCTGGCACAAAGAGGGAGCGCTTTCCAGCTACAAAACACACCGTGAGTTTTGGCCCCACTGTTCTTCAGGGCTTGGTCCAAAACATACCAGGCTTGGTGGAGACAGATTTCAGCAGGCTCTGGCCATTTCCCAGTCCAAACCATTTAAACATGGTGCCCAAGTCCTTCTCCAGGGCAGCCACTTATGTCAATGTTGGAGGTTTTAAGAACAGATGGTGAATTGTACTTGGGGCAGGAAAAGCTTTACAGGCTTAGAAAACCCAATTCTGTACTCAGTACAGTCCCTGAGGCTTCCTATAGAATAGCTTATCCAGCCAAAAGTGAGACAAAGGTAGAATGTGATGTGGAAGAGCTCGCCAAGGTCACTTGGGGAGAGGGAGTGCGATGTAATTCCTTCATGGCTTTTCTGGATTGTGTACTGTAAAGCTTGTTATGATTTGACATTGACATTATCCCTGCTTTGGGTGAGGGGTTGGACACAAAACCTCCAGAGGTCCCTTCCAACCAACATTTTTCTATTACTTCATCTCAGAGATGTAATGTAAGCTCTAACACTGAAATGAGTATGCAACTGGCTTTCTCGGGTGTTCAGACTTGGAGGGCAATAAGAGCTGACATCAAAACCCGAATATTTCTCAGAATTATTTGTGTATATGAGGTGCCAGAAGAGTCCTAGTCCCTGGGCTAGGTGAAACAGGTTATTGAACAGTGCTGTTTGTTGCAGTTGTCAGAATGGTTGCCAGCAGCAAGCGCCTGCCCTTGTGTCTGCTCTCTGCGTTCCTCCTCCTTGGGCTTAGCTTATCCCAAACTCCCAGCACCAAGTTTCCTTCTTTCAAAGATTTTTTTGCTAGTAAAAATCAGCGGACATCTCCATAGGGTTCGGTAACATGAGTTGTTTAAGGGAAAGGTCCTTTTGATACATGACAAAGGCAAAAGCCTTCAGTAAGGTTTGATAACCCCCAGCCTCTCTCAGTCCCTGCAGTATCTTACAGCGATGTGGCACAGCAGCGAGTGCGGAGCAGAGGCGGGGTGGAGCAGCTCTTTCGCTTAAACATACACATGCTAAATTGAGCCTGAAAATAAAAGTCTTCTTATAATCCCGTGAAGGTTGGTTTTGGGAATGGTCTGCTGGATTAGATCCCCGATGCCTGGGCAGAGCCTGGCAAGGGTTTAACGCAATGCTGACTGCATATTCTGTTTTCTTTGCAGTTTACACTGGGGCTTTGAAGACAAACGAGACCAAGCGGGTGTCAACGGCAGTGCAAGGCAGAGGAGAGAGAGGGGCCCCTCCAAAAGCCGTGGGAGGAGGAAGGCCAGCAGGGCTGTTCGCAGGAGCAGACGCGGTTCCTGCTGCTGCTCCTGGGCACACAGCCCCTGCCCTGCTCAGCCAGCCCAGCTTTCCCCTCTCCGCCAGCAGACATCGAAACAGCCCAGCAGGTTCAGGGGCAATGCAAGCAATGGGATAACCAACTTGGAAAATACCTTTTCCTTAGGAGAGAAAGCTGGCAAAAGCAAAGCCCAGCTTGCCAAGCGCTAGCTCTGCGGGCAGCTGCCTGCCTTGCCTGCTGGGAGCGAGAGGCTCCGTGTCAGCACGAACCCAGAGAGGGGAGAGAGGCTGAGCTCAGGGGTGCCAGAGGGTTCATATTTTCCTGTACTCTAGGAGCCTGCTATGCAGTTTTTAAAATGGATCAGCAGCCGTACGTCGCATCGTGATTTGGCTGCAAGTTGAGCCGAATGTGTGTTATCTCGGCAGGCTCATGGTATGTCTCTCCTCCCCGCCTAATATATGAATATACGGCAAGAGTTTTACGGACAAGATAATGTGTTTTGGCTGCATGAAATAGTTCTGTTCTTCCTATAGGAGAAAAATTTAATTTTGCACTGAACTCCACTATAACCAGACAACTCTCCGTTTATATCCTGGATAATAAATCAAAGCAACATGAAGTCTCGTGCACAGAACTGAAGTGGTTTCTTAAAGCAAATTTGGCAGGAAGTAAGTCATCATCTTAAAAAGCCA
Organism: Falco cherrug; assembly: GCF_023634085.1. Lineage (NCBI taxonomy): Eukaryota > Metazoa > Chordata > Aves > Falconiformes > Falconidae > Falco > Falco cherrug. The sequence goes on from NC_073711.1 coordinate 16,202,380, forward strand.
GTTCACTCTCCCTATACAGTATGCTCTTCTAAACCAACTCTTCTAAAATCTGCAAACAGGCACGAAAAGTCATTTTGTGAAAAATAGAGAGAAATCCGTGAGCTCTAGCGATGCTCTGTGAGATAAGCCATGTTATTCTGTTCTCAAAATCAAGTAACTTTACCAGAGAAATCACCCCGTGAGTTTTCTTCAACTCTGGGGTTTGCAGTGCCCAGGGACTCAAATATCACAAGGACCACTAGTTTGGCTTCGTACAAAAATAAGGTCATGCTGGTATTACATCTTCCCTCTGTGCTTTTCCTCTTCTTGTCTTTTCAGCTAATGTTGTTATTTTTTCTTATTTTTTTTTTCTTTCCAACCTTCCTTTCTAGTTTCTATTTCTATCGTGCAAACATGCCACGGCAAAGCGATGTAAGCAATGCATAATATATTTGCAGTAATGTATGATTCATTTACTAGTTTCATAATTAATGTGGCTGTGTTTTACATACACAGTACTTCCTGCATGCATTTTATGTTGTGAACACTCTTCAAAATCTAATAAAATGTAATCCGTTAAAAACAATAGTACTATTCCTGTTCTGAGATTTGTATGCAGTTTTGCAGGAGCTGCAGAGAGAACTTGGTGCCAAGTTTATATTCTAAACACCAATTTTATGCTGCTATTTTATGCAGCTCCTAATTTTCAAGGTGGAAATTATTATCATGATTTATATTATTATAGTGATACCACAGTTGGTCTGGGTATCATCTGCTTTTATACCCTGAAAACTTTCCAACCCAAATAATTTTTCTATCTGCTGTCTGGAGCTCAGTAACAAATATGAAATTACGGTGAATTTATGCAGAAACATACAAGAACTGTACAGCAGCATCTGTAAAATATCAGCTAAATAATGCCAACATCTGCACCTCCAAAAAACTTCCTTTGCCTGAGGTTTGGTGGGGCTGAGAGCACACACCGCTTTGTGGTCTGGGCCCCAGGACCGTTTCCAAAGGTATTTATGCATCTAATTGCCATCAGTATCGGCAAGAGTTGGGAACTGCTGAAGAGCTCGGGGCATGCGCTTTATTTATACATTATTTTCTTTCTAGTGAAGACTTGAGGAACCCAAATTATTTTGCACCCCAGGGAGAAGAAAGCTGACATAGCCATTTGTGTGTTGTTCCTTGACACGCTGTTCCAGGCAGATGGATTTGGGAGCTTTTCGTTTCCTATCTTCATACTAAAAATGTGTGTAAAATGATTTCCAGCAACAAAATCTACACTTATGAATGAATCAAATTAACATGAATATGTTGAAAATTCAAAATGGATATGAAAAATGGATACAATTTCCAGTGTAAGGCTAGAAGTCCTGTTTCCATCTCTCCAGATACCAGGCTAAAATTTTGCCTGCTTTCTTTCCAGCTGAATTGTCATTAAAGCCAATGGGCACAAACCAGCCCGGCCTGATGGTACCGTGGGGTTCGGGGATTTACATCTGCCAAGGCTCTGCCCTGGCCTTGGTGAGGGCAGCCAAATCAGCCCTGTGCTGCTCGGCTTGTGTGTTAGCACTTCACACCTACACAGCACCTGGGTGCTGCCTTAGCTGCCAGCAGGTGAGGAGCATCACTGCACTGAGTAAGTTACACCTGGGCTTGTGCCTCGTGGGATGAGGTTTGCATGGGGTTGTAGGGAAATGCAGCATTTTCTCAGCGTTGCTGGTCAGGATGGCAAGGGAATGGCTGAAGCCTCAGCATGACTCCAACCCCCTGGCTTTGCTGGACTTACATCAGGCTTTCCCTGAAGTATTGAAATGCAGATTTTTTCAAAGGTATTTAAGTGCTGCTTTTGGACTTTGCTGTGTTCCTCCTGGTGAATGGTTCTCTGCTGGGGCAGCTGCTGCGTGGGCAGCTTTGGTGTTTCTTCACAAGCGGGATCAATGCAAACATACAGGTAACTTGTGCAGTGGCTGATGCGCTTCAAGATGGGGAGTGTGTGTTCCTGCCAGCCAGCTCGGCAGGCAGAGCTGCCACAGCTGGGAGCTGCTTCTCTTCCCCAGCGTGGCACTAGGGGAAAGGTGGAAAAACCTTTCACGTGGCAAAATGAGCTAAAGACCTTAAGGCCCAAATCCTACCATTTAGAGAGATCAATACCGCCGTTAGTGTTGGGAAGTGAAATCCCGAGCTGCAGCAGCACGGATCGGATGTGCTGTGTCCCTGCCTAGGGTGAACCTGCTGGCCCCTTGTGTGGGCTCCCAGCGAGGTGGGGACACTCACCCCAGTGAGCTCAGGACCTCCTGCTTGGCCACCTCTCACCCTGGCTGCTGCAGGGAGGTGGTCACAGCAGTGGCAGGAGACACCTGCACAGTGCCCTCCTGACAGCCTGGGAGGAGACCGATAAAACTCGTAATTTCTAATGTTTTCTAGTTTTGATTAGAGAAATCTATTCCCCACCACCACCCCCTTCATTTAAGGAGGTTTATTTTAGTGTTGTGTGTACTGCTGGACCTTTGGGCAGGAGGTTATCTTGTGTGCTTTCCCAGATCTTGGATTAGTTTTGTGTGCTTGTTTTTACCTTTGCTTGGTTGGTTTTGTTTTTTGGGTTTTTTTGAATGATTGCTAAATTCATTATTTAGAGGAGAAAACCCACGTAAATGTATCTCTGTGCCCTGCAAAGGTTCAAGAAACGCAAAGAAGTGGAGGGGAAGGGATCAAGCAGCAGTGCTATTCTAAAACACCAATTTATGGAAACTGTTTTAAGCGAGCTCTTTGATAGCAGAGACTTGGTAGTGACTTCTACCTTTGGCAGGCATGTGCAGGTGATGCTGAATCTTTCCTGGCACCTGCAGCGGTTCCTACTTTGCTGCAATCTCAGCAGGTGCTTTTGCTACAGTGTCCCTTCTTCTGCCAACAAAGCTATGGGAGGGGGCTGCTCCCTTGGGCAGGCAACGTCCCTATGTCATATCTGTGCAGAGCCCCCAGGACTGGCGATAGTGGCAGTATTTTTGACTCAAGGCATGTGACAATGGGGGCTGCACTGTGGCCCATGCTGGGACATGAGTGGGGCTTGGCCTCCGTATGGGATGCTGCCCCTCGGCCCCGGCCTGCCAAGTGCCACATCAGAGCTCTGCTCTCCAGTGTCAGGGCCTCTGGTGTCCTAAATGAGGGAGAACCCCCTGGGACACGTGTCTACCCAGGTGGCCTCCTGTCCCCAAAGGCTGACCTCCAGCTGGGAGGTCTCTGCCTCTCCAGCCACCTCCTCTTAGGTCCCTGCCCGGGCCCCCAGAGAACACCAGCCCCCAGTCTGCCTCCCGGCAGCGGGGGTGAAGGGGCAGAAAGTCCCCTTTTGGGGGGAGGTTTAGGGAGGGAGGAACAGTCCAGCCCGGCTCAGCGGGAGCCTCCTGGGAATGCAACAGCAGCTCCGACACATGCAGGGGGCTCTGGATGGTCCTGTTGCATGGCCTGATGCTGCAGCCAGGAGGGCTGAGACTCTGCTCAAAGCATCGCGTTTCAGGGGAGTCAAATAGACAAGATTTTGGGGGGAAGCGGGGAAATGCAGGGCAAATGCTGGACCTGGAAGACCTTTACTCTGCCTGGTGGAGGAAAACTCCCAGGAACATTCAAAGAAAACAGCTAATTAGTGCTCGTACGGGGTGGGGGGGACACGCGACACGATTGGGGTGAGGCTGGAAGCTGCAGCCCCGTTTGGGGGCTGGGGGGGAGCGGGGAAGGACAGGGGGCTGGGGCACTGCCGGCAGCACTCTCTGCTCACCCCCCACCTTCACCAAGCACCGAGCTGGGGTTCCTGGGGTGGGGGTCTCTGGAGCTGGGGGGGGGGGTCTCCAGCCGTGTGCAATCGTGAGGGGGGGGGGGGGGGTGGAGCGGGGAGGGCAGGGGAATGCGCGCAGGGGCTTTCCGCGGGCGCTGAGCGACAGCGCAGATGCCCCAGCTCTTTTTCCTGCAGGGCAAATGGGGCGGGCACGGGGTGGTACGCGGCATCTGAAGTGCCATGGATTTAAAGGATATAAAATGTACGTGTAGGTATATATTTCATTTTCCCCCCCTCCTGCACCAGTAAGCCCCGGCTTCATTTGCACCTTTAGTTCTCGTTTCAGGGCGGGTTGCGATGCAGCAGCCGCCACCGCCTGTGCGTTAAACGGGAAATAAAATAGAAATAAATGCCCGCATCTGTCCCTTTTTTAAGACAAACGGCAAAATCATTTCGTGTCTCCCTGTCCGGCCAGACCCACCCAAGGACAGTGGGGAGACCCCAACGTCTGGGGAAACCTCGCAGCCCTCTCCTGCAAACGAGGGGTGCGAAATCTTGTGAGATAAAATGATGGAGCCGAGGGGTGTGTGGCGGGGGGGAATCCCTGTAAATAGACTGAGCATCGGGAGCCTTTGTGCCCAGGTCGCCTTGGAAGGCGGAGGGCGTCGGGGGTGCCCGTCCCTCCCGGCTCGCCTTTCTGTGGTCTCTGACATGGTCACATCAAAGGACCCGCCGGGGCGATCTGTGCACAGCCGTGTCCCCGAAATTTGCGCCTGGGAAGAGAGACAAAACCAGGCGATATTAATATCTTACTGAACGGCGGAATATTGGATGTTTCTGTAGGCGCGCGTTGCCAGAGGTTTGCACAGTTTGTCTGAAAACACCCGGAGTTGGAGGCGGAGGAAAGGGAGGGGGGTTTTAATAAAAACCATTTGCCACTTGTCTTCAATTAGGGTCTAGAAATTTAGCAAAAAGAAAAAATGCCTATTTTTTTTCTCACTTGCCGTCGGGATCAAGAGGTAAACCCGGTGCCCCTGCAACGATTTCAGGGCTTCGCGGTTAACAGGAGAGGGACAGCACAGGCGGTATTGTCGCCATCCGTGTCGGCGTGGCCGGCTGCGGGGGCGACGAGCGCGGATGACCACCGCCCCCCGCCCGCCCCGACGATGTCTCATGCCCCGGCACGCACCTCGCCGTGCTCCGCCGCTTTTCCCCCGCTGGAAGGGGCTTCCCCGCCCGGAGCCGGACCCCCGACGGGCCGCGGGACCCCCGCGGGGCTCGGGAGCGGCGGGACGGGGAGTGCCGGCTCCGGGGGGCGGGGGGCTTGGAACCGCAGCTTCCCGCAGCCGGGTGTGCGGCGGGGGGGGGGGGGGGGGGGGCGCTGCAAGGGGGGAGCCCTCCCCTCCGTTTTTTTTCCCCGTGCCATCGGGGCAGCCCCAAGCCGCGGGGGCTGGGCAGCCGCGGAGCCTCTTGTCACCGTGTCCCAGGCAGGTGATGAGCACCTCGGAAGCTAATACCCACCCCCGATATCCCCCTGCATCTTAGTGTCCATGACAAATAGAGGCAACGTGAGACAGGAAAGGGGGAGGAGGGAGAGAAAGACACGCACACAATAGCCAGGCAAATTGTTAGCAACTCCGGCGTTTGGGGAAGCCGGTACTGTAACTGTGCTCTCATCAGTCACCGCTCCTGAAGTGATAGTAAAAATGCATCTAAACATGCTGCGGTGTGATATATAAAAGCACAGCGGGATGAGCTGCTTTCCAAAAAGGGACTTGGTGATTGGATATGCCTTGGCATGATTGACAAGAGCTTAGTTTGGTAAAGAGAAGACACGCAAGCTTTCACAGCGGGATTTCTTTTCTAAAATATATCACACTAGCCTTTGAAAAGCGCCGCACACTATAAGGGAAATAAGGTTGCTTTATAGTGCGCTGACATTTCTTTAAAACACAACTAAGATCAAAAAAAGAAATAAAATGTGTTCCAAACACAATGTTTTAATTAGTTTATTCTGTGCATTTGCTTTTATCTGGTGTATATATCACGGATCCCCACCCTTTAATTAAAACAACTGGCTGCCTATACAACAGCAGAGACAAATGCTTAACTTTCTCCTTTGTAGCTACAAGCAAACTCAATTTACTACAGCTCTCAGAAGAGTTTTTAAAATAAACGTGGACGCCTTGAAAGCTATCGGGGAATGGGCGAAGGTAGCGGGAAATGGCTGTTTCCTGGCTTTGAAAACTTGAGAGGCTGTGAAGCCCTGCCCGCAGCCCTCCCGCAGTCCTGCCCGCAGCCCTCCCGCAGCGCTTACCCGCCGGCCCCGGGGCTCGCAGCCCTGCCAAGGGAATTTAAACGAAGGAGAGCACATAGCTGCCTTCCTGCGGGAGCCGCAGCTGAAGGGCTGCGAGATGGGGCTTTCGGTTTGCTTAGTTGCTTTTCGGATTTCTTTTGGTTTCTCTTTCTTTCTCTCCTTTTTTTTACTTATTTCCAAACCCCCCCCCCCTTTTTTTTTTCCCCCTTTGGTGCCATCCCCATCGAAGCCCAGGTTCCCGCAACCCCCCGCTCCCTCCCCCGCCGGCACCGCCCGCTCCGAGGTTGATCACTTGAGGCACCTCTTCCACCGCGATCTCCCCCGCCTCTGCTCGACGAGGTTCTCGTTACAGAACTGATCCTCCGGGGAGGGGAATAAAAGTCCTTGTAAAGGCATCGACCCCTTCACCCGGTGGCAAGCACACAGTTTACAGGGGGGTTACTTGTGCCGGGGGAGCCGCCGCTGCCCCCCGCGCCCGGGGTGCGGTCTCTGCGCGCCCGCGTCCCGCAGCGCGGGGCCTGAGCAGCGGCGGGGTATTCGCTCCTCGGGGTATTCGATAATAAAAATAGAGAAGAGGGGGGCAGAGCGGCGAGGGGTCGTTTATCGGCCCGAAATCCGGGGCGTTCGGCAGCAAGAGAGGAGCTGGCTCTCCCCGAAGCCCCGCGGCCGCAGACCCCCCGGTGCAGACCCGGCGGCATTTGGGGGGCATTTGGGCAAAAGCCCACGCCCTGCTGCTGTTATTCACCCCGCTTTGCCCCCAAGGCTTCGAGTGGGATTTCACCCGTGAAAGCGGCTCCCGTTGCGGGGATATTTTACTCAGGGAAGCGTGCGAGGGCTGAGCCCGGCTCCTCCCGGGAGCCGCAGCCGCCCAGCCTGCGCCGTCCCGCGGCCCGCCGCGGCGGCCGGAGCCCGTCGGGGCTTTGGGCTGGGAGCGCCCCCGGAGCGCTTCGTTGGCGGAGGGAGTGGAGCAAGCGGCGAAAGCAACGGGAGCGGGGCAGACCCGCAGCTGTGCGGAGGCACCGCTTTTCCCGGGGGGGTAATAAACCTGAGAGGAGATGGGAATGGGCAGATCACCCCAAAGGGATCGGCGGGGACGCGTCCCCGCGCCGGAGGGCCGAAGGGGCGCTCGGTTCTGTCCCTGACACCTTGGGAAAAGCCGCCGGTGGTGGTGGGGAGAGCCGCTGGGCGATGCGGCCGGAGGGAGGATGGCGAAAGGCAAGCGATGGCAACCCCTCGTTTTAATTTTTTTAAAGACTTTAAATAGTTCAACGCGTCGTTCCAACACATCCTCGGGGCTGCCGAAATCGTGGCCCCGTCTTTAGAGGATGCCGGGCGGCAGGAGACACCCTCGATGGCCGCTGCCGATGTGCCTGTCGGTGCGCCGGGACGGCGCTGGGTGCCACAGCCCGACCCGGCTCCCCTCTGCCGGAGCCCACCGGCGCCCCCGCCCCCCCCCCCCCCCCGAGTGCCCTCTGCTCCACCGGGGCGCCGCGCAGCCCGCCGCCGGAGCGGCACTTAGACGGCTCTACCCCGGGGACTCCCAGCCGGTCGCAGCTCCCAGCCCGGGGCCGCGGGGAGCAGGATCTCCCCTCGACCCTCCAACATCCCTGGTGCACCCCGGGGCTCGCAGTGTCGCGGGAGCCGGTGTCCCCGCAGGCGCCGAGGGGTCGTGCTGCAGGCTGGGGGTATTCCCAGGACGGGCTTTAGGTCGTCCACCCGGAGCCTGGCATCTCTCCCCGGCTGGCCCTCGGCAGCTGGACACTGCTTTCTCCGGCCCCTGGGGGTGCCGGTTCAAACAGGGCGACTCGCACCCGGGGAAGGGGTTTGTTACCGGGGTTTACACCTGCTGCGCGGCCCCGGGGCGGCTCGGCGGGCAGAGGCGGGCGAGTCCGTGGGCAGCGGCGGGGCGCCGGGCCCGGGGACGGGCTGGCATGGGGCTGATCTGGGGACGGAGCCCTACGGCCCCCGGCTGCCACGTCCTCCGTGGTGCACCCGGGACTGCGGGGCAGGGTGCTGGGGACCCCGCCGTGTGCGGGCAGGGGCGCGGGGCAGCAGCGGGGGTGCCCGGAGCCGCCCGGGGACTCGGCAGCCGTCGGGGCCGGGCCGGGCCGCTCCGCAGCGCCGCCTCGTGCCCGGCTCCGCTCCGGGCCCCGCTGGCAGCCGCCGCCGGGCGGGCACGGGCGGAGGCGGCTCCCGCAGCCCTGCTCCCAGCCCTGCTCGTCGATGCCGGCAGGTTTCGCGGGGGGCTGAAGAACTGGGGGTGGGGGTGGGGGTGTGTGTCCGTGGGCGACCCCTCCTGCCCTTCCCCTCCCGTTATCCCCGTCGGTTCCTTAGAGCATCGCCGCGCTCGCCGCAGGTCAAACCCCAGCCTCAGCACGGCCGGGGACACCCAGTGGGGCCTCTCCAGCCCCCCCTGGCTAGCCGTCGGGTGGGGATGCTCTGCCCAGCCCGCCCGGCCCCCGGGGAAAGGCCTGGGGCAGGCGGGGGCCGCGTACCCCGGGTGAGGGCTCGGAAACAGCCGGGGCGCGGGGGCAGCGGCCCCGGCACGCCGGGGAAAAGGCGGCGGTGCTCCGGCAGCTGATGCCGGGCTGGCGGCTCCCGAGGCCGGGATGCCTCCCTGGAGCCCGGGGCTTGCGGTTGCCCCTCAGGGCTCAGTCACGCAGAAAGGCTGACTAAAGTCTGTGTCCCCCGCAAGAGCGGGACAATAGAGCCACCCTCCGGGTCACAGGTCACCTCCTCGCTGATTGAGATATTCGCCACTTCCCCCCACCCCCTCTTCTCCTCCGAAGCGCGGGGGGATTTCAAGGGGGCGGCCGGAGAGCGAGGATGCTCTCGGCCGGGCCGGGGTGCCGAGGGCCCGGCTTCCTCCTCTGCCTGTTCCCGGGCCCGCACCGTGCCTCGTACTAACGGCTTTGCAGGGGCCTTTTTCGCCTTTCCCGAGGGTGGCCTTCCCCAGGGTCACACCGGTGCATGGCCATCTAGGTGCATGGGCATCCCAGGGCACAGGGGGCAGCCCTGGCATCCCGCAGGGCTGCGACCCCCGCCGTCCCCTGTCCCTGGTTGTCCCTCGGTCCCCTTTGGGGCGACCGGATCCATTTATTCTGCAGCTCCTTTTAACTCTTCCTCGTGGTTTTCCCACTCTCTTTGGAGCCAACGCGTGTTTTCCACACAGCTGAACGGTGATTTTCATTTTTGGAGGCAAACTTCTCCCCATCCCCACCAAACACGCGAGAAACTCTGGCCCGTGGGCGAGGACGCCGGTGCCAGCCCGGCTTTCCGGGCTGCAGCAGGATGGAGCCCGCTGGCACCTACATCCCCTCGCCACTCCGGTCTTTCCGCCTGCCTCCGCCTGGCCTTTCGTACCCCTCGCCCCCTCCCCTCGCCGAAGTTCAGACCTGTTTACTCCAGCCCGTATCTCTGAAGTTCAAATGTACATGTGCTTCCCCCTCTGCTGAGTGACAGCTACAATGGGGATGTCTCGTTCGCTCCTGGTTTGCATATAATTACACTGGAGATGCAATATGTTTATGGCAGGAGAAAAACTACTTGTCTTTACGCTTGTTAGGGATATTCATTTAAGCGCGATACAACGCGGTTTAAAAGCTATTTAGGGCGTATGAAATATTCCCCTCGCCGGCCGGCTCGCAGGTCGGCACGGGGGGATTTTTGTCGCCGTTTGCGCGGGTTTGTTTTGCCTTTTACTTGCCCCCCCGGTGGAAGGGACGAGGGAAACTCTCGGCGCCGCCGGCCTCCGGCTCCCGGGGCCGTCGCCGAAACTTCACCTGCCCCGCTGCGAACTCCGCCGTAACGGCTGGGCACCCACTGGGGACCATTTTTTTCTTCTGCGCTGCAGGGCCCAGACCTTTAGGTCTTTCCTCTGGCAAGGTTCCCCTTGCCGGTGTGCTGGGACAGGGCAGCGTTAAGCCCCGGGGGTCCCCGGGCCAAGGCGGGGGCAGCACCGGGGGCAGCCCGGCAGGGAGGTCCGGGGCCGCCGCCGTGCGGGGCACGGACGGGAGCCGGGCACCGGCGGGGCTCCGGGCGCAGGGGGACCCGCACCACTTTCGGGGGGTTTTACGTGTTTGTGGCTGTTAAATTCCCAAATCATCCCAAAGGGGAACAAAAAAGAAAGGGGAAAAAAAAAAAAGGTGGTGGAGGAGAATTACACGAATATCTGTTCTTGACGTAAAGCAGGGGGGCTTTCTCCGCCTTCCCCTCGCGTTGGGAGCACGACGGGAGAAGGGGAGCCTGCGAGAATACTTTTCCGGTTGCTGTTGTTTGCAACTGAGATAGATTTTAAAAAGGAGAGAGAAACAGTGTTCCCCCGCCCCTGGAAAATAAATTGGGATCGGCCAGAAATACCGCTGAATAAAAATGGAATTTACTGAATTGGTAAAATAGGTACAAAATATACGATGCTTTTATTTTTTTTAATTACTAAAGCACAGGGGGAAAAAAATCATGGGCCACACCGACAATGCCCTTAAAAAAAATAAACGCGTTTTCTGCAATTTTTTTGGTCCTTGAGCTGGCAAATTCTAGGCAGGAAGGATCGGGTGTAAATAGTGCCTGTACGCCCGTGCGGATATTGCTGGGCGCGCACACTCAGGCAAAGTTGGCAGAGTAGAAACGGGAAACGTATAAAAAAAGATTTATAGGTTAATTGATGTAGTCCGATCCGCAAGTACACTGCGGCATGGCAGGGCTGCGGGCGCCGCTTGCTGCAAAAGCCACCAAACCCTCCCCGAAACGGCGAGTCCTCGTCCAAAGCTACGATCGCTTCTTTTACCCCCCCACGCCCACCGGGACACTTTTCCCGAAGCCCCGCGGTGCCGCCGCTGCCGGCGCGCGGGAATATTTCTAGGCGAAAAAACAAAATTAATTTTTAATTTTTATTTTTTTTTAAAGCTTCTCCTTCCGCCGTGGGACCACGCTCGCTCCTTCCCTCCGAGCCGGAGGGTTTCGCGCACACACCACCACCACGTCCCGCACCGCACCGCCCGGCCGGGGCAGCCGCGGTCCCGCATGGGGTGGGCACCGGGTGGGCACTGGCGCGGCCCCCGCTCGCCCGGCGGCTCCCGCCGCCACCGGCCCGGCCCCGGCGCATCCCATTAGGGATAGACAATGCCACACATGAGGCCTCTAGCGCAGGCAGGGGTCAGTCGCCCTCGGTCGCCCCAGGTCGGCGACTTCAGAGGCGCTGCCCTCCCCGGCGCTCAGCTGACGGGCTAATTGAATTATGCCCCCTTTTTTTTTTTTTCCCCCTTTTTTTGGGGGTGTGTGTGTGTGTAGTGTGGTGGGGGTTATTGCTGCCGAGAAACCCCAACACGTGCGGTAATTAATTACCCCGCCGCCGCCCTCCAGAGCAGGCAGGTAGAGCCGCCGCCGGGCCCCGGGGGCCGCAGGTCGGTGCCCGGGTGTCCCCGGGTGTCCCCGGCCCTGCCCCGGCTCCCCCGCGCTCGAGCTCCCGGCCGTGCCCCGCGGAAAGGGCTCAATCCTGCCGGCCCCCTCCGCCTCCCGCGCAACGGCCGCGGGGCGCAGCGACGGCGGCCCCGGCCCCCCCGGGGCGGGACCCCCCCGGGACCCTCCCGCTCCTGTTGTTCTGCTGCGATCGTGCAGTAACGGCAGCGAGGGACTCACCTTCCAACTTTGGGACTGTTCTTGGCGGCTGTGGCCTGGGAAAATTGACTGTTTGACGGGCACCGGTGTTACCTCTCTGGGAGATTTTATATCGGTGGCGCTTTTTTCCTCCCCCCCCTTTTTTTCTACCCCCCCTCACCGGCAAACCTTAAAATAAAGAATGTGAAGCCTTTCCCGGGGCTGATTGGGGGGAGCGATGTGAAAGGGCCGCGGTTATAAAGCGCTGCTTGAAGCGGGCTCTCAATGCATCTCTGAACTTGATCAGATTTTACGTTTCCTGCAGAGAGCCGGCGGCGAGCCGCAGACCTGCCCAATAGCCGGACCTGGGGGCTCAGCAGATCTCAGGATATTACAATTACAGCCATCTTTCTTTCTGCCTTTTATTTCCACTCTTGCTCCCCATAGTTCTTTGCAAATGCTTTCCAGAACAGAAAATGAGTGGATTTATAGCGCTGTCTGCAACTGATAATTATTCCAAGGCAGAACGTTGCCTTTGCAAAATAAAATTTAAAAGAAACGGAAAAAAAAAAAAAGTAAAGAAAGAGGGTCTGTGTGTGTGTAAAGGAGTGTAGGGAAAAATACAGCGCAGGAGCCGCCGTGCCGGGTGCTGCTCAGCCGCGTCCCTGCGGGGAGGGAGGGCATGGAGCCTCAGTGCCCGCGGAGCGGGGTGCGACCCCCCCGGCGCCCCCCCGCTCGGCAGCGAGGGGGGACAGCGGCGGCGCAAGGGCCGGCGGAGCGGGCCCGGCCCGGGCAGGCTGCGCCCTGCGGGGTGAGGGGCAGGAGCGGGCTCCCCCCGCTCGGCTCGGCGCGGCTTTGCCCTCGCCTTTAGTCAGCAAAGGGAAAAACAAATAGAAAAATGAAAATAATGAAAAAAAAACCAAAAACGGAAAAGGGAAAACAGCACCAAAGCCGCCGGTTTGGGTTTTAACGTGTTTTTATTTTTGAAGCAGCGCGGCGGCTTTGCGGCGGCTTTACGACCCCCGCCAACACCGCCCAGGGCGAGCGTCCCGCGCGGCGTGGGGCTGCGTGGGGGGTCGCGGCGCGGCGGGACACGGGGGGGGCAACGGGGGCACCGCGCACGGTCACGCTGCAGGACACAGGGACTCGCACCGGGCGTGCGCGGGGGTGCCCGCCTGCCCCTCGGCACAGCGCGCTGGGCCCCGGGCCGGGCCGCCCCGCCAGCAGCGGGGGCGCTGGGCTCCCCGCCGCTCCCCCCGTCCCGTCCCGCGCCCGGCCGCCCCCCACCCCTCCGCCGCCCCGTTATTACCTGCGAGGCGCCCGCGCCCAATCAGCGTCCCCGGCGGCGCGGGGCGCGTGCCAATCAAGCGGCGCGCCGCCAATGGGACGGCGGGCGGCGGGTCAGGTGACGCGGCGGCCGGCGGTTCCCCATTGGCGCGGCGCGGCCTGGCCCCGGAGTTGGTTTATGTGCGAGGCGCGGGCGGGCGCCCCGTCAGTGCCCCGACGGCGCCGAGCGGGAGCGCGGCCGCGCTGCGCCTCGCCCTGCTGCGCCGCCCTGCCCTGCCCTGCCCTGCCCGGCCCGGCCCGGCGCGGGGGGCGGGCGCCTCTGGGGGCGGGTGGTTTTTGGGGGCTGGTTGTTTTGGGTTTTTTTTGTTTTGTTTTGTTTTTGTGTTGGACGGAGGGTGCTCGCCTCGCTGCCCGCCCGCGGCCGGCGGCAGCGCCTGCCCGCAGCGGGGGGTGGGGGTGCGTTTTGGGGTGGTTTTGTACTTTTGGGGGGGCGGGCGCGCGGGCGGGAGGTGGGTGGTGGGGGGACAGGCTGCCGCCGCGCCGACGGCCCCGCGCCCATGACGATGCTGCTGGACGGAGGGCCGCAGTTCCCGGCGCTGGGGGTGGGCGGCTTTGCGGCGCCCCGCCACCACGAGATGCCGGGCCGCGACGCCGCCGGCATGGGGCTGGGCCCGTTCGGCGACTCCTCGCATGCCGCCGCCTTCAAGCTGAACGCGGCCCCGCACGACCTCGCCGCCGGGCAGAGCTCGGCGTTCACGCCGCAGGCGCCGGGCTACGCCAGCGCTCTGGGCCACCACCACCATCACCACCACCACGCCGGCCAGGTGCCCTCCTACGGCGGGGCCGCCGCCTTCAACTCCACCCGCGACTTTCTCTTCCGCAACCGCGGCTCCGGCATCGCGGACGCCGCCTCCGGCACGGCGCAGCACGGGCTTTTCGGTGGCTCCCCTGGCGGCTTGCACGGCCCCGGCGGCATCCCGGACACCCCGGGCTACCTGCTCTTCCCGGGGCTCCACGAGCAGAGCCCGAGCCACACGTCCCCCAACGGGCATGTGGACAACGGGCAGATGCACCTGGGGCTGCGCGGGGACCTCTTCGGGCGACCGGATCCCTACCGGGCCGTCTCCAGCCCCCGCACGGACCCTTACGCCGGCGCCCAGTTCCACAACTACAACCACATGAACATGAATATGGGCATGAACGTGGCGGCCCACCACCACCACCACCACCACCACGGCCCCGGGGCTTTCTTTCGGTACATGCGCCAGCCCATCAAGCAAGAATTGTCCTGTAAGTGGCTCGACGAAAGCCAGCTCAGCCGGCCCAAGAAGAGCTGCGACAGGACTTTCAGCACCATGCACGAACTGGTGACCCATGTCACCATGGAGCACGTCGGGGGGCCGGAGCAGAACAACCACATCTGCTACTGGGACGAGTGTCCGCGGGAAGGCAAGTCCTTCAAGGCGAAATACAAACTGGTGAACCACATTAGGGTGCACACGGGGGAGAAGCCCTTCCCCTGCCCCTTCCCGGGTTGCGGCAAGATCTTTGCCCGCTCCGAGAACCTCAAGATTCACAAGCGGACGCACACAGGTAAGGCCCGTGTGCCCCGGCCCCCCGTCCCCCCCCCCGGGGGGCACACGCCTCCCCGGGGCTGCGCGGACGGGAGCACGGCGCTGCCGCCGCTCGCGGCCCCCTGCGCGCCTCTGCGGAGGGAACCATAGAAATGCTAATGAAGGCTCATTTTCGGTGACTTCCGCTCCTTTTTATTTTATTTTTAGGCCTGATTGGCGTCTCTCCTAATTAAATCAGCGATACTTTTGTCAAAGTGGTTTTATTTGCAGCCCCGTCTTCCCTTCAGCCCTCCGCACGGGTGGAGGGAAGAGAGGGAGAAGGCAGGAAAGCAAATGTATTTTGGCTCGTATCCGCCAGTACGTCTTGTAAAACTGTCCGAGCCCCTGAATTTATCTCGGGTCTTCTCCCACCCCGGGCTTGCCCAGCTGCCGTTTGTTCCCACTGGAGCCCAGCGCGGGCCTGGCGGGAGGTGAATTAGAAGTAATAAAGGCTGACCCGAATTTATCTGACTCGGAACAAACCCTGCTGTCCCCCTTCCCCTTCTTCGTTTGTTGGGGTGCTTGCGCATCCCCAGGCTGGGGCGAGCGGGGCAGAGGTTGTCCTGGGAGGAGGCAGGTGGGGATGGAGAGGGGAACGGCCCTCCTTCACCCTCTCTGAATTTCACAGGTGAGAAGCCCTTCAAGTGCGAGTTTGAGGGCTGCGACAGGCGCTTCGCCAACAGCAGCGACAGGAAGAAACACATGCACGTCCACACCTCGGACAAGCCCTACATCTGCAAGGTGTGCGACAAATCCTACACCCACCCCAGCTCACTTAGGAAACACATGAAGGTAATCACCCCTGCGCTCCAGCCCTTTCCTCCCGGAGCGGGGATGCTCAGTCGCTGGTGTGCTCAGGGCTCGTTTCCCTGGGCAGGGCAGAGCTGAGCAGTGCCTGCCGCAGTGCTCCATGCTGGCAGCGTGGCCTGAGCGGTTCCCGGTGTCTATCTAGGCCATGACTGGAGCACAGCCCAGGGAAATGGCGTAGTTTCTTTTTGTGCTCCCACCGGTGCAAGCGCTGCCCAGTTCCCGGAGTGCGGCTCGGTGCTGGAAAGCTGTGAAATGCAACCTGGCCTGTGGCTGCAGCCCCGCATGCCGGGGTGCTGCAGCCCCCCACGCTGGGATGCTACAGCCCGCCATGCCAGGATGCTGCCCAAAGTAGCCAGGAGCCGAGGCAGGCGTTTGCTGCCGGTGCTCAGGGTGGCCAGCAAGGCATGTACTGCCTGCTTGCCAGGCAGAGGCCGAGCCGCTGGACCCCAGTGTCCCTCCTGCACGGGGGGAGCATTCCAGCCTGGCTCAGCAGGGTGGCGGGGACTCCGAGCTCGCTCCCATCTCTGCCTCTTGGTTTTAGGTGCACGAATCCCAGGGGTCGGACTCTTCCCCTGCAGCCAGTTCGGGGTACGAGTCCTCCACCCCCCCTGCAGTGGGCTCTGCTGGCAGTAAGGACTCCACTAAAACGCCGCCGGCCGCCCTCCAGAGTAACCCCGGCCACAACCCTGGACTGCCCCCCAATTTTAATGAGTGGTATGTGTGAAGGCAGCTGCTGCCCGGCCACAGACTGGACCAAATGCTTTGGGAACAAGGAAAAAAAAAAAAAGGACAAACCAAGCCAACTGCAGCTCGCTCCCACGGAAATGGAGTTTCCACACCGATGACCGCATAGGGCTACACATAGTTAAACTGCCAGGATCTGGAGGGGGGGGTGTCTTTTATTATTATATTATAATTATTACTATTTTTTGCAAGCTCAGACGCTGGACTAGCCATGTCCTTTTCTCAGGATTGGATTTCTTTCTTTTTTTTTTTCTCATTTTTTGCAGTCGCAGTTGTTTCTTTGATATTTTCTTTTTCTTCCTTGCCCGAGTCCCTCTTCCTCCGATTCCCCACTTTTTTAATTCTTAATCTGTTTTGGTTTTCCTTCTTTCGGTGGGATGTTGACATGAGGATGAAAATTCTCTTTCGCCTTAGTGGTGATTGTTTAAACTTACAGTCTTAAACCGTGCCAAAGTCCTGTTATGTCTTGAACTTTCCTCTCTAGCTCTCCTGCTGCTTCTTTCTCTGCTCTCCTCCTCTTTCTCCTTCTCTCTCTCTCCAAGCATTACACTTGTGAATGTATTCTCGTCTGATGGGGTCGGTCAGTATTTTTCAGGATGAGGATGTGGTGTTTATTCTACCCAGATTGTGACGTTTAGTATAACAGTTGCCTTTTTGTAATAACTTTTTTTGTAAATACATATCCATGATGCCATATTTATCGTTCGTAATTTAATTATTGATACAAAGTGCCGGGAACTGAACAATATTTATGGGGGAGAAAAAAATTGTTTTCTAACAAAAAAAAATACAAACAAACAAAAAAAAATTCCAACTCTGTACAGCTTTTGGTTATAACTGCTTTAGCATTAAAAGTTTATTGTTTTGGAAAGAGCTGGTTTTGACCTCTCCGGGGGATGGGGCAGCCGCGGTGCCGTAGCGGGCCCGGTTCGGCGCGGCCGCCGGGGCCGGGCCGTTGTTTTCGAGCTTGCGGTGCCGGGTGAAGCCTCTGCCTCGCCGCTGCTTTTTCTCCTGTCCCTTTGTCCCCGCCCTCCGTCGCCCAACGGTTCGTTCCCCGGCACCTTCCCGAGCGAACGGAGCCCGGGGCGCGGCGCCGCCGCCGAGGGAGAGGAGCGCCGGGGGCAGCGGGGCCGCCTGGACGGGGAGGCCCCGACGGTGAGTACCGGGGCGGCAGGGCGGCCGGCGCCCCTTGCCTGCATGGCGGGGGTGTGGGGGCCGGGCGAGCCGTGCAGGACCGGCTCCGCCGGCACCGGGCTGCCGGCCGGGGGGACCCCGGGGCGGCTTCGCGGTGCGCCGGACGTTCTCCATTATCGCCTGTTTGGTTTTTTTTATTTTCTCTTTATTCTGACTAGGATGCAGAAAAGCTTCCCCGTCCTCAGGAGAGAAAAGGGGTCCAGCAGAGACATCTCACCCGAGAAACTTCTCCGGCGCCGCCCAGGAGCCCCAAGCAGCCAGAGCGATGGTGGAAGCTCCCCAGCCCCGGCAAACCTCCGTGCCCCCGGCGGCGGGAGAGGCCCGCGCCCCCGGCGGGCCGGCCGGAGCTCCGGTGGGGCTGCAGACGGGCTCCCGCCCCGGCGAAGTGCGACCGGTGCTCCCCTCCAGCGCGGCCAGCCCGGGCGTACGGCTCGGCGGCCGCATCCCCCCTCACACCGCAGGGACCTTGCCGCGGGCTGACCCCCGCTCCGAGGCGGGGGGACGGACCCACACCACGGGCTCCGCACCTCCGCTGACCGGGAGAGACCCCAGACAGACCCGTCTTGAACTTGACTTGGGGCACAGGGGGAGGACGGGGCGGCCCGTCCCCTCGAGCGTGCCGCAGGGTCCGCTCGGGCAAACAACCCGCGAAACCTTGCATGCTTTAAAAATTAAGTTTGAACAAACCTCCCCTCGACTCCCTCAAAAAAAAAAAAAAAAAAAAAAAAAAAAAAGGTTTACCGGGCAGAAAAACACAGGAGAAAGGTGGATCACAGCCGCTGCGGCTGCACATCTGGAAAAAAAAAAAAAAATCCCCAAGCCCTGTGCAGGCAGGTTCCCCGCTCCTCACTGCCCCAGCCTGGCTTTTTAAAATAATTCCCCTCGAGGTGCCCCGGCCAGACGTGGATCTCCGCTGCCTTTATGCTGTGAAGTCTCTCTCTCGCTGTGCGCAGAGCCGAGCCCGGGGCTGGACGCGGAGCGGGGCCGGCCCGGGCCCATCCCGGGGGGCGAGCGGGGCCGCCCCGCACGGTGCGGGCGAGGAGCAGCGGAGCCGCCGGGCGCCGTCGGGTTTTCCTCGGACACTGCGGACCGCGCCAGGCTGGGAAACGTGCCGGTAGGCTCGGTTTCGTTACTGCTTTGCTCGGAACCGGGGAGGCGCGGGGTGCGCAGGGCTGGGCGGTGGGGCGCCCCGGGTGGGTGCCCCGGGGGTGTCTGCTGCTGTCAGTCCCCAAAACGCCGTCCCAGTGCGGGAAGCTCGGCTGTGGTCGGGGTTGTCCGGCTTGGGGAACCCCATCTGGGAGGCTGCAGCATCTCCGGGCCCCGGAGGAGCAGCCCCGCCGGGGGCTGGATGTGGGGGGCCTTCTGCGCCCCGCAGATGGCTCTGGCTGGTCCTTGGGGCCCTCAGGCCCTGCTGGCGTACCTGCTGTCTTGCCCCTGCAGTGCTGCTTTGGGCCGGCAGCACAGCCCCTGCTGGTTTTATAGCTAGGATGTAAAACCAGCATCTTGGATCATTTGGCTTCCCCAGGGTAGCCAGCTGGCCCCCCCACCCTGGGGCCTCCCCACTGTGCCAGAGCTTGCACCCAGTATGGGGAAAGGGGGAGCAAACTGTTGCCCGCACTGCACTGAGGTCAGTGCCCCCCCCCCCCGCCGCTTTGCAGTTCCCCATCCCCCCCATTCCCCCTCCCAAAACTGGGCATGGACAGGGCAGGGGCAGCTGGGGTGTGTGTGCATGGTTTGGGATGGAGGAATGGGTTTGGGTTGGGTGCAAAAGGGGCTGGGGACCTGTTTGGCTGTGAAATGCTTGCAAAGCACACAGGGTTCAGCACCAGCACCGTAGAGGTGGGGCAGGAGGGCTGTGTCCCCTGAGCATGGCACGCTGTGCTGGTGGGTGCTGCTGCTGCTGCAGTGCCTCTGCCCCCCTGGCTGCTGCTGGCCCCGAGACCTTGGGGGTGAAGGCCGGGGAAGAGCTGTCTCACCCTGCAGCCGAGTGCTCAGCTCTCATGGACAAATATGAAGGATTTTTCTGTGGAAAGAATCAAAAAGGTTCTGTCCCTTGCCTATTGCAGGGAGAGTCCTAGAGCAGGCAAAAAAGCCTTTTTTCCCCACATTTCTTAGGCTGGTTTTGTGAGTCGGGGTGAGACAGCTCATGATTTTCAATGCCGGGGGCTGGCAGCAGGGACCCGCAGGCATCCCCTGTGCCCACAGCTCGGGCGAAAGCGTTGCAGAGCTGGCCGGGGCAGGGCAGCGCTGGCGGAGCAGGTGCCGTGTTAGCTCAGCTTTTAGTGGGTCATTAATAATGGGTCTTGTGTCGCACCCCAGAGGGGTCCCAGGACTGTTCACAAAAAAGGGCCGTATTCTGTTGCCCTCTCCCAGCCTAGCAGCTCCCTTGAAGTTGCTGTGCTTGCTTGTATGAGTAGGGTTGGGTGGACTTGTCCCCAGATAAGGGATGGTTTTCTAAAAGGGGTAATGTTGGTTTATAGCGCTACAAAGAATCTAAGCAGAGGCAGGCGATGAGCTGGAGCCATTCCTTCGCTACCACGCTCTATGAGCCATGAATATTTTGATTCCTTTAGTGTCATTGTTTTTGCGTATCTGCCTCTGTCTGGTGTAATCCTCTGAAAATAATATTTATTTTTTTCAAGCTTTGTGCATGCCATTAGCAGCTAGTGGTTGCATGCAGTGTGAAGGCAGAGTCCTGAAGGCATTTGATCAGGTTGTGTTCGAGTGTCTCGGTGCTACAACACCAGGAATTAAGTTCCTATAGTAACTCTGTCGGCTGTAAAGCTCTGAAGCAATGGATAAGGGTGTAGTATTGTGTGTTTGTGTTTTACTGTTTAATATGGTGTTCCCAGGTTAAAAGCACTACATACTAACACCAGCATTTTTAGCTGAGCTTAAGTTTCATGACTGTTGGATAAACCATCCCTGTTATTTATGCTGTTAGTTTGACCAAACTATATGGGCAGTGTCTCTACAGAGATACACTCATGTTTTGGAGAGATAAAATTCTAGAGAAAGCCTTAAAATCATTTGCAGAAATCTAATTTTATTATGGAGTGTGCAGAAGGAAATAATTTGTATCGTGCTGACTAATCTGTACATCCCCTGAACTAAGGCATTTGGTTACCCTTGCTATGCTGTTTGTATGGGTTAAAAATATAATCTGTCTTGCAAGTGCCTGCTCACCTGAACATAACTGCAGGCAGTAAAAATGCTTGTGTAAGAGTTTATGCTGGTGAGTGAGAATGGCAAAGTAAGGACCTGCCCTGCAGACTTGGTAGGAGAAGGTTTAGGGTGGCTTTACAGGCACGTGTTCTGTACTAGCCGTGGAAAAACCCTCTGCATAAAGCAGGGGAGGCAGTGTCTAAGGGGGCGCAGATATATTTTAATATTAAGATGCTAATTTTTATTCTCAGTAAAGAAGGTTATGTGCCGCTTAGTTTTCCTTTCAGCCGACACTTTGGCAATGTTTCTCCATTTCAAATGTTTGAGTGAAAAGAAACTTTCATAAAAAGGGCTGGGGGCAAAAAAAAAGTTTAGCTGAATGATTTTGTTTTGGCAACTTGTTCAATAGTAGCAGCTTTGAAATTGCTAAAGCTCGACTTTGAAATGGTTGAATGGGCAATGCGTGAAGTTCCTTTCGAGGGAAACCCAGCTCGCATGTTGGGTGTTTGTTCCTGTGTACGCTGGGCAAGGTAGTCTGACCTGGGACAGCCGGGAAACTCGGAGAGGGGAAAGGTCACCAGCAGTCCTGCCCTTGGAAAGAGGCTGGGGAAGCTGAGAGGCTTAATGGCCGAGGAGCATAAAGGATACATGCAGAACAGGGCTATTCCCATGTTTTTTTCCTTTTCCAGAGCATTGTATAATCCCGGTTTGGGCCTGTGGTAGTCCTGCAGATACAAAATGGCTCTTAGGCCGGGATTTTGGGGCACTTGGCGTGGCAGAACAAGCGGCTGGGCAGAGATCCTAAAGCTTTTGAGAAGGCTGTGTGCTACCTGGCTTCCAGTGTCTGTGGTGTTTGGGTAGAAACTAGTCTGTAGGCTGGAAAAAAGTGGAACATTGGCACGGTTTGGTATGGGAAGAAAAAGTGTTTTGCTCTGCAGCCCGTGCGGAGTGCCGTGCCCGGGCAGGTGCAGGGTCGTCACTGCTCCCTGTGCTTCAGGGGGAGCGTGGTGGGCTTTTGGAGCAGGAATGAGTGGTGGGCTTTATTCACAGGCTGGGATGTGGCCTTTAGCTGGCAGGGTCACGGCAGGGTAGAAAATGTCAGGATTTTGGTTCCTGCTAGCCATGGGCTTGCTGCGTTTGCATGCCACAGAGAACAACCACCTTGGAAAATATAGCTACAGCCAGGAAGGCTCGAGAGGCAGCGAATCAGCATATAGTATTTGCTTTCAATAAAATTACCTACCTACTTACCTCTTCTTGAAATTCCTCCCATTTTCACTAAGATATTATTCCAGTGCAAAATCTTGTGTGTGGTGGTTGGCTTTTTTTTTTTTTTTAAAGTATTTTTGCTGTTTTCTGTAGTTTACATAGCATAATCCATTTACTGTTTTGGGCAAGAAGATGATACTGTTCTTTCTATTTGCTTTTTTCCTTATTTTAATTTGGTTTGTGTTTGGTTTTTTTACCTGTGTTAGTAGAATGCAGTTGAATTTAGAGTCTCCACCACTTCACTGTGTTCTTACTGAAAATAAACATTTCTTTTGTTTGCATTTAGCATCCTATTAAATCCATGGACTTGAGCTTCTCACTAATTATTGATAACCTCAAGAAAAAAGTAAAACTTGTGTTGAGATTGGTGAGAGAAACTCAGTCTTAACTATAGGAAAAATCTGTATTTGGACTCAAATACTATCTTTAATTAAGAGAAAAATCTCTATGCAGCAGATTATGTGACTAAAGTTCCTCCGATGCATGCAGAGTTTGCAAGGACTGGACTGTGGTTGCTCACTGGTTCAAGGGCTCCTGGTGCTGAGGAAGGTAGATGTTCCCCAGAATACCAGTTTTTCTCATAGTATTTATTTTTACTAGAAAAAAGATGCTGCAGGAACTTGCTGAAACTGTCAGTCATAAATATTTTAAAATCACATTTCAGGTACCCCTGAAATGGTCTTGCTTAATTTGACAAAATTCAGAAAGGAAAAGAAAGTGAATGGTTTTATTTTCTTTTTCTGCCTTTCCACCACCACCACCACCACCACCACCCCCTCCAGTGCTGTGAGCCCCACTGGCCAGATTTTATTTTGCCTTCCCCCTCCCCCCCCCCCCCCCTTTTTTTTTTTTCTTGTGACAGCTGTAAGGCCAAAGGGGCATATACCTGTGTTTTCAAGTGGAGCTTGAGTTTTTGTGCAATTGCCTGATTCTGGAGCTTGACTTATATTTTTTAAAATTAGGCTATTGGTAATATTGTAAGAATTGGCAACGCTGCAGCAGTAAAATATTTATTCAATTTTTAATCTTGGCCTGCAGAAGTGTTTTAAAATAACGCAGTAAGCAGACTGATTTACTTTAATAGCTTTGCACCACTCGTTTTTAAAATGAGATACCAATGTGATATTGCAATCTGCTACTTTCTTTCTGTTTCCTTTGCGTTCTTTGCTGATGTGGAAGGAGAAGGCAGGCAAAGGACCAAAGGGGTTGAAACTGCACCTTGAAGATACTCCCTGTATGTCTGGGAGGACGCTGGGCTGAGATTAAAAAAAATGCTCTGTTGATGCTCGCTTTGTGTTGCTGAGGACTTGATTTCATAGGAGTTACCTGACCCTTTCAAAAATCTCAGGTTGGAGATGTTTAAATAAAACAAAGGAAAAGAGAATTTTAAAAACAGCCGTGTACCCATTGGTTTCTTTTCGAAATTACAAGCTGACATGGGATATTTTAAGAACTGTAATTTGATAAAGAACTTACTGGGTCCTATACTGGGTCCCTAGTTGTGCGGCTGAGCCTTGCCTTGCAGCCGTGGTTTCTCTGCACGTTTGATACACCAGAACAGACCATGTAAGCTACACCAAGATGTCTGTGATCAGAGGACAGCGAAGAATATAGCGGGCTCACATCTGAGTCTGCTAAGTCTAACAGTCCCAATTTCAGGCTGTGGCCACTTGATCAGCTTTTTAGAAATTTGTAACACAAACTCGAGCAACTGCACCATTAAAGCAAAATTTCTTGTAGTCATTTAATTTTCATCCAAGCTAGGGGGAAAAAAAAAAAAGTCTTCTAGAGATAACAGTAGTTTATATCAGCATCTTATTTTTATCACACTTGTATTTCTAGATTTCATTGTTTTGCTGTCGGTTAAGAAATAGTTTCCTTCCAGATTGACAATAAATTGCAGTGAAAGAATTAAGCCAGCACACATGCCCCCTACAAAGTTTAAGATCACATATGCATCAGTGAAACATTAATGTTCTGAAAATATATTTTCTTCTTTTCAGTAATTTTCTGTTCTTAATCTCGGACAGTCTTTTACATAAAAGCTAGTCGTCAGTGCCGTAGCGCAAGTAAATCGTGCCCGGCAGAGAAGCTGACGCAAGGAAGGGGCATCGGAGAAATACTGCATTTCATAAACACAATCACTAGAGCATTAGGAGAGCAAACATGTGGTTTTATGAACATAGTTATAAATATTTAAACATGCAAAATGAAAATGTTACTAAATGTCTGGTTTTCATTATCTTTCGATGAACATTTTCATTCTTGGAAGCATTGCTAGCTGTCTGCAGAAAATGATCACCACCCCCTTCCCCAGAATGAGTGATGCGTAATACGAAAACGTGTTAAAATGCACAGTTGTTTGTAATATCTTCTACCAAAGTGGAAGACATTCTACCAAATTTGGTATTCTACTGAATCGTGAAGTATTCTTGCCCAACAAACAGGCAACCATCCTGCTTCTGTCAGCAACTTGCTTGCTAGATGTTATGAAAAATCTAAGGGCGGTTTGGAAAATATAAGATGTCACTCAGCGTGCTTGGAGTTGCGTCCTGCCATCCTTTCTCCAGCAAAATTCCTACAGAAGTCAGCAAAAGATGTGGCTGCTGATTTTATCATTATTAACGTATTATTTTGAAGTGTCAACAAGTTTGTAAAGCGTTTTGTGTGCCTCTGTGGAAGGGCTGGGAGACTGTGGTAGGAAGCAGTGTGCGGGGAGCCAGGGGTCTGCCCCTTGGCCGGGCTCTCGCAGTGGGTGTGGGGCTGCACCTTTAAGCAGGATGGTGGCAGGCAGTGACGGATACAGGTTGTGCAATTTCGCTTGGATACAGGTTGTGTAATTTAGCTTGCGTGAGGGGAGGCCTGTGAGAAAGCAGAGGCCACGCTGTGCATCACTGTTCGTAATAAGGCAGGTGTCTGATTCCTCGGAACCAGTGTAGTCAGCTGTCTCTCTTGGCTTCAGTTCTCCCCCATCAGTGCATCCCCACAACGCTCTGGCTGTGCTGCGTATGTCAGGAAAGAAGATGCCAAATGATTTATTTATTTATTTATTTTTTAAGGCACTGGGAAACCCATTTTATATTAGTCACATATTTAACCCTGGCTGCTGTGAGCTTCTGCCGTGCTCGGTAGAGGCATGGTATCCCATGCGCTGGCACATAGGCACGCACGCGCGTGCTGTTTACTATTCCTCCTGCAGTTGCTCCCACCAATAAATCTGCACTTGCTGTAGCCAGGATGGAAATCTTTAAGACAAAGGACTTGAATGGGCAGTTTTTTATTGCTGTGATAGAGTAGAAGGCCCCAAGCTGGGGACTAGTGCATGCATGAATGCTGCCCCCCTTGGCTTGGTACTGTCTCCTACTAGCACTGTACCAGTACCGGAGACTGTGAAAGAGAGAGGGCCCCAAGGCTGGTATTTCCCCATTTCGATTCTTGCTCCTGTGACTGCAGCAAATCCCAAAGAAATGATGGCTGAGAAGTAAACTTGGAGAAGAGTGTGGAAGGGCAGGCTGATGGGTAAAGCGAGGGATGCCTGGGAGGCAGCACAAAAATGTGGGAATGAGGAAAGGAGGAACAAAAGAGATGTGGGTTGGCGAAGGAGGAATAGGGGAGTGAAAGGCAGCCAAGCTGGTGCAGCAGTGAGGAGCTGCTCCTTGTCCCTGTGTGTGAATACATCCAGCTGAGCCTTTTGCATTCGCAGGCTGTTCAGGCAGAGCCCCCACAAAAGTGTGTGAGTCTCTGGAGGCGTGCACAGGATTTGCCCTGTGGGAAAGAGTGTGCGATGCCTGGGGTGAGGTACACTCCGTGCTACGCAAGCTTTGGCTCCCGTGATAAAGCTGTGCGGGCCGGGTGCAGGCCGCGGGCATCGGTGGCGCCGTTCCCATGCTGGGGCTTTGGGATGTGGCCAGTGACGGAGCCCGTTGGCAATCCAGACCTGAGCTGCCAGGGGGAAGGAGGAGGCTGGCGTGCTGCAGGCAGCTTCATGCCCACCAGGCTCAGGACCAGAGGGACCCTTGGGGAGCTGCTGTTGCCCTCCTGCTCCCCCACGGCTCCCGTTCTCCGTTGTTGGAGGCCACAGCCCGGGTCCTGCCATGGCGAAGGGACTGGGGCTGGGTTCTCAGCAGCAGGCGCAATGGTGCTGCTCTCTATCCACTTACGTCAATGCAGACCTTTCCACGGACTCCAGTCTGGGTTGGATCAAGCCTTGCATGATTGTGGCCCTTGTGCATTTCCAAACTGTGTTAATCTATATCTGGATCCCAATGGGGGCACTTGGGATGAGCCGAGCTCAAACAAACAATCCTTGGCAGGAGGGACGGACTGGAGTTGGCAAGGATTTTTGTCCCATTATTGGTTACTTGGGGGAAGGAATGTACGCACCATTTTAATATATGACAACTTGAGGTCTGTCATCTTCAGCATATTAGAAAAGCCTCATTTTTAACAAATCCCAGAGCATTTACTAGGCATCGCGCTGCAGCTGGATTGAGGCTGCAGGCTGGCCGTGGCCAGAGGCATGGGGTGTCTCTCCTTAGGCTCTGGGTGACTTCTCCTACCGTCGGGTAGGCCCCGTGGGCACCAACGGGAGACCCCTGGGCTGCTGACCTCTCGCTCCTGTCTGCCTCCGTCGGCAGGGGAGGTGGAAATACCAGGGCAGAAAAAAGCAGTAGCAGTGCAGCCCGTAAAGCAAACCATGCTGAAAGCTTTTCCCAACTAGTTACATCTGCCTGCATGTTCTCAGCAAGTTTATCCGGGGGGTTATTTACCAAACTCAGGGGAGACTTGCCTCTCTACTGTAAGATCTTCAAAATGTGTTCCAAAGGCACTGAGAGAGGACTGGCTCTCTTGGTCAGTTTGCTGTTTCCTCTAGTGAAAAATCCAGATGGGTACTTCTGTTGAAAATTGGCTCAGATAAAGTCACCCTTTCTGCTTTCTCACTCTGGGCTTCCAAAGTACAAAAATTGAACCTTCTAAAGATTTTTGCAAGATTATTTAGGCTTGTTGTATTAACACCAAGAAAATCTGTCCAGGTAACCTAGAAATAGTTAGAAGGGATGGGGGAAATATGTTTGAGGGTTGTTTTATTTTTGCCTTGTTTTGGTTTTTGTTTTGGAGGAGGAAAGAATTTTAAAAATAGCTTTCTCTATTTTTACCAAGCATTATTTGTATTTTTATCAATCAACAAACCACCTGAGTACTTAGCAAACTGTTCCCTTCAACAAAATCCCCATAAAGAGAAAGCTGAAACAATCAGCACAAGGAATAGGTGTCAGCCTTAGACAGACGACTGTGTTTCTGGGTAATCTAATGCCATTTAATATCTTGCTTTTAATACAGCTCAGAGAATGTTTGATGGACAAGGCACTGATACTCACCAGCCTGAGTTCAGTTGTTAGGAGTATGTCAGAAATTATTTTTCACAGACAACTGTAGTGGGAGCGTCAGCTCCCATTAAATATATTAGGGCCTCTGAGGTTCAGTGCTAGCACACCATATTTTGTAGCCTTTGGTTTGCCTCTGTGGCGACAAAAACAGAAGGTCTTTGGTTAACTTCTGACCATTGACATATTAAATGAAGATGAGTATTTGAGCAACATCAGTGATTTCAATTGACTCATCAATTGCCATTGCATAGCAGTCCTCATGTTTCACTTTGGTAACAAGCTGATCTGCCACATCTGATGCCAGCAATTCAGTCCTTCAAACAAATGACATGTTTGATAAAGAAATCTTTTAAAATTCATTATGCACTTTGGCTTTTGTCTTTCCTTTTAATACAGCATCTGTTGCAGCCGGGATACATTCCTTGATCGTTTCTGAGTCTGCAATTATTTTTATGCCTGCCCAGTGTCCCGGAGATGTGAAACGAAGCTGCCACGCTATGCTGCTGAGCCCTGAAACTCTACACAGACATTCAATTTAATCTCTTGGAACAGACTGCATTAAAGTAGTTTCATCAGTGCACACTTGTGATAAAAAGACGACATGAAGAAAGACAGTGAACTAAAAGGCCCTGCTTTTTTTTCTGGGAAGAAAATAGGATATCTGTCCCTTCATTTGTTTCATGGATTCCTCGCACAGCCATTTAAATTCAGGAGAAGGCTCCAAATGTCTAAACTTTATCCTGAACATTTTTTCAGTGCTGGAAAGGAATACAGTTAAGTGTCCCAGGGGGAGTTTTATAGAAAATGCTATGTGCAATGTTAATGAGTTGGGATGGGGTCATACGTTTTTCCATATAGAGCCAGTACAGAGACAAATACAGGACTCGAGGAGAAATGATCTGCAGGGATCCACTGATCTGTGGCATGGGGTGATTCTGTACGTCTGTAGCCCCTCCAAAGACTGGCAGAAGGATCATGGGGGCTTTAACCCAAAGTGCCTGCTCCATGCCGGGGCTTCATGAATAGTTGACACTGGAAGAAATGACAAACTTCTTGGGTGCCACAAGGGATCGCATCAGCGTTACTGATCCTTACTTGGCTTGTTACTGAAAATGCATCAAGCAGCTATATGGGTCACACTGCTAAATTTGTAGACACGGAGTGTCAGGAAGCCTTTTTGTCAACTTGGTACCGTTTAGTATATTTGTCCTCAAGTTCAAAGCAATCCTGGCCTCAGACTTGTGATATTTTTTGCCCTTTCCCCTTTCTGTTGGCTCAGACCTCTTCTCTTTGAGGTCAACATCAAAATAAAGATGTATGTTTCCTTAGCCTGACCATGGCTCTGACTCTTTAGATCAGCAATCCTATAGTCCATATGTCTTCCCATCTGTCAACTGACATCTGAAGCCAGCTTGCTCCTCTATTCTTTCAGACAAGTGTGAGAATCAGGAGTTTCTTTAATGACGGTTTCAGGCCTTAAAGCGTTTGCTAAGATACTACCTATTAAGATCCCTTGATGGCACCTTGAATAGAGATCAAAAGCAACTGAGTTCACTCCACAAATCTAATTCCGTCAGTCAGTTTAGGGCATTGAGAGAGGGGTGGGGAGGGCTCGGGAGGGCACTGCGCTCCCGCAGTTAGGAGACAGGCCTGGGAAGTCCGAGCCCTGGCTTCGGGGAGTGATGTAAAACCGCGAACGAGCACTGCTCAGCCCTGCCAGTGGTGGCTGTGCTCGAACTGCCAGGGCTCCTCCAGTTTGCAAAGCCACTGTACCAAGTGGCTGGTGGCTTTGCTTGCTCCGTGCTGTGGTGACCGCCTTTAGGATCTGAGCTGTGCTTGGTTCAAACAAGCGTTTTTTGGTGCCGCATTAGTATCTATGTCATTGCAACTTTGGCTGGGAGATTATTCAAAATCTTTTTGCAATGCAAGATGATAAACAAAAATCTTAAGAGTACAAAATACTCTTCTCACTAATAGTTATTACCAGGCGATAATTTGTCTCTTGTACTTTGGAGAGCTGCTAATAATGGGAATCTGTGTCCTGCTTCACCACTGGGACCGCATGAAAGGCGGTGTGGGGAGATGCTGCCTGCACAGCATTATCACAGCGAAATGGCTGCTCTTTCTGAGGGCACAATTTGACTTTCAAACTCCCCTGTTTTTTAATGCTTGTCAGGAGATGCTGCAAAGCCCTTGGAATATGTGGGGAAGTGTTTGCTTCAGTGGTGCATTTCCCTGAGTGACTGTCATAGGAGAATTAGTGGGAAGTGGTTGCCATTAATCCAAGCCCGAAGCTTGAAACTCAAGGCCTGTTGGCTGTGGGAGCTGGAAAGTGCAGGCTGCCCACCGTGGGAAGGGTGGTGGAGGACATTCCCCAGGGAGCCTCCACAGCCAGCCCTAACAAACGTTGCTGTTTGTTTATGGGACCCAACAGTCTGAGAAGAGCTGAAAAAGCCCAGGATGCGGCTGAGTGCTGGGGGATGGTGTTACACTGCTGTCTAGTAAAACTTGGCTCACTGGAGTCAAGGACACCATATGTCCTTAGTTTTACATTGGAACCTGTTAAAGTGTGAGCATGAACCTGAAGTCCAGACGCTGCAGAGTTTCTTGGGCCTCAGTGTCTTTAACTTCAGTCATAATGTCACTCCTGCTCCCTGAGGGAAGACAGCTGCTCTGGCTGCTGGTTCTGGAGCCTCGCTGCTTTTGAATCAGGTGGTTGGTCAAAATTTGAGGCATGCAGATTGTTTGCTTGTAAGAGGGGAAGCAGAAATTGTTTGGATGCAATTCTACGTCTTCACCAAGAAGATGCACCAGCTCCTGGACACTGCAGTGCGCAAAACATCAACAGTCTGGTTTTGTTCCCACTTCAAGCCTCTTTCAGCCGGCCCCCACACAAAAGCAATCTCTGAGATTGTCCTTGGGTTTATTTAAATGGGTTTGGCTCTTGTTCTTTGCCTGTGCTCTCGGTCACTCACCATTTTTCTTTTACAACCCCCACTCAGTCTATTCTGTCCCTCTTTTATATGATGATACCCAGCCAAGTTTGTCTTCATCACAGTAATTTTTAGTGTGGATCCATATCTGCCTTTTTAGGGGGTAGTGGCAATGGTGACGTGTACTTGTGGTTGAAGCAGAAGCTGCTATTGAGTTGGACAAAATAGGATGAATGCTGTATAAAAGCCTTCAGAGAGCTGTGAAATCTCCATCCTCTCTTCCTTTTTCTCCTGGGAACACTTGCACAAAGAGTATTTTTAATGTGAAGCAAAAAGGATTCTGACGAATACTCATTAACATTTTGTTTCTGCAAAGATACATACATGATTATCACAAGGCTGCAAGGGACATGTATTCAGTAAAGCTCTTAGATGTATGCTTAGTTTTATGTATATGCTTAAATCTTCCTGATGGCTGCTGCTTTGCTGAATAGACATATTAACCAAGAGAAAACCAGGTATTTGATGGAGCTTATTTGTACTGCTCAGGTATGATGCAGTGTGCTGTTATATAGGTCTCCGAACTCACTGCATGGTAGTGCTCTGGTGAACAGCGAATCCTCTCATAATTGTTGCAATGGATTGACTGAAATCCACACCCACAAATCGTTTGTATCAGAATTGGGAACAACAAACAATAGGAGCAGGTTTTAACCAGAGAGGTTGCAAAGGGAAACATCAGAGCCATCCTCTACTGGAGCTTGTTTCCATCATGTGACTTTTTAGTGTAAGCTCAGGTGAGAATCATCAGGTGAAGGTATCACTTCCCCATTGCCACTTTGGAAGCTCCAGTCCCAGGAATGCAGATCTGATGCGGAGTGCAGTCTTTGTTAGATACTAGCTGTATCGCTCAGGGCATGTGCAGGCAGCCCTGTTTCCTGCTGCCTGTTCTGAGCTGGTTAAACCCAGGACAGCCTTGGTCAGCAAGAGTTAATGCAGCATGGTGCTGAGTCTCAGCTAGTAATCTTGTCTGAGGGGCAGAAGAAAGGGTGTCTGTCAGTGCCTCTTCCTGCAGACATACTACTGGTATTTTCATCTGTTGCTCTGAATGCCCTGTGGAAGGTGGTGTGCTGGCCTTGCTTGGCTGCATCATTAGATACTGCCCCAGATTCATTTAGGAGTAAAGATTTCCCATCTGCTCAAAAGAGGAACAAGTTTTGGGGAACACGTTATGCAGCAGAGGTAACCAGACATGACAGAAGGGTTTCCAGGCTTTGCTGGAGTTCTCAAATCTTGTCACAGGGGGAACCATACACTCATTTTTCATGAGGTCCCCATTCTTCCAACAATTGCAATCCACTTTTTGTGCTGCTCTTTCCATATGAAACCTTGGGTTCTTTTTAGCAGCTGTTTGGGTGGAATAATGAAGTCTAACGGTTGGAAAGAAAAAAAGATTGTATGGCCCTGGCTATTTCTTTTGTGTGTACCCAGAAATGTTCTGAAGATGACTGTGTTTTGCATGGTTGAGTGTCATTTTGACTCCCTTGAAGCATACTGAAGCTTTGACACAATGTCACCATTATTACACTGTGACAGGAGTTTCTGTCACTGTGCAGTGGATGGTTTGCTAAAGTGCTCATTAATGTAATACCTCTAAATATTGCTGGAGCCTCAGGGTGTGGTCCAGTGTGGACTCAGAAGTCCAGGTGTCTCTCCTGGGAAAGGGAAGCTCCATGTTCCAGTACTTAATTGCAGGATTTTTTGGTTTTTATACAAAAAGAGTTGAGAAGCAGAGGCCTGGCTCAAGGACAACCATGACTCCAATGTCTAGGTGCTACAACCGAACAAGCTCATCAGCACTGGTTCTGTACCCCAGGGCAGGAGGGCAAGAGAGTCTGGTTCCCACTGCCTGGGCACAAGTACTAATTCAAGCGGGCCTGTTGTCCCTGGAGGGCAGGGTGAGCAACTTCAGAATATGACAACTACTTAGGGATTGTCACTAAAAATCAGTCACCCACGAAGACGCTGACTTCCTTAGACAAATGGGCCCAAAGCGTCGTGGTTTAACTTCAGGAGAGCCAGGGGAGTTAACTTCAGGAGAGCCAGGGGAGTTAACTTCAGGAGAGCCAGGGGAGTTACACCACTGTTTTTCGCATCACCATTCATTTTGGCCATACTGGAACAACAGGTTACTTAGTATGTGTATGTAATTGGGAGTATTTTTTTTTCTAGCTGATGGAAAGATAGCTGTGTAATTAATGGACTGGGTAATTTGTTCTAACAATAGGCCATACTGTTACATTGATTGTTAATCAGAATTCTCCCTTAGCAGAAAAAAACATTTGCATTTAAGTCTGTTAGCATAATCGAGCTCAGTGTTTCTAAGAAAGCTGCATTAGACCTTTGGTGAAGGCTAGAGGTGGTAGCACCTGTTACCAGTGAAGCAAATGAAGATGGTATATCGCTTCTATTTATATGGCAGATGCCAAGCATTGTAAACATGCTGCTTCTTGCATTAGCGTATCCTTGAAGTACACAGAGCTAGTCTAAAAAATATGGAAATGCAAATGGTTAAAGTCATACTCATCATTTGACATAAGTACTATTCTTCAGCATGTAAGTAATGCGAATGTTATGTTGCACTAATATTTAGAGCTTCGTTTACTTTCACCTTCTTTTTTTTGTTTGCAGGAGGTCTTGTTCTCTGATGGTGTCCTGAAAAATACAAACTGGATATTATTCTTATCTCTGCTGCTGATATTTACTGTTGATAAATAGACTTAGTGAAATGGGAACAAATGTTTGTTTCATAATCCTCCTGCAACTGCAGGCTTAATTATAAATGAAGAATACAGAGGTTAATTCTGCCATTTGTCAATAGCATGTTTCCCAGTATATAGTCCTCACATGTTAACTTGTACCTGGGCTGAAATTTTCCCCCCCTTCTTGGGTAAGATATAAGGATTAATTATTGATGTACTTACTCTCGTCTTTCAACCTGGCTGGAGTTGCCAATTTTTTCCCCATGCTGTAGTGTCTAAAGTATTTCCTTTCCTCAGTGGAGGTGAGATTTTGTATTGCAGTGAATTGGTCTTTGCCTCCTTAAAAGTTTTATTTTTTTTAAAACATTTTCTGAGCGCATGGCTAAAGTCCCTTTTCCAAAAATGGATTTCTTTTTATCACAAAATGCTATTATACCACATCTCAAGAGTTAAAGATTTATCATAGGCAGATTCTATTTTCAGATAGCATCGTGTGGAGACTATGTTTTCAAAAGCATTAACTCAAACCACACGGATGCACAACTGTTTTAAAATATGAGAATTCACACATGCTTTTTATTATAATGCACATAAAACTGAACTATAATACAGTAGGCTTTGGCAATAAAACAGAGTAGTCAATATATAAATTTTATGCCTAGTTCTTTAGATTAATGAACCACTTTTCTTGATGAATTGAGCATGAATGAGTAAAAACACAATGATCTGATTAGATACTAAATCAATGGTTTTCTAGCAATTCAAAAATTGCATCTCTAGTTAAGAGTTTACTTTTTTTTTCCCCCCTGGGACAACTTGATAACCTTCTTCTACTAGCCAAACCGCTAAAGAGGCATTGTCAGTCTCTTCAAGTTCACTATTGTTCTCAGAAAATCACTTCCTTAAGAAATATCCATATGTTGAGGGTCTCAGTTTTACTTTGTGGGAAACAAAATTATGGGTCAAATTCATTTACTTCGTAACCCCATTGAAGCTGGATTCAGCTGGCACAAATGTCTCCTAATGGCATTATAGCAGGGGTGAGCCTGGCTTCACCTCCCTGCTGGCAGGAGAAAGGGGGATAGGTCTGTAGTCAATAAGGATGGTCGCAGGTGGGGGAGATTCCTCAGGGCTGAGATTTCAAGCTGAATCACTTCATACGCTTGGAAGCTCAGATTGGTATTTAGGAATATAAATGAGGGCAATGATTTTTCCAAATGAAGTGAACAGCCAGATGACCACCTTCTCTAGAAAGGGCTCCATGTGTGTTTATGGCAGGGAGAGACCTTTTCCATCTCCGAGGCATTGGGAAGAGGAAACAGAGGTGGGAAGCTATCCTAAGGTAGACAGACCTCCATTGGCTGGCAGGGAAGGAGTTAATCAGCCCCTTGGTACCAACTAGAAAAAGGCCTGTGCAGCAGGTAGTGATTTGTAGGAGTAGAGATGGGCCAGCTGGGAGAAATGAACTGATTGCTTTGAGGAGGGGCTGTAAAAAAGCCTGCCTTAGCAGAAGGGCCCACAGGAGGGGCAGCTTTGCTGCTTGGGGGCTTTGGGTGCAGGGCTGTGTCTCAGGCTGTTGTTAGAGACTTGGGTGAGGCAAACTATGCTTTGCACTTTTCTTTAGAGTCCTGGTGTGCTTCTAAAAGGGCTGAGATGCAGCTTTGAGACGAAAGGCTCCCCTCTTTAAGGTGAGAGTGAAGTGGTTATGGTCCTCAGGCTCTGTGGCATCCCATTTTGGTGCTGCAGTTCCCAGCTGAGAAGGTGACTGATAAGCTCTGGTGATGGAGCCATGTAAATGGAGTTGTGCTAGAAGCTGGCTGAGGTAAACTCTCTCATAGGAAAAGATGCTGGGCCTGATTCTCTGTTCTCTCACAACCTTCTGTAGTTGCCGTTCCAGTGCAAAAGTGATGTGAAATCCTGAGCAAATGAATTGATTCCCAGAGGGGCAGAAGAACAGCAGCATCCTGTGTCCAGAGGGAAGGCCTGGAGGGAGGTAGAGCCCCTCTATAGAAAAGGTGAGTGCAGTGGGGAATGGGAATACCAGCATTTAAGGCTGCAAGCAGTAAATCTGACAAAGATGGTGAACCCTCCAAGGTGGAAAGAGCAGCTGCTGTAGAGGTGGTTGGAAAATACAAGGAGTATTCTGTGAGTCTTTTGCCGTGGGAGAGTCATGTTCTTGCTGTGGCTGGCAGAAAGGACAGGGTAAACAGCAGTCCAGGGTGTTTTAGCGTGCGCAGCTGTGTTCTGGCTGTACATGAGAGAGGTCTAAAATGGAGGGAGAAAGAGAAAATAAGTGGTGGAACTGAAGAAGGTGGCAGCACTAACAGTGGCAAGCTGGTGTGCGCAAGCTGCAGGCGTGTCTCAGATGGACTGGAAGAAAGGAAAGGAGACGTGTGATGTGCAAAAAAAAAAAAAAAATTTAAATCCCCACTAACCTCAGTTGAGAGGTCAGCTCTTGAAATGAGCCTGCCAGGGGTGGGGGTCCTGTCTCAGGGATCCTTTACATCCAGAATACACCATGGCATTCACAGACCTCTGTCTGGTCCCTTTTCTTCCTCACTAGTGTCTTTCCCTCTCCTCCCCCCCTCCTCCTTTGTCAGGCAACTCGTTAACACTTATTAGCAAGCATCTTCAAAAGGCCAGGAGGGGGGAAAGGATGGGAGGGGAGCTGAGATGGCTAAAGGAAATGATTAGGAGATTCCTTTTCCTTTCTGCCTATTCAAGCTTTAATGACCAGCCCTTGCTCTGTCTGTGCCCTGCATTGTTATCCAGCCCTACTCCAGGATCGCAGCACCCCTGCTACCCCAGCACTGATCTGCTCTGACATCTGGGGCACTGCAAGTGCCCACAGCATCTAACTTTTCTCATGCTGGGGGAGCTCACTGGGTCTTAAGTCTTCCTGCTGGACTTGGCATTGGTGCCAGTGTTGTGGCAGCACCGACTAGTTTACTCCTCCAAGTATACCTTCTTAGTCGGTGTCATCAGCACTTGGTCTGCCCTTGAATGATCCTGCCTAGAGACTGATCTCTATTTATGTCTAAACATGGCTTGTAAATCCCGGGCATCCAGCATCAAGGACCAAGAATCTGCTAGGCAGCAAATAGGCTGGTTTAGTGGCCAGGATTGAGCTTGCTTGAGGTGGAGGAAGGAGGGTTGAATAAAGGTGACAGAATTCGGCCCATAGCTTTCTATTTCAGGCTTGTAGTTCCAGTTGTGATGCATGTTCTGTGGTTTCCACTTGAGATGGTTATCTAAAACTGAGCCCTAATCCCATCCAAGTGGATGGCAGAGCTCCTGTTGGCAGTGGGAGAAACAGGCTGGATCCCTGGAGGCTGTTCTGGGCAGTTCTGTTGTGGAATGTGGGTTATATTTATGTTTTGTTTTGTTCTGTCCATCAGAATCGTCAGACTGGTGTTTCTTCACCCTTTGCAAGCTACGGTACCAGAATTACAGATCCTGGGCTGTTTTCTATGTGTTAGTGAACTCCAAAGAGGGATTTTTCTATCAAGACTCCTGTGACTTGGTCATGACAGCCCACTCCTCCTCTCCTCCCACCTGGCAGACAAAGAATTGAGAAGTTTTCAGAAGCTGCTGAAGTTCTGCATGTGCCGAGGACTCTGCAGGCATAAAATACTGGCAAGTGTATTCCTGCAGGAGCAGGAGAGCTGGGTGCCAGTCCTCTCAGTAGCACATGCCAGAGCAGGCAGGTGACCCTCAGTGCTAAATTCCTGCCTTGCAGAGGGGAGAAGTCTTCATGGGATTTCCTGCCCCTACTCAATGCTCTTTAACCTGGCAGTGTATGTGTAACTGCATGTATAGGGCAAAGCTTTGATTCCAGGAATCGGTCCTTAGAGACTGAGCCTTGAAATGAAAATAACTTTATTAGAATATCTGTGAGGGTCATGGGCTAGAGCTAATAGGCCTAGGAAACCTCCTGAAATCAGGTCTGGCTCTGAAAGGCAGCACTGCATCTGTTCGGGGGCCTTGCTACAAACCTGTTATTTCTGATGGGCTTCTTCAGGATCTCCTCTTCTCCTGAATTATTGGTGCAGACATGTATTTACAATTAACTCCGTGGCCAGCTACTAGTAACCTGGAAAGAGGTTTTGACAGGGCTTGGTTGTGCAGAGAATAGATGTGTTTCTTATTAATGCAATGTCATTTGCTCCAGAGGTTGGTGCTTTGAGGGCTCTGGCTTGCTCCCTTGGGATGTGAATTTTTTGGAGCAGCAATTCTGTGCGGAGAGAAACTGAGGCTTGCTAAAATCAGGAGATGTTTTACTACTGAACCCAAGGTGTGGTGCTTTGGGGCAGCAGCATGCACAATTTGCCCAGGTAGTTCAATGACTTTTGTGTCAATATTAAAGACAAGGACAAATTTGAAATGAAAGCGGGGACAAGTTTAACTTGTTCTGTCTTTTAGCTTGTAGAACAAACCTTGGATCATGTAGAGGAAAATCAGATCGAAGAGGTGCTGGTGGCTGGCTGGAATACTCCTGCTCATACGCAGCCTGTGCAGTGCCTGCTCTGAGAGCTGGGCGCCTTCGCTCACACCAGTTCGTACAAGGTCCCTGCCTTCAACAGCTTGTTATTACTGTCTGCTGAGTGCAAGAGAATCTCCTCTGTCTCACTAGCTGAGATTTTAATTTTTTTTTAAAAAAAAGGAGGAAAGTAGATTTCGAGATGAATACTGGAAAATTGGAACTATGCATGGAAAGAAACACAGAGGATTGGTGAGCTGGAAAAAAAAAAGACAAATATTATTTTTTTTAGTGTTTTTCAGAGTTTATGTTCTTTATTTATTACTTATTCCATCCAGCATTTTGGAAAGTATTTGGCAAATGTATAAAAGCAATCTGTAGGATACTTTGTAGTCAGATGCCATAACCTAGATTAATTTGACTGCCTTCACAGCAATAGCCACTGAAGAAATACACTGGTTTATGTGTCAGTTTGAAACTTGTTTGGAGAAACGGTTATAGCTGTAGGATACAAAAAAATATTTAGGACCAACAGTGCAAAAGTTTTTATAGCTTCTTAGTGCGAAAGGAGGGGTAAATTTCAATTATGCATTTTATTAACACAGCCTTTTCAGCTCTATAAAATGGTAACAATGTTAAAATCCCCTCCTGGGAAATAATGTCACATATCTTTCCACTGAGAGATGGAACTGGAGGATGTTTTGAAATGCCGGTGGAGTTAACCAGTTGTTAATCAGTTGTTCATTTGCAGCTGAGTCCTGCTCCAGCTGCAACTGAGGATAATTGCATGATAATTTTGACTTGCAGGCGGTTTTGTTGTGAACTTGGTGTCTAACAAGATCTGCAAGGAATTATTTTATTACTCTGATAAAATCAGGTCAGCTTGTATTAACTTTCATCTACCAGCAGGTCACCAGACGGTTGGTGCTCAGGTGCTTGCATGGGGCCTGAGCAGGCAGCCCCGGTCAGTGCTGGGCTCCCGGCCGGCTCCCTCACAGCCCCGATACTGTTGGCGTTACTGGGGGGTGCTCTTCCAAGCCGAGGCCTCTGGGGAGCACCTGTAACGGATTTGGAAGATTTGGTGCCCCAGTACA
Organism: Falco cherrug; assembly: GCF_023634085.1. Lineage (NCBI taxonomy): Eukaryota > Metazoa > Chordata > Aves > Falconiformes > Falconidae > Falco > Falco cherrug. The sequence goes on from NC_073711.1 coordinate 16,240,784, forward strand.
AGCTCCTGTGGGGCTGGTGGGAGCGAAGCGCTTCTGTAGCTTGTGGGGTTGGGCCTGGCCTGGCCCTGTGGGGCTGGGTGTGACCCTGGCAATGGGGCCTGACCGGGCCTGGGGGTCACTGCAGCTCCCACATGCCTGTGGGCACTTGTAGGGGACAAGTTCCCCCTGTGGAGGGGTATGGGAGAGCTGCTGCACTCGGAGACTGCGGCGCCTGGGCCCTGGCACGTGGTGTCCCAAAGGCTCTGAGCCCTGCAGAGGAGCTCAGGTGTGCCCGGCCAATCCCGTGCTGCCATCTGTCCTGGCCAGCCAATCCCCAATTGCCAGTGGTGGCCCCCAACCAATGGGGGTGTGCCACCTGGTCCCAGGGGCACCGTGGGGCCTCTACCCTGTGGCGCTGAGGCGGGAAGGCGCTGAGGCGGGAAGGCGCTGAGGCGCAGCTCCCTGTCCTCGTTGGTGTCCTGCCCAGCCCTGCCTGAGGAGAGCCTGGCCCTGCGCCAGGGACAGTAGCCTGGCTGTGGGGCGCCCGAGTTCTAGGTAGCCCTAGCAGCCATAGGGCACCTGGGAAATACCAGGAACCCCAGGGGCTGGCGTAGTGGTGCTGCGTGCTCTTTCCTGAAAGGATGCTTCTTCAGGAGTGGGTGAGTCCCACAGGACTTGCTGTGAAACTTCCCAGGGACTGACTGCAGGTTGTGTAACCAAGAACTGTCCTGCCCTGGGTCATCGCAGTCCTGTTTCCTGCCGTTTGTGATGGAGGCATCTGACGCTGGTTCCTTGTGTCTTTTTCTCCTTGAAGCATGAACTCCACGTAACAACTGGCAGCTGTACTGACTAGCTCCTTGTCTTCCTGTAAGTGCTAGTTTTCCCCCAGTGGAAAAGAAAGTGTTTCAGTAATATAATCCCAATGAATGAAGGGGTTTTCTTAATTAAAGTAATAATCTGAAAGTTGTCATTGATAAGTGTGTAAACAAGCTGATTGCAGTAGGCGCATGAATAGCTCTAATGAGCACGTGTGGGTATTAAATTAACCATGGTTCACAAGCCATGCATGGCTATATGGTTATTTAGAAATAACGCTTTCCCCTTGTGCTTGACTTTGCCCTCCACCCCAAAAATCTTGTCTTTTCAGTGTTACACAATAAAAAGGAACTTGCTTCTCTCACATGAGGAAGGCTTTAAAGGAAATCATTGCTCTTAAGGTGGCTGGGAATGCAGCCTGTGCTGTTGGCATTTCCCTCCCCACCCCCCACCCACCCCTGAAGTGCAGCCTAGTGGGTAGCACGTGGGCATTCGGCATCAGCCTCTCCTTGTTGGTGGGTTGTACCAGGGCCCTTGGAGAAGTTGTTCCACTGCTGGATACGGTGGAGAGCCCTATATGTGAAAGAGGAGAACAATGGCTCTCACAAAGCTGTTGTGCTGTTAACGAGCTCCTTGGAGGAAGGGCCCTACAGAAGTGCAAATCATCTTCTGACTTGCTGTTAATTATTGATATATTTATTCATTGCAATAAGCAGGATGGAAATAGTAGGGTGATGGTAGTCTGAGCTGATCTGTAAGTGGGTGGAAGTACAGTGGCTTCTTGTGACTGTCCCAAGGAGGTTGCCACTGGACCTGCAGCTCTGCTCTGTTGATGCTGGTGGAACTTTGGAGGAGTGTCACCTTTCCAGGCCCAGGAACATCTCTGTGATTTGATTAAAAAGGGCTTGTGTGTGTACCTTCCGTCTATTGAAAGGGAAACAAAGTCCGAGTGCTAAATGCATTCTGGCTGTCTTTCCTGGGTAATTCTGTCAGCAGCCTAGGATGGTAAAGAAAGACACAGCTTCAGGGTGTAATTTAGCTTCCAGAGAGTTAAGTACAGCTTCTTCCCTGATCCAGAGGTCAGAGTTCATGTGTTGTTGTGTACTGGAGGCAATTGGACCTAATCTCCCAGTTTAGTAGCAATACTTCTTTGCTGTCATTTCAGGATATCATATTATGAAGTGGAAGTTCAGTCTCCTGTTAACCGCTGTGTCACTGCACATAGCCTCCTTCCTTTTAAGTGTCCAGATCTAGCAGAGAATTGAGGTGGAGAGGTGGTCAATCAGTGAAACTACCAAAGACAACTGTTGTTCTTTGTTTAACAAATTATGACTTGCATTATGAAACAAACAAACAAAAAGGATATTTATTGTGTGTCTGCCTCCACCCTCAAACTGTGACTTAATGTTTCTCTGCTGGGATAACAATAAGTGGCCAAAGGGGCTGGTTTTAAGAGATCACTTTTGAGGGAACTGCTACAGTATGCTGTCTATTGATCACTTTGCATATTCATACATGCTGTCCTACTGTCATGGGATTTATACTTTTCTGGGTCTGCATGATCATCAAACAGACAAATGAACACCCAGGATAACCTTGGCTCTGAAGATATTTGCGTTTACCAAAGTGTCTGCTTTTATCTGCAGAAACTCAGGGAGGAGATTTGTGCAGGGCTAAATGTTTCCTTTCTTTCTGCAACTAGCACTGTCTGATGTGGGGTATGTGTGCATATCCCATGTGCATCCCCTGTCACATGTCAGTTGGGATCATATATCCATCCCCTGGTGAGTGGGTTTTATGATGGAAGTAGTCATGCTGTAGGATGGCATGTCCTGTTTCCTGCCCAAGCATCTTTGAAACAGACTTGCAGCACCTTGCTCTGCTGGTCCTTCTCCTGTTTTGTAGGTCCTTGAAGCACAGCAGCTGTGTCTTCGGGATGACATAGGGTGTGCACAAGGTCAGATGGGGTTTGCTTGCAAGGGTAGCAATGGGTGGATGTGAAACTCTCCACTTTGCCTATCTACTTTGACAAAGCCAGCTCCATGCAAAGGATTGGGTGTCCGTACTGCCCAGAAGTAGAAAACCTGGAGGATGGGAGAATGGAAGGAATATGTCCTATTTCATCCAGCAGGTCATTGGAGGAGGTGGGTAACAGTCTTCATCCCTAAACCCTTGTATCTCTTGTTCCTGTTGAATAGTGTTAAGTACCTGTAATGTGTAGAGAGAAGCTTGATCCCAAGTTAGAGCTGGTATAGGCCATAAGTACCCCCTGCTTTTTCCAAGACATAGTTAACGGTTCCTGATCCCCTGGGCTGGCTTCTTGCTTAACATGGCACTCTGTGATGTTGCTGGAGGTCTTGTTACAGTGTGTGTGGGTCCTGCCCTTCCTGAGAGGCTTGGTACTAAACAACTCTCTCTTGAAACAAAACCCCCCAAAACAACAACAAAACCCAAACTCAGGTAGGGTTGTTCTAGCAGAGCAGGGTGTGCACAGTCACTTCTTTGCTCATTTGAGTTAAAGTAGGAAGTTCCAGGTGGGATTTCTACACTGGTGTGTGATCTGTCTGGATCACTTCCCTTCCCTTACAAAGGGAAGGCAATGTTGCCCTGGTCTTTGTGAAACTCTTCCCTGACAGCATCATGCCTGTTCAATTTACACAAGTCCAAACTAGCCATAGGAAGTAAGATGTGTACTAAGCTTGTTGTCTCCTGCCCTGCAACTGAGGGCAGGATCTGGATTTAAGGAACTGTGGGCAGTTACAACCTTCAGGTGTATTTCTTCCGTCAAGCAGACCAAGGGTTGCCGGAGATTCCTAGTTTCAAGGTTTGGCAGGAATTGCCATTTCATGTTACTAGCAAAGAGTCTGCATATACGCCATATAATTAACACCAGGAAATTCTGACTCCTGAGGCTACAGGGTTAAACAAATATATGGCCCCATTAAACTTGAATAATAAGAGGTTAACTCATTAGGAAAAGAACACTCTTGATGTGCTTAATGGAGGGAGAGAGCATTAACTCTTACAGTTCCTTGCAAACCCTTATGTTAGCTTAACTTTCTTTTTGGGGTGTTAATTTTTCTTCCATAGGATACTTGACACTTCCACTCCTCAAAGCTCATCTCCTGTGTTCTGTATGAGGCATCTTTTGATTCCTGGATTATTAACATACTTGACTCCTTTGGAGTCTTTAAAAATTATGTCCTGCTGTGTTGATGGTTAGTTGCATATTTAAAAATAATATGCAGTGCAGAACTTCTGCAGAAAAAAGCAAATCTTGAAAACCACTCATTTGAATGTCCAGTAGCAACAATTCACATACTTGTGTCTTTTGTATTTAGTCCTTACCTTCCCTGAGAAAAATACACTGTAATAGCAGGAAAGACCCAGAGATATTAAGTCACAAGCAAGCGGCCTGCAAATGTAACGTGTTTCATCAAAGTAATTTAATTGTAAAAGCACACAAAAAATAATTTTAAAGACCTTGTATTTGCAGTTCCAAACCCCAGTTAATTTCCAACAGATGTACCTAGCTTGTAAACCTCTGCTTGGAGTTGTTCTGGACCAGGAGCTTGCTGGATGTGCTCATACCTGGCTGGTCACAGAGTTCAGGGCTCACTGACACTTATTACTGTAGAACGAGCTTCTTGGGTCAGGCAAAAGATGACAAATTTCAGGGGAAAACGGGAAGTATACATAAATGAATATAGCCAGAGCAAAAGGTTGCAAGCTTAATAGTTCGTTGATTGTGGTATGAGCAAACCTTATTCCAGTGGCTATGGCTTTCAAATGCCTTTGGTGCTCTCCGAATGATGTTGTCCTCCAAAGACAGCATGTATTCTTGCTTGAAATTATAATTCTGGCAGAATTGATTACTCCCTTCAGTCTGGACAGTGATGGAAATCAGTCAGCTCCAGCACCTTCAGCCATTTCCTCCAGCTCTTCTTCCTTGCTGAGCACTGACCATGCACTCTAGGGTGCTGTTGCTGGGTGAAAGTGTCTCTGGGGAGCAAGAGATACATCACTTTGTGTTTAGAAGATTCTCCAGAAGAATTTCTCTGGTTTCCAGGTATCCTTAAATGTTGCTCTTTTGAATGGGGTGAGTCTGGGTCCTTGCGAACTTCTGTCACTATGAAGGCAATAATCTTGTTGCTGGTCATGCTTCTGTCAGAGTAATTAATCCAAGCATTGGCTCCATATGGTATAATTAAACTATTGATTTGTACAGTTTGGTCCAAACAAGGAAAGAAAAGTGGTCCTTTGCACAGATTTTTCTAGGACTGAGAGACTAATTTTTCTTCCTGAGGTTACTAAACAACAGGAACAGATTTAACTAAATAATTACTTCTGGTAAATTGAGTGCAGAGCTCATCTGATTTTGCTGTAAGCAAATAGGAAAATTTTCCTGCATTGTTACTTGCATTCTGCATTTTTCATAACAAACATCTGGATGTCTCTGGCCATGGATCCCTTAGACTTGGCAGTTAAAAAAAAATTGCAGAGAGGATTTGAAGTTAGAGGCCCATGAGGTGAGAAGGGGAACTCAGAGTATCCCTGACCTTTGATGACCCACTTAAGAAAGATTTGCTTATGGAACAGCTACATGCTTGAAGCAGCTCTGGCTGGGAACAGTTCTAGCCATGGAGAAGACAAAGTGTAGCCTCAGACTATGTAATAATGCTTTTCAAGGAAGAAATAGTAATAATTTATAATCATGCAGCTGTATAAGCTCTCAGCAAAATCAATTCTGGAACATTTTATTTTGTGGATCACCTGAGAATAGCCTATCTTCCCAAAGCTTGCAGAGAAGAGATGCAAGAAGTCTGGGAAACGCTTCCAAGCAAGGAGGTTTCCAATAGCAAATAGTAAACCAATGATGTCAGCCAAAGACAGGAAATCAACATTTTGGCTCCTGCACCCTCCGTGGCTCTGCCTCTTTCCTGTATGTGGGAGTGTGCATGTATGCAAAACCATATAAATAATCACATGCCAACATGTTTCATGTGGTGTAGAGGCTGCTGTAGAGTGACTGGCCTCTGGGATGTGTAGGTGCTTAGCATGAACACTTGCATGTTCTTAGAAGAGCCAAAGAACGAACTTGCAGTGGTGTCCCGTGAAATGATCCTGAGATCCAAGCTGTTCCATATGCTGCAGCAGGGTAGAGGAAATAGCACCTTTTTTTTTTTTTAAGTAACATTTTTGTTGAATTTACTGTCTGTTATATGGGCGAATTAATCTCTGTGTTTTTGTCAGGTGTTTCATACAAGACTTCTGTTGCAGCAGCCCAAGCATTTAGATTTTTGTCTTTATTTTTACTGGCCTGGTTTCCACTTTAACAAATTCACAGCTTGCGAGCTATTGCTTGAAGATTCAAATGTGCAAAACATTAAGGAAGCACTAAGCACAGCCATCCTCTTAATTTGTGCCCTGTCTTTGCTACTAATAGTGTGTAACATCTGACTACAGTAATGCCTAGAGCACCAGCTCCTGTAAAGCCCCTTTGTGGTGGGTGCCACGTGGGCGGGAGGGGGAATTCCTGCCTTCTGGGGTCTTGTGTGGGAACTGAATGAGACGGGGGCTGGGGGAAATTGCCATAGTGGAGAAAGAGAAGTGACTTGGTCACACAGCAGACTGGTGGCAGAACAGGGAATAGAATTAGGTCTCTGCTAGGATATTTAGTCACATCTAAACTCATTTTTCACGGTGCCTCGAGGCAGGCTAGGTGACTTCTTACAGTACTCTTTTGCCCCATTTTATTACAAGCCCATGGATGAATTAGCTGATACCTGCTAATTAGTGAATGCAGACAAGGACAAATCCTGCTCAGGCTCACCTCAACTTGCCTGGGGTAAACTTAATGCTGACCATGACTTTCCTTGTTTCCACTGACCAGTTAAATGCTGTGCCAATCTTGATTAACTTGGTAGTTTTAAAAACTGAATTCAATTAATTTCATCATAGAGACAAGCCCTCTGGCCATGCGAGTTTGCAGGGAGAGGCATAGAAAATAGGCTTGGATCACTACCTGCATTTCTCTGGAGTCGTTGAAATCATACCCATTAATTCATAACCTGAAAGTACAAATATAAAGCTGATGGATATGGCAAAAGAAATCATGCTGCTGTTTCATAGAATGCCATGATGGAGAAGCCATGCTTTAAGTGGAAATGCTGAGTTCTTGGTATGAAAGAGAAAGCCTCTTCTACAGATCCAACACATTAGTAATGATAAACAGATTTTCCAATGGATATTGATTTAGGAAAAATAAGATGGATTAATACAAGCATTCATCTTCACTGTCAGTTTAATATCAAGATAATTTTATTTGATAGTTCAATGTAATAAACTCCCCTTTTCCTTAATACATATTTGGGAAAAGTAGGCAATATTGTAATACAGTAATTAGCCATATTTGCCTTTACTATGTGTGAATAAGATTAATATACTACAGTGTTCAACCTAATTGATCTATTATGTGATAGGGACTCACAACCAGACTGCAAATTACAGTTTAACCCCCCAAAGGGCTAGACTTGTTTAGAAAATGTGCGAGTCTTTAAGAGATAAAATTAATAGAACTGACGTTGACCTAAATATTCAGTATTATTAATTGTATCAGTGGATTGTGCTGCTTTTATGTGCAACTAGGAAGGCAGTCTGTTTAGAAAGGAATGGGTTTATGATAGCAGTGGGAAGGGTGGCTAACAGAAAACATGACAATTATTGCAAACCAGGTTTCCTGGTTAAAAAAAGTGATTGTCACAGGCCCTTAAAATTGCTATTCCATGTGGTTGTGATTAAACAAATCATCCGTGTAGCGCGTTTGGAACATAATGGCTCTGTGGGAAAAAAAATGTAAATCAGGTTTTTGTATTAATGAAAACAGTTTAATATGGTTTTAATGACCCATTTTTCAGTCTTCACCAGAAAGTAATTACCAGTTAGATAGTTAGTGCTCTGGGCTTTGTTCTGGCTCTCAGAACTCCTTCAGCCAGTCACCCAGGGGAGTCCTGCCGTGCTTCGCGGGCAGCTGTGGGCTAGTGACCCAGCAGCAACGGGCGTTCTCTGCTGTAGCTCCCTGCCCTCTGCTTCGTGGTGCATGAGGGACGAGTGGGTCTGTGCCTCTAAGTTTCCCATTTATTGCTGATAAGGCCAAGGGTAAACCCATAATGAGAGACAGCAGCTGCCCCTGAAAACAAAACCGGGGAGACCTGGCTGTGCCTGATTAATAATGTCTCTGGGAGTAGGCCAGGGACTGGCAGCCACAAGAAAGAACATCTGGGCATGATGGCAGGACGGGGAGCAGTGCACAGACCTGAATGTGGGCAGCTTGGCTCATGAGGGAGGGTGCTGCCCCGGGGTGTACTGTTAATGTAGACAGCCAGCAGGTTAAATGGCTATGACTTGCTCATCTCCAGCAGAAATGAGAGGAGTAGAGATGCCAGTCACTGGGGAAACTGAGACTGGAACCCAGGATTTGTGCATTCCTGCTAACCCAGTAAGACCAACTGACTCTCTGCTCTTGTGTATGGAAGTGAAGGTCTGACTAAATGACTGAGGTCTTTGCACTTTTTCAGTGCTTGGAAAGGGCTACCAGTCAGTGGTTGTTTATTCAGAATGGGATTACTGGATTAGTTTCTGCTGCAATGCTGCCCAGTGCTGCTCTTCACTCTCTAAGAAGGGCACTGCAGTGGGTTCAGAGCAGCCATCGGGGCAGGTAAGGCACTTGGACACCTTTGAATCAAGCAAATTAAGATTTGCCCTGTTAGATGCTCGTGGTTTGTACCTACATACATGGGGAGCAGATATTTCATAATAGAGGGCTTTCATTCTTGTGAAGAAAAGCACAATACAGCCTAGTTCCTCAAGGTAGGAATATGTAGGGTCAAAAAGGTACGTATTTTACTTTAGGAGTGTGTAACATTGGAACCCCTTGCTGAGGAACATGGTGAAGTAATTGTCACCAGAAAATGTAATATCAAGGCAGGACACTTTCCTCTCGAAACCTGCTGCAGAGGCTCAGAATATGCTCATCCTGTTGCTATTTGATTTGAAGCAGGATGGGGTTTGGAGAAGTCCTGTGCACTGCACTAGAGTGAAGGGCAGGCTATTGTGATGGTCTGTGGCTTGGTCTGTGCATTCAGAGCTCACCTTCCTGAGCCTTCTGATGGAGAGAAAGCCAATGCTACCGCATACTCATATGGACACAAAAATATGAAAATTAAAAAATGAAGTTAAAGGTCCAAGTGAAATCTAGAAGTTACAAAATTTCTGATTTCTGGATGTTGAGCTTGCTGCACTAGGTTAGTGGATTTGTGTGTGCTTGCTGAAGCTTAAACACATCTGAAGTGTCTCTTGCTGGGAAGCAAAGGCAGGAATCTTCTAGATATGGCCTCTGCCACTCCCAATGAAAACTGGTAGGTTTGTCGTGTAGTGTACCCTACCTGAGGTAGTTCAGGCTGTTGAAAAGGTGAATTATGTAGGCTTATGCAAAGCTCTGTGCAACAGTAGCTGCTTTGCCTGCAGGTCGCTACAGCCTGTGGTGGGGAGCACCTGCAGAAGCTGTGTGAGTTGTTACTGCGGGTGGCTGGGCAGGTGACATCAGAACTGGCCTTTTAGCTCGTAAATCAGGTGTAACACTGGGCTCTCTTAAATGCTTGGAGGAAAGATACATTTTTGCCTTGATGTCCCTAGAACTTATTTCAGCTGGGAAACATCATGATATGTGTGTGAGACCAGTCAATATAGAGGGATGAGACTGTATTGAGTGTTCCTGATGCTATTGAGAAATAGTTTGGAGGAAGTGAGTGAGAACAGAAGGCGATTTTGAGGGAGGGAAGGATCCTTCAGACTTTATTTATCCATTGTAAAGAAACCTATGAAAGTAAACATAAATCAATTTTCTAAAAACCCATCCCAGGTCACCTGTAAGGGAAATAATGTGACACAGCTCAGTGCTGTGCACTGCAGATTTTGTCAAGAACATAAAGAAATCTAATGCTTTATTTTTATTTTTGAAGTGGAAGTGGTTCACAAGGTATACCAGGGAGATAATTCAGTGCTTACAGTTGTGACATGTCAGAGTCTCGTAAGCTCAAAGACGACTGTCTTTATTGTGTTTTCCTTTTCATCTTCCAAACTTTGAGCCCCTGTGTTCCTATCATTTTCCCTTTCCAATGTGAAATAAGGAGCATATTCTAAACAATGGTGCTCTTTTGATACATGCCATAATAAAGAAACACTGACTTGAAGAACAGCAGATCATAGCTGTCCACAAAGAAGTACAGAGAGGTGCTAATCCTTTTGGCATGGCACTGCAGCAGTTGCTCCTGCTGGCTGATGGAAAGCCAACAATTATTTTTCTCTTCTAACATAACAGGGACAAAGGAGCTTCCCTTAGCAGCCCATCTCTGCCCTAATTTGTGTTGCGGCTTTTTAGGGAAGGGAGCAAAAGTCATTTTAGGAGCTATTGAAGGATATCTTCCTCTTTTATAGATCCTGTATGTTTTTGGCAAGTGAAGCAGAATACATTTGTGGGACACATCAATGGCAGCAGCCTGCAAAAGGTTCAGAAAAAAGGCCTAATCACCTCCTCAGTGGTGACACAGCTGCTCTAAGATCCTGTCAAACAGGGAAGGTAGAAGGCACCTCAGGAGCCCAAGGGAAGGCTGCTTTTTGGATGGGACTACAGGGCTGGCAGAGCGGTCCTCTGCAGAAAGGGAAATGACAGGGCATGCTTAGGAAGCCAGAGTCCAGGGCTTGTGGGGGTGTGTGTTGGACTGTGCTTTGTGGCAGGTCCTTCCTGAGACAACTCTGTTCTCTGCTGCTGCAGTGACCTGGGGGGATAACTCCGTGGGGAGCTGGTTATAATGTTGCTGAGGAAAGGCTCTGGGGACTGCCACCTTTGCTTCTGCAGACAGGTAGTTGTGACTCATAAAGGGCTCCGGTGCCCCATCTCACCCCTGGGACCTGCTGCATGGTCCGTCTTTGGAAGTACTTTGTAATTCAGATGTTTTTTCTGCCTCAAACAGAATGACTTTTGCTGTCCTGTTGTGTGAGTGTGATGGCAACTCCCTACTGAATGCTGTGCTGTGATGGGGGCCTTAAGATGTGTAACCCCTGTGAAGCAAAAGCTATTAAAAAACTTCTGTGGGGATCTTTCACATGGTTAGTAAGAGTACCCTGGTCAGATCTGAGCTGACTGACCCTGACTGGACATCAGTACTGTCAAGTGGAATTCCTTATGGAATCCCACAAGGGACAGAAAATTCACCAAGAGTGGAAAATCTGCTTACTCCTCCTGTGTATGGCTGAGGATGAAGCAAGGACATGCCAACAAATGGCCTTTGATGTCATTTAGGGGGAGTGAGGGACTAGAGCCCAGAGGTGACACAGTGTTGTCCTGAACACTTACAGGGAGAAATCCTGCCAGTGGCCAACTGGAGTACATCGCTTAATGCTGGATTGACTTGGGCGGTCTATTCTGATCAGGACAAAATAGTTCAGTTGGCTCTTGTGTACTACAACTTGTGCTGCATGTGTCTTTTAACTAGGAAATCATCTAATCTCTTGTTCTCCCTGAGGAATCTCTGGGCTTTGAGAAAGATTTTTATTTTATTTATTTATGTTTATTTATTTGTGATTCTCCCTGTGACTGTGTCCCGTATTAGGGAGACAAGTGCTCAGGTCAAGGGCCATCTTTTTCCTATGTGAGTGCTAACAGTATTTAATGCAAAAAGGCTCCAGTTTCTGACTGAAACCTCTCTAGACTTTACTGCACCATGAGTAAAAAGTAATGAGATTGGCCAGAAATGAGAAAGCCCCAGGAATTTTGATTTTTCTACCAGACTGAGCTGCATAGAGCCCCCCATCCCTTGAAGACTGGCGTGGGTGGGAATATTCCATAGCCAGTCGGGTGGCTGAGCGTGAAGCACATGGTGAGCCTTTGCAGAATGAACCTTTAACTCCTCCACAACCTGGCCTGCCACTAATGCTGTGTTTGGTGCTTGAACAAACTGACCACTGCTGTAACCAGACCAATGTTTCAGGCTCAGTTGCTCCTGCCTGACAGTGCTGTGCCCGTGGCCCCCTGATATGACAGTTGTTCGCACTGCTGGAATTACCATTTTTTGCCAAAGGCACCTAAAATAAATATGCCAAAGCCTGTAGGTGGTTGGTTGGTGGATGTTGATATTTGTAAGCTCCTAGTCTGAAAACCTCCCCTGACTTTTTCACTACTTTCTCCTTCGCATCACAGTGACGTTTTCTTCTCAGGGGGCTGCATTCATCCTTTTATTTGTCCCATTAATGCTGCTTTGTCACTCTCTGAAATCTATCATCTTTCTGTTAGGCTGTTTCTGTCTTGTCTCTGCATTTGATGGCCAGATGGTTGGGATAAGCTCTGTGTCTGGAAGATGCTTGGGGACACCAAAATGCAGGGTTCTTAATTTTTGGCTGGACAATACCTGATGTATCTTGTTCCTGTCACTGCAATTTTTTTAATGTATTTTTAATGTCTGCTTTCTTTAAAAACAAATGTTGGGGAAGGGTCAGGCTCTGAGTTAATCCCAGTGCTGTGACTTCATGGGACTGTTGCAGATTCCCGAGCCCAGCACTGGGTCCTCTGCCTCCTGGAGTCCTTTGCTGTGCCACAGGCCCTGGCCCATGCTTATGTAGCTCGGTAGGGCTGCCTGTGCCAGGTCTGGGCTCCCCTGACTGTGGTGTGGGAAAAGCGAGGAGGAGCAAATTGCTGTGGGCAGTGATATGCAGAGCATGGAGGGAAAGGGGTGAGCTCGCAGGGGGGCATCTGTTCTTAATCAATTTGAAGATTTTTACAGATTGGCTTTCTGGAGCTGGGAGATGGTCTGGGGAGGTGGGGATCTCTTGCAGGCAAAGCCCTGTGCTTTCCCAAGGAGGCCTGCTTGACTGCTGTCTTAGAGGAGCTCAGGGAGTTTCAGAGCAGCTGTGTAGGAGGAGAAGAGGGATTTGTGGTTGAGCTTCTGGGAATTAAAAAGGGTTGAAATCTTGCCAGCCAAAAATGAGATCCCTTTAAAAGTAGTGTGAAATTAAGGCACCACTGAAGTCAGTGGCAATTTTGTTCTGGACTTCAGTAGTATGAAGATTTTCTCAGCTGTGTGGGGAAAGAGTTGGAGTTACATCCACTGCAGTGTTTGCTACTGAAGCTCTATAGCTTGAACACCTTTATAGAAAATAAGTGTCACAGCGGCAGTGCCAGACCACTCAAACTTCTATGTGTATGTTCAGACAACAGAGAAAAACCTGTGGGGGTGTTTGTAGGGTTCAATTCCCTACGGTCCTTTTTATAGTCAGGAGAGAGTGTGCTCCAGTATGGACCATTCCCTGACTTTAAATGTGGCTTTTCCTCTGGAGGGAAGAATCTGTTTCATCTCCCCAGGATCGTGTGACCTGCCTGATCTGTTAGTGCAGTGAACAGTATTATAAATACCTCTCACCCATACAGGGAAATCAAATAACAATTAAAAGGAACCAACTAAAAAGGCATTAATTAATTCTACTAGAATAACAGGCACTTACAGAAATCTCTGTATGGGGTTGATATGTGAGAACACACCAAAAAAAAAGCTAAATTGATTTAATTGCCATTTTTTTTGCTGTAATCTATGATTTTTAATTGGGTACTTTGGTCAGGAGATGGTGCTGTAAATATGTCCAGTTGTCTTTTACACTTCCTTAAGCCTCCCTAGTGCTATGCGGTATTGAACTCTGAAAGCAGATTGCCCTGAAGATCTGTTCTGCTGTGAGATCTGCCCTGTGTAGCTCTGAGAAGAGGCATGAATTACATGGCTGAGGGGCTGTCAAGAAGGTTTTGTACCTCAGATGTGGTCTCCTGGCAATTTGCTATCACCTGGTTTTCCACAACAATGAGGATTTGTCCTATTCTTTGCCCTTACCCCACCCCACCCCACTCCCCCTGCAAAGGATGGGCTATTTGGGCAAAACCCAGGCAACTAGTATCAAGCCTTGAGCACCGAGTTGTTGTACCATCTGAAACAGACCTATAGTGATGTTCCTTTTAGTAATGTGAATTCGTGCTGACCTTAGCAGTAATATCTTGTGCCTTGCATGCTTGAGGTGGCTTGGAGAAGTACCCAGTAGGGAAAGCTGTCTGTAGACATGTCTTCACAAAGCTTTTTTGCCTCAAATCTGAGACTCAAATACAGAATCTAATAGGATCTGGTATGTCCACTAATGATTTCTGGAGGATTGCTAGAGAGATAAAAAAACATTAATGGATTGTTCTTAATTGTCTCTATTTTGTATAGCCTTCATTTAATAGATGTCTTTTTGTATATGCTTAAAATTAAAAAATATTACACAATTTAAATGCCTGGAGAGAAAAATAAGCTCCAAAAGAAACTGCAGCTAAATGGCAATGCATGTGTCACAGTAGCTAAAATACATATGCTAATAGACCACTGCCAGGCCATGTAGTATTTCTGCCTTGTAATGCCAAGAAATAGATAATGGCTTTGAGGTGAAGTGTTCTGCCTTTGGTTTTTCAGGTTGCTAAAGCCAAGCATGGTCAGGCTTTGACTCTTGCTGTCTCACCATACAATGCTAACTGTATTGGCTAAATTGGCATAGTGTTACATCTGGTAGCCTAATGACTGGAAAACCTGCCCTGGCTTAGCTGCCTGACTGGCTTACAGCACCAGAGTGCTTCTTGTGTGGTGTGGTATATGGACTGAACATGGGCTGTGGAGCATGATCGCTCTGTACGCGAAAACCTGCTTCTTGTTGGCTTGGGAAAACAAGCTAATAGTGGACTGCCCTCTGATAGCAGTGCTGGAGCTCAGATTTTGGTGGCATGTCTAAAAGCATTGCTTTTGGAGCTTGTGCCTCCTGTAGAAGGGAGCATTTTGCTTAACAGTTCTGGTGGTGCCTTTTTGCAAATAAAGAGTTAATGACTAGAGTGGAAAATACTTTAAATTCTTTTTGATAACTTCAAAAATGTTTTCAGTAGCAGCTGAGTTGTCAGAAAATATTTACATAAGTGCATCTGTGAACCGCTACAATATCTTAAGATCTGCAGCAGCTTTGTCACTTCCTTACAAATAGCTGTGAGCTATCTATTATGTAAAAAGGTTCAGTTTAATTTACAGGAAACCTTACATTTTTCTCCAAGTACTATGTTTATTTTTTTTAAAACTACTGTGGCTTTTTTTAATGCTGCTTTACAGAAGTATGAATGATTTGTAGGGAAGTGTAATACTTTCTTATTAGGCTGGATGACTTGCAGAGGGAGGGGAGAAGTGAACAGTCCTTGTGTAGGTGAGCTGTTCTCAAAGCCTCCCTTGGCACCCCTGGTCCAACACCGAAGTGATGCTGGCAGTTGGTTAACTCAAAGTTAAAACTTATGTTGATGAGCTCTGTGGTGATAGCAGCATCAGCAATGTCCAGAGGATTGCATGTTTCACCCTGCTGAGTAGCTTGGTAAAGCCTTTGGGGCTGACAATGACTGCTCCTGCTCAACACCTGGTATAGGCCCTTCTGGCTGATCTGCTGGAAAGAGCAACAAGCTGGCAGATTCCTGTTAACTTCAGTGCAGCGTTTGGAGGTTTATTTTATCCAAAAAGCTCTAAGTCTTTGTGCAGTGACTTTAGAAAAAACTAATAGGCAATATCTTTGTTCAAAGGCCCAACGTTCATGCCAGCTTAATGCTATTTTCTAAAACTGCTGTTACTACTTGAAGTCTGCATGTTTTGATTCCGAAACAAATGGCTGACATTAATGTAAATTAGCTATTTACATTAGTTAAGCTGACTTTTAATCTCTCCCCTGTTCTTTTAACTTGAAAGATAAAGCTGTCCCTTGGTTGAACTGGTCCAAAACAACAAAATTGTCTTAAACTTGCACCTTACATTGTTCTGAATACCAGTTTTATGTAGACCCAAATAATTCTATCTTTAATTGTGTTATGTAAATTTGACCTACCCAAGTTGCAAAGCTTCCCTGAACAACTAGAGGCTTGTTGGCATATGTCCTTAATCAGCCGAAAACAATCAGGGACACTTCCTGAGGTTGCTTTGTTCTTCTCCACAGTAATGTGTATTGTGTGTGGTCACGTTCTCTAAGTGTGTGAAGACTTACTAACACTGTGGGAATTTCTTCTCTATCTGCATTGCTGATGTAACCAGCTATTCAGACATATTTCTCCCTTAAGTGTAAAGCTAGAAACAATGATAATAATGGGACCAATTATTTTTTCGTAGCATAGTGTCCCAGATCTGACTTTTCCTCAGAGAATACAATGTTTCTCATTTTTTTTTCCTCCCAAACACTAGGTATATATTACCAAGTAGAAGATTGAGAAAGATGAGTGAGCTTTCTCTCAAACTTAGTAATGAAAGAATTACACATTGCTATCCAGATAATTACTGATGTAACACGGCAATGAAGGCAGACTTTGAGCTGGTGCAGGATTCCCTAGAGAAAGGGAACATATTGGCAGAAATTTCTATTAATTTTCATGTGTATTTTCATTCAGTTAAGGATTAAGCTCACTATATGGGAATGCTGATACTGGTTACAAGTTTGCATAGGAAGAGTGAGGTTTCCAGAATTACTCTCTCAACTTGAAATTTCTCAGAAAAATGTTTGCTAGTTTTTGAAGCCATTTAGGAAGAAAACATTCTGTTCTTAAAGGAGGAGAAAACTAACCTGTATTAGAGTTTGTTTGGTTATTTTTTTATCATTTACAAGAAAAAAAAAAAGTCTGTCCAAAGCAAAACTCCGCAAACTTGATTTTCTTGAGGTACTGTTTGAAAATATTTGTTTTAGGGTTTCTTGCTGAAAAGCCAGAAAGCTGTCAGAACTGACCATATTGACATGTCAGACATTAACAGGTAAAATTTCCTGTACAGCTTCAGTAATCCAGCATGGGTTTACTCTTCCCATTTGCTAAATACAGTGTCTAGCACCATTATGTAGCCCTATATATTTTGTTCCTCCTGAAAATGAGGAAATAAAGGTACTCTCTCAAGACAGAAAAGACTGTAGGAGTAAACAGAGCTCAGTGATCACAACTGGGCTAGGAGAATGGCTTAATGCCACCAGTGAAAAAAGCAGTCTACTTGGATGCACTTTCAAAATGTTCACTGTAATCACAATTGCTGGTGTCAGGTTTTTTTGGCTCTTATTCCACTATACCCCAAAAGGTGCAGTGGGAGACCCTTTCCAGTCTCTGTTCCAGAGGGATGAATCTAATGTTTTCTCAAACACAGTTAACTTTTGCTCTGATCACTATAGTGACTTCCAGCTTAATGCAGTAGCAGTCCAGTCTGCTGGGAGAACCCTTTTCCCTCTTCCTATACTTTTGACATTTTATGACTAGTTGTCTTAAAACACAGCCAGAACTGAATCTCTGATTGCATATTGAGAACAAATCAAATTTGATTGCTGTCTTATGAAGGTATGTAAAGTCCATTGGAAAGGAGTAGAATTCAGCCTGCAAGTATTTTGTTTAAAATCGTTGGAAGAACTTGCTGTGATTCAGGCAACTCTTGGATTGTGAGAGAGCCTGTTTTCCAGCCTAGTAAAGCCATCCAGTTTGGCGAGACTGTATTGCTCTCCTCCTGTCCCAAAATGTTTGAACTTCATTATGAGTTTTCATTTTCTTTGTCCTGCACAAACTTGGTGGTTCCCCAGGGTGCAGCTTCCTGTCTAGCCTTGTTGCTGTGCAAATGTCTTCTTCCACCTCAGCTTTTCTATTAGGCCTGAAGTTGACTTTTCTAAAGGTTGCAGTTTCGCAGTGTACATCTCTTCAGCTGCTCTACATTAGTGAGTTTGCTTTCATGTGATTTTTAGGTTTAGAAATCCTAATAACATTCTGTGCACCTCCAAAGAACTTGTATCCCTCCTCAATCTGTTTTAAGTCTTAGAGTACTTTTGTCTTTTAATTTCCCAAGAGAAGAAAACATTCTCAGGACTCTTGAGATATTGATTTGGGTTCAGATATTAAATGGAAAAATGTTTAGGTAGCTTAAGTGTGTGATTTCACAACTTATTTCATACAGTGAAATGAAGCAGGAATTTGAAGCTACTGCTGGGATAACTCTAAAGTTTTGTTAGTTTGAGATTTTTTTAGGCACTCAGCTTGCACTGCTTTGATTTTTTCAAAAAATTTTAAGCTGCTCAGTTCTTAATGTCATGCTTCTGGGTAAAATAATAATTGCCCTTATTTTGCTCCCAGTGGTTGTAATATTTTTTCCTAAGTTGTGACCACCTGTGAGGCATAATACTGCTGCTGTATGCACTTGCATGTAATGTGTAGGTTTTTTTAAGGTGCCTGTTTAAAGATAGATGCCAGTGCTCTCTGAATTTGAATATGTAAGTAATTTGCTTTTAGTAGGCCGGTTCTTTGACTTACCTTTCTCTTTAGCAAAGCCTCCTTTGGGCACTGTCGTTTCTTGGTGCAGTAAGTGCTGTGTAGTCTTGGTACAGTTCTGTGTGCATACTAGCATTTGTGCTTGTACTCAGTAGCCAGATTGCTTTTGAGCTCTTTTGTCTTAAGTAACTTTTCAAATAGTAACATCGAAGCAGCAGCCTTTGTATTCCCTCATTGGTCTGTCTGGAGACACCCAGCCCCATTGTAGTTCGTTATTCCTTGCAATTTAGCCTTTCGTTTGGACTCTTTTGGAGAGGAATTCTTTCCCCATTTGGCAGTAATTACATGGTAATACACAATTAAACTTGGACTTACGGAATGTAAATTATCAACAAAGACTTTCAAGTACTTGTATCCTTGCTTTCTGTGCCCTACACAGCTCAGATCAGGCCAGATCTGCTCTCTTCTTCCTCCTGAAGTTGCTGTTGACTGCCCTTTGGGTCTGCTTTCCATCTTCTTTCTCCTTAGCCTCCATACCTCCTGCAGCAACTTCCTTAACCTATCAAACATCTTCAGATTGCTGTTTTGCATTGTTGTTTAATCTATTTTTGAGCCTTCTCCCTTCTTCGGTGTTCCATCAGCTAGAAGCTCTTGCAGTGTCTTATGACCATGTCCCGTGTTTAGAAACAGCATAAATACTTTCAAATTAATCCTTTGCACTGGCCTACAAAATTAAATAGAAAGGTAGGACTAAAGTATTCCTCTCACAAATGGACTCGGTGTGTCATAGGAATTGACTATGAAGGGAATATAAATGATTTCCTTGTGGGTCTGGAATCCTTTGGATGTATACTTAAACATGAATCTTATAGGAATCTAAAGTGAATGGAGAGATGAACAATAGATCAAGTATTTCGCTTTGTCATTAAATAAGTAGAAATAATCATGTACCAATTTGAAGCTTAGATGTTGCTGCTTAACTAAAAGTGATTTTGAGCGATGCATAGGATGGAGACTTGAATCTGGGTTCAATTCCCAGATCTGCCATTTCATTGAATAACTTGTTCAAGTCACTGAATCTTCTGGTGTCCCACTTCCCCTTTATAAAAAGGGGACAACAATACTGCTTTTATCTTAGGTTATGAGGCCTCTGGGACAGGAACTGCCTGTTATTTAGAGTGTGTGTAGTATTTAGCACAGTGGGGTCCTCCTCGTGGAGATAATAACAACAACATGTGTAACATTCACATAATACGATTTATCTTTCATCTTCCAATGCACTGGAGTTCCCAGATTGCCATAACATTTTCTTTTTTAGATGTGAGAGATTATTTTTTTCTTGTATGAATGCAGGCATGCTTTTTGTCTTTCTATCCTCTTGCCATCTGAGAGGAGGGAGGTGCGTGGGATAAACATGGTGG
Organism: Falco cherrug; assembly: GCF_023634085.1. Taxonomy (NCBI): domain Eukaryota; kingdom Metazoa; phylum Chordata; class Aves; order Falconiformes; family Falconidae; genus Falco; species Falco cherrug. Next base: position 16,260,368 of record NC_073711.1, read on the forward strand.
TGTAGTGCACATTTTTATGAAAGGTTACCTTGAGTAGGTTGACAAGATGACTCACCAGTTTCAAAAAATCCATCCCTGTAAGGGAAGGTAATAGTGATATACAGGGAGGGAGAAATGCTTCTGGATTTCGTGCCTTATGATGCACTCCATGCTGAAGAGCAAGCCAGAAAGACTCTCTTGAGCATTACTGTATTCCAAGGTGAACCACCCAGGTTAAAGATAACTTTTTTCCTCCAGTGTTAGGGCCAGCCTCAGAAAATAGAAGGCTTTACAATAGGGGGAAGGAAGTGATTGTCAAAAATCAGTCAAACCCATGAGACTAGTATCTACAGAGTGATACGGCTGAGCAGAGGTGCAATGGGGGAAATACCTATTTATTATAAATGGCATTGGGTAGATTATTAGGATGAAAAAAAATGTATTAAATGGCAAAAAGCTGTTCTGGCTATCTGTTACACTCACAACAATTAGGAAACTTCTTGTGGAATAGTTGGCTGCAAAAAAATTACTTGGATTTGCAAGTATCTCAATGCAGGAAGCAGAACTGAGCTAGAGGTATCACATCATTAAAGACTGGGAAATTCAGCTGGTCTGTAGGTGTACAACTGCCTTTCACACCCAAATCATGGACCAGCATGTCTACAGGGTGTAGATGGGCAAAGCTCCCTTTTAGCAGATCTGTTCCTTGTGCTATACAGACTTGTGTTTTGAAACTACAACTCAGGAGACTATGGAAATAGCAATGATTTTATTCTGCATCTCTGCAGGACTATGTAAAATTGTTAGTTTCTCCTTGAAGCTGAAAAGCTTCTCTGAGCATAAGCAAGTGAAGCTTTTGTAAACTCCATGTTTCGAACCTTTTTAGCAACTTATTCCAACTAGTATTAACAAAAGACACTTGAGGTCTTCTGGCTCAGAGAGGTTTATCAAGAGTCATAGGATGACTTGAAATAAGGAAGTTGTGTCAAGGAAAGATTCTTCTTAAAGGTCTTGCATAGAGGATCAAATAGGAAATGTTTAGTTGCTGTGCTAGACCAGGCCTAAAATACCACTAGCCCAATGTCTTGTTTCTAGCACTGTCCATTGCAAAAGGCTCCTGAAGCAGATGTGAGTGCCCTCCAAAAGATGTGGGGTTACTGTCCCTACCTGAATATCTTCTGTGTTTCAAGTAATGACAGGACAATGTGAAATTAGAAACATGAGACTTACTAGTTTTTTGGAATACTTGGTTATATACAGGTAGAACTGCATTGCACATGCTGATCTGTCCTGGAAAACCAGAAGTCACCATTCTGTAGAATGAGACTACTAAATATACTCCATAGAGCAATGTCTCCAATATACTGCACAAATAAGCAAATTTACTTTCTCTAACTTCTCTGACTGTTCTTAGAAATTTCTTTGACTAAACTTACTAACTATTATTGCTGTTGAGATGGACACGACACACAAAACCCAAAAGGCCGTAATATTACTGGAAATGGCTGCAGCAAATACAGGCTATGATAAAGCACCATGGCAAAGCAGAGCAGTGTTTTCATGCAGAAAGACAAATTCCATCACAGTCCCAGACTACAGTCAGCAAGCGTTAGACAGTGTTTTGCTATCAAGTAGAGTCGTTCTAGCCAAGATGCAAGATTTAGCAGATGTTTAGCAAAAGGTTCCATTCGTCTTGCCACAGACACATGTGGAGCTGTCAAGAGTCTAGTAAGGATTTTATAAGTTTTATAAGTCATAGTTTATTGAGCTTGGGAAAGAATTTAATATGGCATTGTGATCTTGGAAGCTATTTCTTTTTCTGAAATATTAATTTTTAATTTGTTTTTTTAAAGGTGAGCTCTGCTTCTGTGATAATTAGTAAAAGAGAAGGGAAGCAGATTTTTTAAAAAAATGTTGCTTCTCTTCCTCCTTGGAGTGTCCTCCTGTAATATCATCTTAGGTTACACAATTGTGTTTTCCTCTGAGCGATAAACTACCAGCAAGCTGAATCAGCACTTTGGAGCAGCTTAGATCTGGCTTACCTTTGCTCTGGAGAAATTTCTTTACCAAGTCTCATAATGACTATGGAATGGTACAAATAAAGGGAACAAAATTTATCAACCATTGTTGGCCATGGAAAGTGATATATTTAGATTAGCATTTTATGTAAGTGAAGGATTTCTTAGGACACAAGATAGTGCTGCATATCACAGGAGGCATTTGTAGGGAGAGATCCAGTTTGGGCAGGGAGACATAGCCATGGAAGTCAGTGCTGTTACTATCTACTGAGCACAGACCCTACTAATGAAAGTGAAAAATTAAGTGTGATAATTTTATAATAGCTTCTGAGGTTTAGGCTGTAACTTATGCTACTACTTAAAACATAGTAACTCTGAAATGTTTCACTTCCCACCGAAATTCTCTTGATTTGGTTAAGCCCTATGAAGTTTACTGCCAGACTTGCTTGCTGGGGAGAAAGTGCTCTCCATCAGTCTCACTGATGTGGACTGGAGCCACAGGGATCTGGGTGTGAAATAAAAGCAAGGGATCGGAGAGGCATTGTAAGGGATATGAAAAAAAGCCTAATGTAGACACACAAGGATAACAAATACTTCTGTTTTTTAAATGCCCTTCACAAAGACTGGCTACCTTCTTGGTACTCCTCCAAGGAATTGAGAAGTAGTGCAGTCACTGGTTTGGAGGTTGAGATCTCAATGAAAAAGGTTTCCTCCCCAACAGGAAAACTGGGTATAGAGATCAAGGCCCTTGGTGGCCACTCCTCTGCTCCAACAGTGACACTACTGTCTTCCTTCTCTTGGAGCTCCTGCTGAATTATGAGCAGGATTGAGGCTTGTACAGCACATGGAGATGCATTTTTCTCACCAGCATAGCTGAGAATAGCAGTTTGTTCAGTACTCTATAGTTGTGACAGGGCTGAAGAGATGGAAAAGGAGGAGTTAAGATACCTGCCAGTACTGTCTCAGAGTGATATGATTGTCACACTCTCATGGAAAGGCATTAGCCCTTCTGCTCTTCTTTGCACATGCCATTTCTGAAGGCACAAACACTGCAGAGAATTATGATGCTGATTGACATAACCCTAACAAAGTGCTGGCAAAACCAGCTAGCTGCAGTGCTGTATTTCTCAGTGGGGACAAAATGTGGAAAGGTCCATAGTAAAAACTACAAACTGAGAATCTAGATGTCATCCATTCATTTGAATGTGAGAAACAAGAGCCCCAGTAAGCGACCCTGACTCACTCCCAACGTGGAGGAAAAAGAGTGGATTTGCCTGGAGTGACAGAGCAAGACCTGTTCCAGTGGGAGCTGGAGACAGAGGTGTGCTGTTCAGGAGCATGATGAGTAGTACCACAGCAATGTTTCATAAGGAGCTGGGGGAGCAGTAAGTGATATGAAATGCTGAGTCAGGCATGGCAGTTCAGTGACTGAATACTCCTGGATTTAGTGTCTGCCTTTGTTACGTTTCCATTGCTTTCCCCAGACAAGGCACAATGAATGCAGAGATTCTCAGGAGGTCCACTGTCCATCCTATATATGTGAGCAGCTCTCATTAATGTTATTTGGGAGTTGCACGCCCTCAAAAAATGAAGACTCCCTTGTGATGCTTTGAGAAGGAAAGCAAATATCTAAATGATGTGTTATTATTTGTGCAAATGGTGTAATATGTGATGTCTTTGTTAGGTCATTGTTGCTCAGAGTTGTCCCGATAACATTGTTTAGAAAAATGACCACACACAAAAAGTAACAGATTGTATTAATTTCTGTTTTGTTTTACTTGAACTCTGTGTGCTCCTTTCTTGTTTTCTAAACAAAAATTAGTGTTCCTGTAGTTTCCCTCCCCCAGGAAAGTATCTTTGAAAATTAGTGTTTGTTGGGGAAGAGTGAAGTGTCTGTCCTGAACTGCTGGTTTTCAGGGGATGATTAAGGAAACTGGGAACTGTGGTGTGTACCTGAGCATAGGCTTTAAAGGACAAGATTAATACTATTTCTGAGTTGAGCACCGTGAACAACAACTGCAGTCAGTGGGAGACTGGGAATTTCAGGATCATGATTATACTTCTTCCACTGGATGCCTGATGGAAGAAGCACCTTGTTTGTAACCCATTGTGTTGCTGAGAAGAGGACCTGGAGGAAGAGGCAAGGATCTCTTCTTTGACTTTTTATGCTCAGCACAGTGGTGCTCTGCATGTAGCCTGTGGCACTTTGAGCTTTGTGAGAGCACAAATGATAAGTAATTGTGGTTAGCACCTGTGTAAATTGCACAAACAGCCTTTGGAAGTTGTATCTTCTGAAAATACCAATAAAGACTTTGAGAACTTTCCATGGGAGAGGCAATTTGGGTTTTGAGTATGTAAAATCTTGAAAATACCTGAAGCAAAGGCATGGACTGAAGTTACTGTGCACATTTGCTTTGCTGGGGTTTGGATCAAAGGGCACTCTTCATTTTACAAAGTGCAGCCTCTGGAAGATGCTGTTGAAGTGCGGTATCTCACTGAATTTTGGATAGTAGCTGGTATAATGGTAGCAAGGTTGGTTCTGGTTAAAAATTTATAACTTCTGAGACCCATGAGAGAGGGGAGTCTGGTCCTTGAAGAAATAACATGGTAACACACTGGTGATCAGAATTAGCTCCTGGTATATAACTCTGAGGAAAATAGTGCTGTTCTGCATAGTTGAACACACAGGGAAAGATCTCAACTCTTTGAACTTGAGGAAGCTCAGTGGCTTGGCAGCTCTCAGAGCATTTGCTCACCCTGTTGGGGTAGTAGCAAAGACAGTCCCAAACATTAATCAAGTGATAGGGTTGCATCAAGTCCACAACTGAAGTTCGCTTATGCAGCTGTCAGTGAGTCCCCTTGTGTGTATGAGCAAGGCTTGTGTGCCAGGTTTCTTTATCTGATGTGCAGGAATGGCATACATGGACTGTGTAAGCACAGCATGTCACACAAACCCTGGGCTGTGGACGCAGTTACTAATTTTTTCTTTTTCAATGCTTCTGGCTTGTAAACATTTCGCAAATATAAATCTTCATGACAACACTGAGCTGAGAGTGTGACACAGACACCATGGAGAAACTGAGGAGTGGAGATGGTGTTAACTCATGCAGATGTCCAATTTAGAGAATGTGTATGACTGCAGTCATACCAATTTATACTCTTGGTATGTTCAGAGCAGAGTCCTTGCTGGTCTCATTTGCTTCTCAGAGTACTTGGCACTGCTGCAGATGACATGTCTCAGAAGGGGTTCACATTCTGGTAGCCTTCAAATAATGTTTTTTCCTCCCAGTCTTCTCCCAGATGTTCTGTGGTCAGAAGTCTATTCTGCTGGCATTGTACAAGTCAGTACGGTCATTCTGTTAACGTTGTTAGGTTGTTGGTGTTAGATCTTTCAAAGCTCAGAAAAGCTCCTTCACACTCTTCATTTCCACTTCTCTCTGTTGCTTCAGCTTTGTTAAAATAAGGTGAAGCCCTGCTGGAGGCAAGGGATCTTCCCAGGCTAAAACAACAGGGAGTTGCTCTAGGATTCTTTTTTTTTTTTTTTTCATTTTTAATTTTTAAAATTTAGTTAACAAAACCTTATGTTAAAGGGCCAAATGTATTGTAGGCAAAGTAGCCCTTTTGGCTGGAGAGAGGATTTGCATAACAGTATAAGGCTAGACTGGAGATGGCTATGTGTCTGAATGGTCTTCCATGAAAATTGCTATATAGCCAAAAAATATATTGATTGGATGTTGTGAAGAGAGGTGCTCTGCCTTGCCTTCTGGTTGTTGCAAGATGGGTGCTTATGCACTAGAAAATTTCTGATGTCTCGTAAAAACACTCAGCTTTGTTTCTTGGCCTGTACTTGAATGGAGTTGGATTAGTGAAGAATCTCCACATGGCTAACAACTCTGGAAAGCCCTTCATTATGCAACCAGGTTAAACAGAAATGTTAAAGTATCACAGGTGAAATATTCCTAATGAGAAACCAAGCTTCCTAAAAGAATAAAATTGCCCCCTTTTGGCTGTGGCAGTTCTGACTCAGCATGAAGCCGATCTTTGCTGCTCTTTAACTCGGTGTGCGCTCTGACTGTGCTCGGGGTGGCATTAGGCATGTGTCGTTAGTTGAAGAACAAGACAAATGTGACCAGAAGGTACAATACACTTTATAAGGAAGAAGCTTCTTGGTTGTAGTGCAGCTGTCTGAGGATAGGATGGGAACCATGCAGAGAGTGGAAGGGCTACCTACCGACCATCATCCTTGAAGATACAAGCAAAAGTGTCATTAAGGATTGTAGGGTGGAAACTTACTTGGCAGTGGGGATCTTGGCACCTACACATTCAATCCTGATTTTTCAGAGGTGGGATGCTAAGTAAACCTAATATGGGGGATGGCAAATCCTACACCTTTTGCCAAAACAGGCAAGTCAAATAAATGAAGCTGTCATGCTTTGCCTTTTCCTCCTCCTCACCAAGTAGATAGGAAAGACTGCTCTCCTAAAGACCTTTCCGCAGTGGTTTCAGTTGGCTTGTGTTGTTAGACTTACAGCTGATGCCCCTTGGCCAATCATGCATTGCTGATCACCATTCAAGGTAAGAGACAAAAGAGAGAGCTTAGCAGTCAAGAGGATACTGATGAGAGGGGAAATTGCTTATTTGAAAGGCTTTTTAAGCACTCTTCTCTTTCTTGATAACAACAGTTTATCGCTCTCCTTTTATCCCTCTGTGTAGTCAAGACACTGTCCATTATGAAGAGCTCTTAAGAAGCCCTGCTCTCCTTTTTGTTAATCTCTCTCCTCTGGCTTGTGTATGCCAACATACACAGAGAGGGGACTGGGGCATCTGCATGGTCGGGTGCTGTATTTGGCAGTGTGAGCGGTGGCCAGCCCAGACCTTGTCCCTGGAAATTATGTCAGCGGTGTGGGTTTTAAATGTTAATAAAATGGAGATGAGGGTGAAGGAAGGAGAAGAAATACCGAAGAAAGTACACCAGTGTGTTTTGAAATATCTTGACTGCCTGTAATATTGGCTTTCTCTTATTACATAAACCAGCCTGGACTCTTCAGTTTTACAGCTGCACGGTTAGCTGGAAAAACACATAATTTCTTGGAAAGTAGCTCAATTGTTCTCTTTGTCCACTTTTGGCTGCCTATTGGTGAAGTTTACTGCTGGCAGTTAACATTGCTTGCATGCCATTTGTCTGATACCAATGGCAAAGTTTAGACTTAAGGTAATGCAGCTGCTTTCGTACTTTTGCTCCCTTCCAAGGGTTGCTCCACAGTCTTTCACTGCTTCCTACATACACAATTTTTGCTCGTATTTGTTACTCCTAAAGGCCAAAACCCCAATGTGAGGCCTTACTTGCAGTTCTTTTACCCCAGGGAGCTTGCAGTTGCATAGACAGGTGGGCAACGTGTAGGACAGGGTTGAAGTTGCTTTTGTTTTACAGGTTGGGGTTTGAGGCACAGGGAAACTAGATCTTGAAGAAACTGAGAAAGAATGCTGGGGCCAGCTCTTTAGAAATAGGGCTTTGTGGAAGACTTGCAGCTGAACATAATCAATAGTGTAATCTTCTGGCTTCTTTCTGCAGGGATGAAGGTGCTTGTTTTGAAGTTTCACATGCTGTCATTTCCACCTGACTGCTTTGTGACCAGCCTATCTTGATGCACACCTGTGCTAATTTGTAGTCTTTTATATATACCCATGAGTTACCTATACAATTTTTGGCTATTATGGAATCAGGTCCTAAAAGGTTTAAGTTAGGGTAACTGTCAGTTCTTGGATTTGAATACTTTTGTGTTCACTGTCAACAGTGCCAGCAACTGTTACTATGAAAAGCCATGACCCAGTGGAGTCACCGTACTTAATTTTGAAGTCTGAAATGTTTCATTACACTTTTCTAAGTCTACCTAAAATGTTTTGTTTCTGGGCAGCTCAGCCATTAAGTGAAGTTTCTTGTGTCCACAGGGACTCGAGTTGGGACACAAGGAGTTCTCTTGCTTGTTCTTCATGGATGATGTGGGCCTGGGCCAGACTGTCTTCCATGAGGTACCACAGATCCGTTGGTGGGGGTGTGATTACCCAAAGTCTCGCCACAGGCAAGAACAGGGCCTGGATTTGCCTACATTTCTTGAATTACAGTACTGAGAGTGGTAGGAGAAAAGCACTTGAATGTAGGGACTGTGCCTGAGCAAGTATCTTGCATTTCTCAAACATAGTCTTTTTTTAGTGATCTCCTACAGAAACTGTATTTTTTTATTGGAAAATGTTCTCTGTACTTCTAGATAGTCGCTACAGGGTTATGGGGGTTTGGCCCTGGTAGAAGTAAAGGTTCTTCCCATTTTGAAAGGAGAATATCAAATGTCATAATTGAAATTCTGGTATTAATGTGTTAAATACAAGAATGTCTTAGGTCAATAAATGTGGGTTTAGAACTGTAATGCTCTCAAACTGCTCCTTGCTGTGCACAGACAGGATGCAAAATGGCATTTTTATCACTCAGTGAAAGCTTAGTTTAATTGGCTCCAGTCAAGTTTTTGTATTGTTCTGCGTAATCTGAATTAAACATTGGTTTGACTACATATGTGGCTTTATCTTCCTTGAAGACATAGGGTGCTCAGTCAGACAGTAGCATTCGCTTTGAAGTTAAGTTATTCATAGCTCAAGGATTGATTCTGACATTAACACTGTTTCCCTACACTCCTTGAAAATGCATACCACCACCATATTCTTCCAGTTCCCACTTTAGTATTAATTTTAAATATCTGCAATTTCATAGTTTTAAAAAAAAGCTCCTCTTCCACTCTACAAGTAAAAGATTGAAGAGCAAAATTAGAGGGATTAACAGGGAATATTACTTTTTACAGAATAACTTCTTGCTCATGTTTATAAACTACCAGCTGTCATATGCCTTAATGTAGAGTTGTTTTGCTGTTTCTTTCTGTGGACAGGTTCTGTCACTTAACTACAGAGCTGGGACAGAAATGCATGCTGTTAGATATACTGAAAGCTTGACCATACTGAAACTTGACCATACTGAAAAATATTTTGCTTGGACCTTGCAAACCCATTCTTGTTAATGACATACTTGCCTAAGAGCTTAGAGTCACTCACTTAAGTAGCCTGTGCTTTTAGTTGCCAGGTACAATTGAGTTAAGTTAAATAAGTTAAATTCCATCCCACCCCCCCCTCTCCCCCCCTTTTAACTTTTTTTCTCTCTCTCTTTTTTTTTTTTAAAGGAACATGTGGGGGAGGAAGCATGACTTTATTCTGAACTTTCTTCTTGTTTCTTTAAGGAACTTTTTGTGTGAGAAAGACTGGATGTCAGCTCACAAAAAAATGACTTAAGATTTGCATTCTTTTGCCACAGGAATAAATGAACAAAGTTTGCAACTGAAAAGGCATTTTACACCTTTTGTTGTTTAGGAACATAGAAATCCCATTATGCTTCATGCATAGCCCTAAGGAATGTGCAAACAAGTATTAGATCAATGGCATGTCTCTGCAGCTTCTTTTATCATGAGTATTTAAAACTGAATATTCAAACATTCATTCATATTTCAAACATCTGTCTCAAATAGTGCATTTGTGTTGGAGTATGTTTTATTGCCAATAGATAGGTTAAATGTAAAGCTTTTAAATGTTTTATAACTTGCAGATGCTTAGCTATGGTCTGTAACAGTGTTTGCAGGGTTTTTTTGATGCAACAGAGTGGAAAATCAGCAATAAGCTTTAAAAGGTAGCCAGGCTAAAAAACAACCAAACAACCCCCCCCCGCCCCGCCCCCGCCCCAAAAGAACCCACCTGAAGGAAGGTATGTGAAAAGGTTGATGTGTAATTTGGAGAACGCAGATCAGCTTTAATCAGTAATAGCGGAGTCTGCATCATTTATGGACACTGTTCAACCATCTTGCATCTTTGGGTAATCCACACAAGGATTATGCTCCCAATTAGAGTGATCACCCCATACAGTTTGACAATAGATTTATCAGTGTTAAGGTTGGTGGTGGCCCAAGATGGATAACTATATGGGTTCATCCTTCCCATCACATCCTTTCTCATTGTTCTGTCCCAACAGTGCTGTTCCTGTGCTCATACGTGTGGCCCCCATCATTGCTGTGCCTGCCCACAGCAGCAGTGCCTGTAGACCTTGTATGAAGCCATCTTTCCCACCAGTACATTGCTTGCTTTTGGCTTCATGCTTAAAAAGTCCTTTGGAAAGGACATGGAAAACAAATGTGTTTCATCCAGTCTTGTGCAGAACAGAGTCATAAATGTCATGTTAGGGTAAAGAGATTGCTTCCCTGTCCAAATGAATAGAATTCAACCTTTTTTTTTGTGTGTGTGTATGTACAAAGACCATGTTTGAGTTTTGAGCTCTACTACCTGCTTTACTTGGACTGATAAAATCACAGTCATGACATTCCCTGGTGCAAATATGCTGTCCTGCTGTAAGATGACGCTCACTTTGGTGGTGTTTCCCCAGTGCTTGAGTGGATGGGGTCACTCTGTGAGCAGTGCATCTGACCAAAGGGTTCACCGAGACAAACATCTCCATGTTGAAGAGATGTTCAGCATTATAATTAAAAATACATTACTTTTTGTGGTGAAAATATTTTTCAGTCACAGGAAAGCTTTTATTTATTATTAAAGCATTCCTGGTTTTGGTGAGATTTTTGCTGTTTCTCTGGTGTATAGACTGTAGCAGAGAAATACAGGAAGTCTCCAGTCCTTTAAAGACTTTTTCATATGTTCATGCTGTGAATTCTGACTTTCAGACATAAAAAACTTTTGTAGAGTTACAGCTTTAAAAACAAATCAATATACAAACAAACCAAATAAAAAGCAAAGATAATGCATCCCTTTAAGAAAAGGAACCTTTTCTTTTCTCCTTTGTTGAGCACAGTACACATGGAATTATTATACTGAATACTTTATAGTATTTTTTTTTTGCAAAATTATCAAAATCTTAACAAAGCTTGTCTTCTGGCAGTGATCTCTTGGGAACTAGATTATTTTGGGGTTGGTTTTTTTGGTTGTTGTGTGTTGTGGGGTTTTTTTGTTTGTTTGTTTGGGGTTTTTTTTGTCAGGACACTAATAATTGGTTTTGCACCTTCTTATGTTGTCCACATCTTGTTTGCTGTTAAACTTTAGGAGCTGACTTCCATTTTTGTGGTTGCAAGTACTTCAGCATCTGAGCATCTGGCCTTCTTTTCTTTACTGAAGTATGCTGGCAAAAATATCTTGCTTGTAGATTGCCTGCATGTGTATTTTCACTTTTAAATCAAAAGACAGTGTGGAGTGGTCCAGCAGAGATCTTAAATTTAACCTGTTCCTAATCTGTTTAAGATAGGCCTGAATAAGACTTACTTTAAACAAAATAATTGTTTGTTTAGCCTTCTGCTTTTGTTGGCTGAACTGATTTAAGATTGCATCTTGTGTTAAGCCAGTAAAACTGTGTGTATAAACAAACCACACATGTGAAATGTGGTCCTCACTGCCCTGTCCCCTTGTCTGACCAATTGTTCCATCTAGCAGTGGATGCAGTGTGGGCTGGTGTGTGAAGTGTTAATCTGTAGAGTTGATGGCCTCCAGAGCTGGATGGAAGTTAACCCTGCTAAGATCTTGTTGTTGCATGGAATACCTAGATGAATTTAAAAGAAAAAAAAAAAAAAGTCAGAAAAGAAAAAAGAAAGTCCATTGTTATTTGTATGGAAGTGAAGAAATGCCAAAATGTTTGTCTTGGTGCTGTCTGTGTAACTCTGACATGGCCTCTGCACAACGCAGTGCAGTAGTTTTTAGATGACCAGGCTTTTTTTATTTCCCAAGGGTCCACTCTTTGATACAATTGCATCAAAGTGTTGCAGCTTTGCAGTAATCAAGACTTAAGTGTCCTGACAGATTTTATACTTGTTACCTGTAACTGAAGCAGAAAAACATGCAAATACCTTCATATGTGAACTGGTCTAGGAGGACCGAAACCTTTTAGGAATACATACATTTTATTGATGGAGGGACCTCTGGTTCCATTTCAGTCCCTGCAGTAGAGCAGACTCACTGCACTCCCTGTCACTTTGAGTATGGCATCTTCTTGCTGGGTTTCTTCCACTTCTTCCCTGTGATAGATACTCCTGTCCCCTACTTTCTCCTATGCTCCTTATATCAGTACCAAGACCTGCACTTGCTGCTTCTGTCCCTGTCCTCAGCCATCTTCAGGGACTTCACCACGTCACGGTGTCTCTTCCAGCCATTGCCTCCCTGCTTCTTTTTCACAAGTGCCATGCCCGAGTTCTCCTTGGGTAATGCTCCCATGTCCTAGCCTCAACATTGGTCCGTCATCTGTAGTTATCAGCTTCCAGCTTCTTCCTTCCACTCAGTGTTTCTCCCTCATTTGTTCTCTCCCAGATGTGGTTCTTGCTGCCCATATTTTCTGCAGCCTGTTCATGTTGTGCTGGTACCAGAAGCAGCGGGATCTTGGGAGTGGCAACATCCCAAGCCTTGGCTCTTCTGCCTGCTGTTTTGGGGAGCAGGGGAAGAGAAAATCCAGCTCAGCCCCTGTCGAGCCAGACTGGAGGCTGCTCTGTGCATATGGCGTTTTAAGAGAACTATGCTGAGTCTCTCTTCCCCAAAGATTTACAACCCGGCCAAATGTGATTTTTTTTTTTCCTTTTTCTTTCTTTTAGATTAGCAAAAGGCACAGCAAAATCCCTGTCACCAGCAAAATTCCTCTGCTGAAGTATTAAGGGACTACTCTGTTGGGAAGCTTATCTGTGCCTTGAGGTGGTCAGCACAAATTTGTTATAATGTTTATGAAACAATGTATATTCCTTAAGCCATTTTCCAAAAAGTACATTAATACCTATTGAAGAAACTATGAAAAGATAATGTAAAAATTTAGTCCAAGAAAGGTATCTGGCATGAAATTTTGAGTCCAAAGATTTGCAAACTTACAAGTAACTGAAAACAGGGCTTGTAAATTGCTAGCTTTGTCTTTAATAATAGTAGATGCAAACAGAAACTGCTGCGAAGTTTTTGGAAAGATACTCAACCTCCTGCTTCAGGTTTTAAGAGATTAGGATAACACCCATGGTGTGAGGCAGATCATCTCACATCTGTCTACTTCAAGGCTTCTTGTGTCTTGCTCTGAAACATCTGGTACAGGCTGTTGTCAGAAGAAGAACATAAACTAATTTATATGTGCATGGCATGTGTTTTTTATAGCTCGTTAGCATGGGCTGGTACTTTTTTGGTGAATTTTTGGTAAGTTGGTAAATATTTTTTTTTAGGTGAATCAAAATCAAAGGTTTGTTGCAGCCCAGAACACTCAGAGTATGTTCCTAACTTTAAAAAGATCTGTCCAAGTAACTGATTTTATTTTTTCCTTTGGTAGTTATTTGGCATCTGAAACAAGTAATATTTTCTTTTAAGATGACATAAACCAAGAAAAATTTGTCACAGCAAGGAGTTGCAAGCCATTTAATTTTGAAATAAATGTTTTTTTACTGAGACAAAAGGGTTTCATTTAGCTCTTGAACATATTTTAAGCGTGAAAATTATAATAGAAGGAAACTTTAATAAATGTAATATATTGATGTGATGTGTGACTAAGATCCTGAACTTTGTTGTTGTTGTCGTTGTTGGAAAAGCTAATAGTGGGATAAAGTTGGCTGTGCTAGCATTTTGATTTTTCTGGAAACCTCCTGACTAATTTTGAATGTTCCATGGCCTTAAGCAGTGACCATTAGAGATGCATCTCTGCTGGGTAGTGATAAACCCTTTGTTATGCTGAAGTGGAACCTGGAACCCCCGCCACCCTCTTCTAAATAAAGGGTCTAATCAGGTAAGGCACAAGGGGCAGCTTCGAGGCAGAGGTGGCTTTTCTGCATGGCAGGATGCAGTTGTGTGGTTCAGTGCTAGAAACACCTGGAATTAAAAATACCATTAACTCTGTGGCTGGATCCAGTGATGGAGCTGCCTGTTGAGGTTCGGAGTCTGCTGCTCCTGAACCCAGTGGAACCAAATGGCGGCTCTGCAGAAGTAGAGGAAAACAAGCCAGTGTCTCCAGTGAAGACAGAGTTTTCACCTGGACAGTTTTGTTGCAGGGTAATAGTGGAAGCACAACAAAGGCAGTACTGGGTGGTTTTGAAAACCTAGGCTTTGATGCAGACTGCATCTTAGTGCTAGGCACTGCTGGCCCAGAGGCTTTGAATACTGGTGCCTGGTATATACTGGTAGGGAAAAAATAACACCCAAAGCCTCAAACTTCTGAATATCTTTAAATATCTTTACTGATAAGCATCCCTGCTATGACTAAATGTACAAATCAAACGTAACAAATAATGAAGTTAATTAGTCAGCTACTTTTCCACTCTTGCTTTGTGCAGAGAAGTGATAAAGACAAATATGAAAGTACAATCTGAAGTCCATGAATTTAATAGTAAAAGGTAATTTTTAAAAACACAGATCTGCTCATAGTGGTTTTCTGTCTTCAAGCTTTAGTCTCCTATCTGAAAGGCTGACCCCTATTTGGATGAGGGAATCAAACTCTTTAGTTGATGTAAAGGGATGAGCTGAATTTGAAAGCGCGTGAGGGAAGAGATGGAACATCTAAAGGCTACATTGTCATTAGTTTTATTTTACTTAAAATAATTGTACAAGTTTAGTTTAAAATGGAGGGGGAAAAGTACTTTGAAACATAATTACATTTAACAGTCTTGTAGCTTTGTACTTTGTGCTATAAATTGTGTTCCCAGCTGTTTTTCATCTCCTGTAATTTAAATAAGTAAACCTTTTGTTCTTAAACTCACTTAGTTCCTTCTAGTTCTGCTGATGGACATCCATTTCTACTGCTTTATTTTATGTTAATATTTAACAATGGCATGCAGTTACCCCCCTGCCAGCCACAGCTCCACCTCCTTTGTTTCTGGAAGGCCTCTTTTTGCCTTGGTCTTTAGTTTTATAGAAGAACCCAAACTTCCTGTCCCTGCATCTAGCAGGAGTGAGGTTTCTGCATAAACTGACACAAAATCCCTTGGAAAGGGTGCTAGCCCCAAGCAGGGAAGGTGGTGCTGGGCTGTCAGCCTCTTTTGTTCCTTGCTCAGATGGAAGTATGAAGTGGATGATGCTTTGTGGGCCAGACCAAAGCTGTGCCAAGGGAATGCAAATCCGCTAGGTGTGCCCAGGTAATTTAAAATGCTCATGCTGGCAGCTTTTCTGCATGAGTAAAGCTGTTTAATTAGTGCATTTTCTCCACTTTCTTTTCTTTACAAGTTGATTCGAATTGAAATGGTCTGTAACAAGCTTGTCATGGGTCTTGGGGACAAATAAGCCCTCTCATGGAGGTGAAAAATAGTCCGTGCATTTTGTATTTCTGACCAGAATGTGGTTGCAGGTACAGCAGACAGAATGACGGTGGTTGGACTGCAGCACCCACTTACAGGCCACACCACAGCCTGGCTTTACACCGGTGCCTAGAAAGTCAGGTGCAGGACTTCAGGCAGGAGAACTGGCATCTGTTGTGGCTTTTCTGTTTCCCCTACTTTTACACAAGGAACTTAAGCATGGTGTGAATGTAGTGGGGCAGTGTGTGTAGGCTCAGGCAGTACTCCTCCTGTCTCCCCCCTCCTCCACCCCTCCAGAGAAAGCTTATTTTTAATTTGCCTAGCCTTGTGGTTTGACAGAAGTGCAACATGGAGGAGACCTGAGTCCAGGATCAACAAAGGCAGCACTGGGCATTTCAGCCACTGCCTTTGAAATAGGCCTTGACAATAGTGGAGTTGGGAAGCCCCACTGTTCAGCCTTCTTTATAGTGTTAATAACTGTCCAGAAAGAAGAGAAGCAAGAAATTGCTCAGATTTCATCTCTCAGATTTCATCTTGCATCTAGAGTGCCGCAACAAATCAAACTGAAATGGGCCCCTTCGTGGCTTCTGCACTACCATGCCGAGCTGCCCTGGGCCCCTTCTCCCCCCGATTTGCTGAAGGTTATAATGCTGAGAGAGTGCTTGAAGCAGGCTGGTTGGGGTCAAATGCATGTGCTTCTAAATTGCACAAGTGTCCGGTTAAGGATGGACTGCTTTGAAATGAATTAGTTTATAGTGTTTCAAGTGGAGGCTCAGGCAGGTAGCAGGTGCCTGCTGATACAGGGTATGGCCAGAAGAGATGTCTGCTCTTCCTGGCCACTCATCCTGGCTGTCCCCATCTTGCTTCCCTTGAACATGCAGGGGCAATTTTAAAGGTTCAACGTGAAAATGCGAGGTGGGCTTGGGGGAGGCTGAGTTCGTGGCTGGCCATCTATTCTAGCCCAGGCTCTGGGGGAAGAGGGCCCTGCAAACTCTTCAACACCATTAACAAGTAATGCTATTTTTTTATGCTTTGTAATATTAGTAGAGTTTGGAGTTGTATGGCTTGTCCTCAGGGATGCACTGGGAAGAGTGCTGAAAATCCACAAGGGCAAACACAGATATCATGTATTGAATTACACTTTATTAACTGATAAGACTTGCAAAAATATTTAATGTCAGGAAAAAACCCCAACAGTAAAATGTACAAAGAAGCTCATGGATTTAAAGTGGAACAATGATGGTAAAAAAAAGTTGCTGCTTTTTATGTTCATTCATCTCAGGTCTACATAGTAGAAAAATTCTGGCACCTGCATCAATTTAAAGGCTGCTTGCATTAATAATCTCCACTCAATAGATTGAAGCAGCTGGAATGCATTCTCATATTACAATAAGACAGCGCGTGGTCTTCAACAATTTCCTTATTATCTTTCATAATTAGCAAATCAAATTTTTGTCTTTGATCCTTCTGCATCCAGGGATATTTCGTGCTCAAAAGGCTGGGAAGTATGTGCTAGCAGATTGTCATGCCAGTTGGAATTCCCCAGGGCACTAGGGAAAATGCTGAGGAACAGGGGCTTCTGGCTCCAGGTCTGCCACTAGTTTTGCTGATTGAGTATTTAGAGCTGCAGCATTACAGCATCCTTTCCCAAGAAGTGCAGCACAGCAGAGAGAGAACACGTGCTAGTGTGTTCACATCTGGCATCAACATATAAAATTTGAGGCATATAAAGTTTTTTTCCCTTACAACTAAATTAAAAACCTGTGGCATAAGGTAAACTGACAAGTGCAAAACTTCTTGGGTGGGAAATTTTAAATGGTTACAAATGTCTCCTGAAAGCTGCTTCTGGAAGACTGTTACTGAGCATGGCTGTCTTCAGGCACGCTGCCTACCAGTGTCAGGGAGAGCTGTCCTGTTGCCATGATTATTACCAGTTTTTGGAGGAAATGTTCTGTTCTGGTTGTGAAAAGAGCACTGCTGCCTAGAGTGTGGGGCAGTCGAGGCTGTAGAGCTGAGTTATGCCATGTAAAATAACTGCATCTCAGCTCTCAAGGGGGGAGAGGACAGCCACAGTCTGCTGCTGCTTTGCTGGGTAAAGTGGTACATGCTGATAGCTATTGACTTGCAGACACATTATCTCTGCATTGCGCAACATGTTTCTAATTTGAATTTGTAGCTCATGGGATGTCTCAGCTGAGGTAATGCGCTAGACTCTTGTCTCTGGAGACCTTGTTTCTGACTTATTTTGATGTACTTATTCCTATTTCTACTGGAACAGGACCCATAGGCTCTTTCTGTGTGATCTGAGGCAGGCCCACAGTAATGTTGCTGGTCCGTGTGAGCTGCTATGCTGTCTGGCCTTAGATCAGTTAGGACTATGAGCTCTTGGTTTTGGTCATACCAACTGTGGAGGAGCATGGAAAAAAAAGTAGTGAGGAGCTTGACTTCCAAGGTGCTACTTGCTGACAATATCACTTCAAAGCAATAGGAGCTGGAGTGTACGTCACGTCTGCAGTAGCAGATCTCCCGTGAAGGATAAACACCTTGCTTGCTCCAGATCCTCTGAGGGACACCAACCCTGATTGCTAATGTAGAAAAGCAAAAGTGTATTCATGATACTGTGAACTACAGATGAACTTGAAGTGAAGTAGAACTGCTGTAGTAGAATGAGACCGTTTTAGTCTCTCTAGCACTGATACTTCTCTGCTTGGCTGGACGGAAGTTTGACCCATCTGTGTCTAGGCTTGGGTTCCTGTGTAGACTGAAATTGGGTTGCAACCTATCTTGTGTTCAAAGAGAAATGCAACTTGTGTTGTAATGACCGTACTTGTTTCCTCTTGATGCTGGCCTCTATTGGCCCTTGTCTGTGCTGCGTTACTGCACAAGTGTTAAATCTCTATTAATATCTTTGTTGATTGCATTAGCAACCTTGCTGTTTATAGTACTTATGTTGCAAATGTAGTCCTTCATGAAGGCACTTTAAAAGATATGTTATGGCTGTAGAGACCCAAGTGATCAATAGCTTTTAGATTACTGTGTCACTAAACAGCAGGCTGAGACATGGAAAAGGCACTGTTACTTTAGGGATGAGAGATTTTTAGAAAATAAATCAATAGTGAATACAGGCTGATTGGTTTCCAGTTCAAATAATTCCAAGAAACATGGAGCCCAGGGGAAACCATGCCATTCATACTTGGAAATAAACAACACATGCTTGCTTTCATTTATGTATTTGGGTCAGTACTCTTGAAACTGGAGAGGGAGCCATTGGGCAGGGTATTAGACTGGAAATGGGGAACCAGGGTTCTGCTTTGAGTGTTGCCAGGGTCCCCTTCTCTATACCTTTCCCAGGCTCCCTTTGGTGCTAACAGCCTTTGCTCTGGCTCTGCGCACACAAAACCTTTAGCACGCAGGGACTGTCTGGTGTGATTCGCAGTTAGACTCCTTTTGGGGCTAATAGAAATGTAAGCAAGAATAAACATGCAGGAAGGTGATTTTGCTTTCAAAATGCCTTCCTTTTTAATGCTCAAGTGGCCATGGGCTAAATGATGATTAGTAGCTGTCATGTGTAGCAGTATGCTGGATGGCTTATAGACAGGTATGGCATGAAGCTGCCAGGGAAATGTACGCTATTGCTGCCTCTCCAGGAGGCTGCTGTGACTCCTTGCATGTGCAGGTGTGCTTACATGGCATGGGCTAGCTATGCTGGTATGTAAAAGTCCCCAGAGCAAACTGCTTCCTGTGGTACTAATGCTCCTCCCAGCTGCTTGGCCCTGTCCTGGCATTCCCTGTAGTTGTGGGGTGAGATAGTGAGCGGTGACTAAAGAAGCTTGCCTGTTCCTTGGGAGCAGGGACTATGCAAAGGGAGTTTTGTAGAGGTCTTCCAGCACTTCAGGGATTTTGCGGTCTTCATTCACAGGGGACTTTCCTGTGCGAACTTGAGGTGCCTTCATTTACTTTTTGTTCTAGTCCGGGACCTGCCTCCTACTCTGCACTGGATCCTCCAAAAATGTCTTTTGTGACTGTGCTTCAAGGGCAATTTGGTGACAATGCACTGTTACCTGCTACCTCTGGGACACTGGACAGTGAATGAAGGTCCCTGGCATTTTGCTAGTGCTGGTTTTATATCTACTGGTCTACTAGACCACTGCTTTTATCCTGGGATGGGATGCCAAGCTGGGAAGTCCTGGAAAGCTGCCACTGGAGATGTAAAAGTTGTGCAAGTTGTTTCCTAGAACCGTAGCACAACTCAGCAGCTGAGGGCTGACTCCTATTTGCGCAGTAGTGGCTGAGGAAGGCCAGCAACATGCTGCCTTAAGGGGACCAGCTGGAGAATCTTATTTAAAGGAAGAAGTGAGATATACTTGAATGTTGTCTTCTCATGTGGTTTTGTTCCTCCTTGTCCAAACAGGAGAAGGAAGCTGGCTCCTCTAATCTGACTTTTGCATCTCTACTTAGGAAAGGTGGTTTCATGATGGTGACAAAGTGAAGGACAGTACTTTGGTTTAAGGTTTGGGACACCTGGAGTTACATCCCTTTCCTGGCCTGGATCTGCATGTGACATACAACTGCATCACCTGGCCTGGTTGCACTCTGTGTGCAAAGTGGAGAAAACAGTATTCCCCTGCCTCAAAAGAATGAAGGATGATTATTTTGAGGCACGGAGATAAGGCAAGCCGTATAAGCATCTAAGACAAATAGATCTGCTCCCACTGAATTCAGTGGCAGAACTTTTAATAGGAGCAAGATCCGGGCCCCATCTGATAAAGAATTTCATCTGGATTGCATATGGGGGCAGGCATTAAAGGACCCATCTAAGGATCTCCCCTCTGGAGTACATCTATAAAAGACCCTCTGTAGTTGTGTTCAAAGCTCACAGTAATGCCAGTCTCCTCAGGACAATTCACTTAGATCATTCAGAAACTCTTTCTTGTCTAAGCCCTGATGCTCTCCCCCAGTGGAAGAATGTGGTTGAAACTCCCATGCAGGGAAGAGTGGAGATTTGTTTTTTATTTGAACCCAAAACATTAACAAATTGGACACACGTGCTTTGAGACTAGAGCCCGTTCTTATTTAAGCCAATGCAAAACTCTCCTTGATCCCAGCAGGATCAAGCTCTTAAATATTGCTTGTACCTTTTTAGAATATCTGCCTCTAAATGAAACAGACAGTGACAAACTTATTCTGGGTTTATCCTCCTTGACTGATTTGCAGCCAGAGAGGTTTGCAGACCCTCCATCTTGGGACAGGGGAGCTCACAGTCTAATTGCTGAATGAAAGACCAAGGGCAGGTATCACTATGCCTTCTTTTGCAGCACACTTTTTAGCATGTGAAAGTCAATGCTATAACTTAGCATTTTTTGGTATTTAAACATCTTTAACATTTTTGTGAGCCTGTTGCTCCAGCCAGCATAGTGCTTCTGCTCACATATGCATCGTTTTCTTCCTCTTCACGCTAACGTACTGACAGGTGAGTATTATATGGGTAGGAAGCTATTCAGCAGAAACATATGCCTTGATTATGTTAAAATTCCTTGTAAGTCACTTCATCAATGTGCAGTATTTGTGTCCCCTCTGTAACTTTGCCCTAAATTCATATTCATCAACAGAGGTTGCTCAGTACTTAATGGGACACTCAGGCACTGAGTGAAGGGAAGGGACAATACGCAAACAGGGTGAAGAATGAGGACAAATGTAGATGAACTTCCTCAAACAGGCACAAAATGCTCATTCCTGAATAAAAAATGTGAAAAGGTCAAGTGCCCCCAGAGGTTTCTATTGTGACAGGCACTTAACCCCTTCACTCCTGGTTATCTGCTTCAGCTGCTGGGCCACTCAGTGCACAAGTGCCATTAGCATCAGTGGAATGTGGGGCCAGACAGCGATGCAGGATACGGCTGGGTGAAACTCACCTCCCTTCCAGACAGTGGGCACTGGGTTAGCAGGAAATAATCCTTGTGGACACTGACCCTGTCAGTAGCTGTGTCTAGAGATAATTATTTCCTAAAGTGTAACCTTTTCATTGTCAATTGCTCTGTTATATTAGACAGAAGTGTTTTTTCCTTCTGTTTTCAGACACACACAAGTTCTTGTCCTTCCTGCTTTAAGGGCATAACTTAACAAGTGCACAGACAACCCAGTGCTCCTGGACAAATATTGTTTCTGTTTTGCTTAAATGAAAAAGATGTTTGCTGCTCTCTCTTGCCTTTGAGCAGAAGGGATGTGGGGTCTATGCCCACTCCCATGTTTTTTGGCAGACAGGCATTTCCCTTTAAGAATCTAATACTAATCAGGCAACTGTCAATGTTTAGCAATCTTCTGCTCCACCAGATTTCTTGCTTGTTGACTGATTTTGGTTTACCTTTTCCTAGCTTGTGACGCTTCAGTGTATGCCCCTTGACACATCACCAAGGCATCTGAAGAGGCAAGATCAGCAGAGTATGTCAGTACAGACTCTCAGAAGGCATCAGGTTTGATATCGTCAGGAACATCAAAATGAGCAGCCAAGGGTGAAGACAGTTTTCTTGCATGACCCCATGAGCCCTGCCTGCTCCTGCCTGAAGTACACCCCACAAAGGCAGCTTTGGTGGTTGGGACTGGTGTGAAGAGTGTGATGGGGGATAGTGCTCTTCCTCCACCCCAAATACTCCTGCGTGCTCCTCTGTGTTGCAACCTGTGCAGCAGAGACTTGGGCACACCACCCAGAATCCTTGTGTTTGAGACAGTCCCTTCTGGGAATGATGTAAGCAAACTTACTCATCTAACCCCTTGGAGACAGCTTGTGTGGACTGTGATGAGCAAAACAATGACACAAACCCAGTGAGTGTTGCCGAGTATGATTCATAGCCAATATTTTTGCAACCTGCTTCTTGTTTTGTAACGGTGTCTAATTGGTTTAAAGAAATGGGTAGAACTAGGTCAGTTTGCCATTGGGCCCTGTAAGACTCTTTAGCTAAAATCTCCAGACTTTACTAGAAGTTAATTTGAGCCAGACTTAGAAAAAATATATATTAATATACCTGCAGTCTCACGTGAGAAACTTGTAGGCAATGATTTGGGATTCAGAGTCATACTTGTATTCCTAAGACTAAATTCAAAGTCATCGTTTAAAAGCAAGCTTGCACACGTGTACGTCCTGATCTTTAATTAGGCAAAACTCCCACTGACATCAATAGGAGTTTGACTTGAATAAGAACTGCAGGATCAGGTCCATAATTTGGTACCTGGGATTTGATTAAGCAGCTAAATTACTAGAGCAGTTTCCCCATGAGTATAATTGCCTAATTAATTTTTAAAATAGCTAACTTCAGCACCGAATATGGTGTACCTCTTGCCACATGAAATGTATGCTGTTTAATCCAAGTTGATGGAGCTATTTGCAAGAGTTTATTTTACAGTTAAGTAGCACTGTTTATTTAAAGTTCAAAAATAGCCACTATTGTGCTAAAACACCACGTTTCAGAAAATATGCTTTTGTAATAGACTTCACTTTCAGTCCAGTTTGCCTATTAGCATTTCAAATGTATTTTAAAGCATACTGCTTTACTGCATCCTAATTTTTGAGTTCTGGATACTGTGATTCATTTTGCAGGTGGGAAAGCACTCTAGAGGCTGGGGAAGAACATATTTTCTAACAGGATTTTTAAATTCAATGCTTTTGAAATGTCTTTTGCCTTATCAATGATTTTTTTTGTTGTTGTTTCTGGTGCCCCAGCACAATGCCTATAGTAGAGTTTACATATATATAAATAAAAATAAGGGTGTGTTGTGTGCTTTTTGCTGAAATTTCAGTCTAACACTGTGGGCTGTAGTTTATATGTTTGCTGCAGAAGGACTTGCTTTGACAACTGAAGGACTTTTTTGTTTGGGTTTTTTTGGGGTTTTTTTGAACAGAGATATTGTTATGTAAAAGGAATAGAGATCATAAATAGGTTTCCTATGTGGAAAAAAAATTGCAGAAGGAATTGCAATGCCAAAAAGTGGGAGCTTTTCTTCCTAAATGTATACATGTATGCCTGTGTGTGTTTATATATGTGTGTGTGTCTGTGTATATAGACATAAATAATTAGACTTGTAGTTGGCATAATGCCTACTCATGCTGTTGACAATTACTCAATAATGCACGTTCTCCCATTCTCTCCAGCTGAATTCTTAAAGCATTACCATGGGAATTTTCCCTTTCCTGGGGATTGTAACAGGGCTGTAGGACTAGCTGTTTTTGTGATGTGCTTCTTGACTGGCTGGAGTGGCCCTTATTCAGGAACTCCATCCAAGCATCTCCTGCAGAGAATGAAACCATCAGTTGTCCTCAAAGAAGTGCTCCACGCTGCAGCAACACATAACGGTGAGTCTTGTGTCTTTGGCAAGTCTTTCAGGGTGGTGGGATCTTGTATTTTAACACGCTCAAAGCATGGCTAGGAGTTTAAATTCCAGCATATCACCATACGAGGTGGGATACAGTCAAAAGTACTCTTTGGAGAGGTAGGCTTGAAGCCTTTAGCAGCCATTCTGTTCATTTTTAACGCTCTAACAAGACTTGATAGGTAAACAAGATGCGACTCTGAAACTGCATGCACAGTCTGAAATTGGCTGAGGTCTGCAGTCTTGCTATCTTTCAAAATGATAGCTTTTTTCTGTTCTGCCAGTGTCAGAGCCTTGCCCACAAAATAAGCAGTCCTGTGCCCTTGAAAATTAGCAATTGGGCCCATCCAAAATGATGAGATGGTTTTAAAAATAGGAAGATTATCTTTTATGTTTAAATTGGAGTCCTTTTGAAGGCTGCCCTGCTGTCTTGGTTTGCCAACTTTTATTTTTGCATTCAGCTCATGTTTTGCAGATTTTCTGTGAGGGTTATAAAAAGGAGTAGAAGGAAGATAAACTTTCAGCTTTTGTTTAAAAAGAAAATAGGTAAAATGTCTTGCAGTCTCTTGATTTCTGCAGCTGAAATTCTCTGAAACATGACTTAGTATCATTAGTGATGACTATTGTCTAGAAGCGATGACTACTGCTTTGGGATCCACTGGGTTTTAAGTAAAATTTGGAGATTTCTTGGGCTCCCCCCTCTCTTAACTAATACTGAATCTCAGTAAAATTGAGGAGACTGCTCAGTTATGAAAATGTAAAAGGTAAGAAGGGGGTGCCGAATCTATTTGTGATGATTTAGGCTGTAGTTTGGGAACCATCGCACCCCTTCTCTCTGTGGCACTCTGACCTCCTCTAGCGGTGGCTGGGCCACAGAGAGCCTCATAGCTCCTGGCAGGGGTGAGTCTGGCCAGGGTTGACGTGACTCTGTCTCTGAGATCTGGTGATCTGGAGTGGGATCTCTGCTGTCAGGGATTGCTGGTGTGAGAGGTTTCCAATTCCCTCAGATTCAGTTGAGTTTTCTCCTTCTGCCTTGATTTTTCCTTTGGACAATGCCAGAAGCTCCTTGTCAGTGTGTATCACTCGGGGGAATCAGAGAGACGTGATGCTGGAAGTCTGACAGCTCCTATTAGCCATGCTTATTTTCAGTCTTGGTTTCTAAAATATGAAACCAGCCAAGAACAAATACCAACAGTTTTGTTGTTTTTTTCTCTTTCCCTTCTCTCTTTTTTTAAATGCAAACACGGGGAAAAGAGCCAAGTTTCAATTTCTCCTCAGATTTACAGTCGTCTTTCTGTAACTGTGGATGCTTGAAAAATCAAGAGTAACACCACAAAGGGGAGACCTCAGTGTATCTCGTTCTCCTTATTGTCTTGGCTCACTCGACCCTGTTGGGGATGTGCCCTTTCATTGTATGCTGCTGTTGGGCCTGTGAGGGCAAACAAAGGGAAATGAGCTCTGTATAAGCCCATGGCTTGATCAGGTACCAGCTGAATTAGCTGGACCAGCCCTTGACTCAGTGTGGCTGAGTAAGGATGCAGCTCTAATGTGCCAGGGTACTGTGTTTGCCTTTAGCTAGGAGCACTGCTTGCCTTCAGTCTGTGTTGTGTGTGGGGTGCAGTCAGTGGTGGTGATACTTTTCTCTGAGGGATTGAGGAATGGGCACTGCCTCGCTCGTCTTGAAGGGTGACAAAAACTGAACTAACATTTCTAAGAGCTACTGAATCACATCCCACTACAACAGGAGGGCAAGAGATGGCTTCTCCTGTGATCCCTTTCACTGGGCAGAAAGCAAAAAGGTGCAGTCCAGAGGTCCTCGCCGCAGGCTCTGGTGTGCAGTGTTGTTATCCCTGTTTTGCTTTCAAGGAAGTGGAGATGGATTTAATCAAATCGTTCAGAGCAGAAATGGCAAGACTGGATCTGGAGGGTGCTTTGCCTCCCAGTGCACTGGACTCTTACTTTCAACATGAATAGTCAAGGACCAGCTCCAAGAGGGTGGGACATAGAATCTTTTTCTCTTAAACCCCTGATGCCCTTCCAATTGCTGCCGTGGAATAGTTTGTTTGTCAAAGATCTAATTTTTAGTTGGCAATCCTTTCTCCTGCCTCTTTGTAAAAACCCAATGCTTTCCCTAGTCAGTGGAGGCATCGTTGTTTTAACAGTGCAAATGTCTCCTGAGGCTTAAGCAACTGTGTATTTTTTTGCTGAACTTTTTTGGCTAAGCCTAGGTGAAATATTTGATTTATTATGTTTTTTAATAACATAAGTAAGAGTAGCTGCTGGATTTTGCTACTGTGTTTTCTTCTACCTCAGATGATTTTTGCGCTGCAGAAATGCTGGAAATAACAACAATGCAACGGATTTCAGCTGTATATATGACTGTGGGGACAACAGTTCAGTATGGTGCATGATAAATAGGGACCTCATTCTCCTTTTGTTTCTTTAGCATTGCAACTCAGGAAAAGATTTAGTACAAGAACAGAAATAAGGTAAAGACTATGAAAGACCCATGGTGTGTTTGAGCCTGCCCTAAAAATAATCAGTCATGATTTGGTGAGCATGGTGGAGTCACTTGGATGAAGTCCTGTGCCACCATCTGAAGTCACCCCAGCCAGCTTGGCAGACCCAGGTGGGGGAGGTTACTTGTTTTGGGGTTGTAATTTTTGCAATGCATTATTTTGGTTTGTGTTTTTTACCCCACAAATTCAATTTTTTGGGGAGGATTTTAAGAGCTTTAGTGGTGTTACAAAAGTTAACAATAAAAAAGCCAAACAACCCCCTCCCAAAACCCAACAAAACCCACCCAAAAGAAAAAACAACCAAACCCCCCAAATCAACTGGAAAAAAACACAAAAAACAAGAACCTAAAACATACAGAGTGAAGGTTTGGAGCCGGAATACAGATAGTTGTATTTTTTAGAAAATTAATGGTGGATTTTGGGTCTGTGAGATCTGGTCATACTGTCAAATGACTTCATATCTTAAAATACACTCATTCTAAGCTTGCATGTTAATGGTAGTTTTGGTAGCTTTTGGATAGAGCTGGTATCTTTGCGTCCCTGGAGCCAGGATCAAGCAGGCCAAAATTGTCTTACCTGGTTCCTAAATTACCCCATGATCTTGTACAGATGTGTGGGGATTTTGGCTTTGCTGCATCAGTCTCTTTGAGAAGAGCCAAAATGAAGTTTATTTCTCCTAGAAAAAGCTTCTTCTGCTTTGCATCTGTATAAATTTCAGTGAATTCAGATCTCTCTCTTCTTGGAAGAGTGGAGGTAGTGGTTAAACTGAAGACTTATGGAGCATGGTAGTGTTGGGAAGTTTTCGAAGCCCCAGGCAAAAACTAAGTATCGGTATATTTCAGTAAGTTTGCCTGGGATATTTGAGTAACTTCATTTTTTATCTTAAAGCAGTTAAAGGCTCTGGAGAGAAATACAAATCTCATCCTTCTCACTATGAAACAAACAGGAATAAGTATGTATTGTTACTGCATTCCAGTATATTTTTTGTCATCCTTTACACCACTATTAAATACTTTTCAGTCTGATTAATCCTTAGAGTGCAGATAAAGTTGTGTTTAATTCTATTGTGATTACCCTGTCTGATCACCCCTCCAAAACAGGCAATAGGATTTTCCTGAAATGAATGAATTTGTTTGAACGAGGGTGCTTTTCTACACAATTTGCTTTGTCTTCATTGAAAAAATGTAGTGATGGATCTGCATTGCTGTCACCTGTGGTGAATGAATGACTTCCAGCCTAGGCAGACTGTTTAACTTTAGTTTCTGTTAGGCCTTTGCTAGAGTGGGAAACTCTGTTATCACAGTTTTGTTCCCACATAGGTGTGTATGAACGTATGCTTTGATAAGCTAATTAGACAGAGATTTCTCACTAAAATGCATCTCCACATCCTTTAATCAGCTGTGTGACTCTGCTTTTAGCTGGTCTGAATTTAGAGATATTTTCTGTTACTACCCCTCTGCCAGTTCTCTCTCCCTTGCCTAGGCTCTGTGGTTTGCCTTTAAGTATCTTTTGGGGTGGGACAATCTACATGGTACATTATTGAGGACCCGAGAGGGCCTCTAGGTACTGCCTTAGTAAATATGTTAAATAATGAAGCCCAGAAGAGTTGCTGCTTTAACAGAATCTGGGTGTATCAGTGAAGAAATTGAGAGCAGATCCTGTTTGTCTCTCCCCTTGCTTAGCCAGCTGGGGGCATGGGAGATGCTCTAAAGACCCACTGTGGCAAACTCATCATCATATTTCCTTTAGAAACACATTGATGATTAGAATCTGTGGCCCTTCGATGTTATGTGGGTTTTTTCCCCCTGAAAAATGCTGCTGCTGCCTTGAAAGCTATGAGAGATCCCCAAAGCTTGCCAGGCAGAAAAGCCCAGGGAGCTCTCAAAGGATGTTGCTGGTTTTCTCTCTAACCTCTTAGTTTCTACCTTTCCTCTGTTCTTCTTTCTTTCTTTGCCAGTAAGGCGCTGTGTGCAGTCTTCTGTGAACCTTTGTGGACCAGATTTCTCCCAGGTGCCTTTTTTCCTCCTCAGTAGCTGCAGAAGAGGCAGTGGATCTGAGGGGGAGATGTGTTTTATGATTTATGACACTTCATATAGTGCATTTTGCAGCAGGATTGACAGAGCTGAAGTCCACCCAAGACCGGGGATACAGAGGCAGGTGTGGGATGGATCTGCCCCCAGTGACTATTCCTGTGCCTTGGAGCCACCCGTGGACTGAATGGGGACACCTCTGCTTGCTCAGTCCTCTCTTCCCTGCTCAAACTCTCTGCAGCAAGATGGGGGAGGGCTAACGCTAGGTGAGCCCAGGACCTGTCTCTGCTGAGAGTTGTTTTCAGTGCAGTGGTTCATTTTACATCACTGGTATCTCTCCAGAAACCATGGGAGGGCTTACGCATTGACTGAGCTCCATTATCCAGCTGTTGATCTAAAGCCAGGCTTATTTTGACAGCCCCACCTCTTCCTCCATGGGCTGCCTCCTGATGGCGGGGGTGTCAGCACAGTTTCCCAGTGTGAGGGAGCTGAGCTTTATTCTGCGTTCCCTTGGCACCCGCATACCCTGTTAGATACTTCAAACAGGGTTCTTTCCCACGGTTCTCCCATGCTAGTCTCTGCCTCTGCCCCTTTCTTGCCTGTAGCCTCAGGGCTGCAGCTCTCCAGCCATCTATTTATATGGCCCTCATTTGTCTTAGTCTTTTTGGCACTTATATGGCTCCCATTGGCCCAGGACCTGAATGCCTCCCAATCTTTAATATATTTATCTTCACACATGCAGACACACATGCATACCTGTGAGGTCAGGAAGTACCATTGCTCCTATTGTACAGATGGAGAACATTAAAAGGTAATTGGTTAAACTGGGAGCAGGTGGTGGTGGTGATGGAGGAGCACTGCTTACACATGGTACAGAAAATGGCATCACAAGAAATGGTTCATCAGCCATAGTGCAGCGCTGGGTAATGCAGGTCTCCTAACTCATGTGTGAGTTTTGTAGCCAGTAGAATATGAGGAGTCATCCCAGCCATGCCCTATCCCTGTTCTGGCCTCTTCAATCTCACATCTTGCTTAAAAAGATTTTTGTCCCAGTTATACAATTTCAGAGGTAAAAGCTTCTGTCAAATTGCCCAGAAAGGATGGAGATGGAGATGGGTGTCCTCTTAGTCTGACAGTGAAAGCAAAGAATCTTATAATGGTGGGATCCTACCCCATTGCTCACTGGGTTTGATATGTTGGAGAGGGGATTGACCCCTTCTTTTCCGTGGCTCCAAGGTGGGGATGGGCCCAAGTCTAAAAGGCAGCTATCAGCTCAGGGTTTGCTTTGTTTTGCTAGAGCACTCTGAACAGACTGTCTGCTGGGGTAGGAACTTTTGGCAGCCCATACACAGTGACACTATTCCTTGGCAGTAGCTTTCTGTTAGCATTTCCCAAAGATGGCAATGCTGCCAAGCGTATCTCCAAATGCTTTGCAGTCTTGAACAATTAACAGTGTCTTCAGTATAGAGACAATGCTAGCTGCATTTAAGGAGCTAAGTCAAAACCCATTGAGGGTCAGTGGTAATTCCATTCTTTTGAAGTTAACCGTGTCTTCTCCTGTTGTTGCTTAAAGTTGAGCGAGTGCAAAGTGTCTGGCTGAGCATGAGCTGAAGCCACATGCCTGGAGCCACTGCGTGTGAATTGCAAGAGAAGTCAGGTGGCTGGTTCCTGGGCCCATGCCTGGCCAATAGACCACGGCGCTTAATTAGTGTGGCAGCTGTTCTCCGTTAGCAATGCTTTCCTTAGGCGCCTGCACTAATGTTCTTGATAGCAGCTAAGGAGAAAGAGGAGGAGGAAATTGCATCTATATTTAATTAATACTGCATTCATATTTTATTGCAGAGAGCCCTTAGGTGCAGGAAGATTCTCGGTGAGAACAATTGCATTTGTGTGCTGGAGCCATTGTATAGTGCTGAGGAGGTGAACTTTGGTTTTAAAAACAAACCAAACTTGTTTTCAGGGTAACCTGGGAAAGCCCAGAAACCCTCTGCCACACATGTCCCAGCCTCAGGCTGAAAAGCAAGTGGCAAATTTGCTGATAATTCATATTTGATTAGCTTTAATATCTTTTAATATTGTGAGTGAGAGAGGGTTGATGGGCTGCAGACAAACATCACACTGATTATTTTTTCCTTTTGATAAGCTGCCAGGCTTGGAGAGGTTTCCTTTTTGATTCGCTGAGCTTACTCCCCTCTTCCAGCTGCATGCTGTGTTCCTTCTCTTCTGGCTCTGAATCCCAGCAAGGAGACGCAACGTGTCATTAAAATGGCCATCACATTCCCATCCTGCATGGTTGGATTGCTGTGCTGATGGTGGGTCTGAGGCAGCCTGTGAGTCTGGCAGGGTTGGCCTTGGCAGCTGATAGAGCTGAGAGCGTGTGAGTGATAGCTGTTTGCTGGAGTGGCCTCGGCCACTTTTAAGGCCACCTTGAGGCATCACTTGCTGGGCATCTGGGTGTGATGCTGTACTGAGTAAAACTGCTGGTCTTTTGAGGTTAGCCTGAGTGTGGCCGAGCAGGAGGTGCAGCAGCAATGCTAGCATGTGCCCTTCTTGCTGGAGGCCCTGATCCTGCATGTGGATGGGTCGCTGCTGCTGTCTCCTGCTGCAGCATTAAGGCAAACGCAGAGCGTGCTCACTGACCTGCTGTCAGCACTCACCCCTCTGTCCTCATTAGGAGCAGACTTGGGCCAGGAAGGAGACATTTTATAGTCCAGTCAGAGAAACATAAAAAATAGCCTTTGAAAGACTCTGTGCCGTAATAGACCAAGCCTCTTAAAAATCATGTACACACCCTTCATGCACCATTAAGTATCATTGTTTCATTTCGTTAGCATGCGGTATAGTTTGCTTGTGCTTTGCAAAACACATTACATCTCATTCTCCAACATGTTGTTATACTCTGTGGTTTGTGTTACAAGAAAAATATGCGAACAATTATTATCCAAACAAAACTAAATATGATTTAATTTTAAAATCCTCCTCATTCTCCTTTCACTGATTCCACAGTTTTTCCTTAGTAGCGTCCAAAATTCAGAGAAAGGAAATCTGAATTCAGAAGTGTTTACAGAAAGGAGTATTTCTGCCTTCCTACAACTACAAAAGAAACATTTGTTGCCTCAGATAACTCCTAAGCAAACTGCCGTCAAAACAATTAGTGTTATTTTTCTATTATTCTCCTATTTGAGAGTAAATAGCCATTTCATGAATATGTTAATTATCTGGTAGGTGCAGAAGATAAGTGGATGTTATATCTCCACCAATGATGGAATGATGATAAAGCTTCTATTGTATACAAAAATTTCCAACCATGATTTTTTTCCAAGTACTTGGGGTCAGGCAATTGCAGTTAAACTGCTCACAACTGGACCCATTCTGTTCTGGTAACTTAAAAGATTTAACAAAAGTAACACAGTTGTGCAAATGAAGATTTTTTTTTTGTTTTTTTTTTTTTTAAAGAAAAAGCAGGCGGGTGAGCAGTCAGAACTGAGACTCTTCCATAGGTGAGCATTTAAATCCTCTTGTATTTCTGTATGAAGTTTTAAAGGCTAACCAAGATTTTTTTGGGAAAAAATCCCTTATGTGAGTACTGCAGGGTGATATGTCTGTGCACTATTAAATC
Organism: Falco cherrug; assembly: GCF_023634085.1. Lineage (NCBI taxonomy): Eukaryota > Metazoa > Chordata > Aves > Falconiformes > Falconidae > Falco > Falco cherrug. Next base: position 16,292,216 of record NC_073711.1, read on the forward strand.
CATGGTAGTTTTAGATGTAAAGTGATACTGGGTTATTCCATTGAAATTGGGCTGTCTGCAGGACAGGAATTGTGAATTTATCTGTCAGGAGGAACTGCAGGTTACTAGATAGATATGTTTGTTTATTTTTTAAATAATCCAAATATTTATTTTAGTGAAAGTGTGCTTATTTAGGCTCTGTAGAATCAGAAAAGTGCTGGTTTTCCTTTTGGAGATGTGTACATTTAGGAAAAAAATTCAATATTCTGCAAAGTTGAATGCACCATTGTGCCAGATAATTAAAATGTAAATTTAAGTATCTATGCCTGCTTTGTGATTTTTTTAATACTTTTAAGTTAGTTGTCTTTTAAAACATGTGGTCAGCTGTTGTATTCACATATGGTCAAATGATCAAAGTCTGAACTCCTCTCTAATTGTCCCCTGCTGCTTGTCTGCTCTGTCCATGATCAAGGCCTCAGCAGGTGATAAGAAAGGCATGAGAACAGGCTGGAAGGAGAATGAACTACTGAGGGGCCCAAGCTGAAAGAAATAAAGACTTCCAGTACATCACCCTGACAGTATAGAACCAAGAAAAAGTGAAGTCTGGTTAGTTCTTATTTTTTTCTTTCTTTCTCGCCTTTTTTTTCCCCCCTTGCTCACCAATCTGCATATATTTTTTTAAAGGCAAAATGCAAATGGGGTGGTCTCTGTGTATTCTCAGCTCATATAAAAGACAGAACCAAACAGCCTACTGCAGACATGTTTATTTACTTGCTAGGAGGAAGAAGCTGCTAAGTCACACAGTTTATAGTATTTCACATGTTTGTGGAAATCATTGCAATTCTTTTCACTTGTGCTTGTCATTGTTTGCCTGGAGTTCACTTTGCCAGATGGTTCTTTATTGTCACTGGTGTCCACACCTCACTCTTGCATCACTTCAAGACCAAATGGTGTGAAGAGCTTTAATACTTAGAGGATTTAGTAAAAGTAAATCCACACTTTGTGGAAGGTTCATTCTCAGCCATTCAAGCAGGTCTAGCACTGATTCAGAGAGGGAGTAGCTGACCCAAGGAATGAAGAAAGGGTGAAATAAATGGATTGTCTTTGCCATTCCTGTTTGTCCCCTGCTCTCTTGCAGTCAAAATAGCAATGGAAAATTAGGGATCAATATTAGATTTAGAATGAGGAGTTAACAGTTAAAGAAAGGAAGGAGCTTTGTCAGATTCCCCCTCCCCCTCGCCTCCCCCCTGCCCCCCCCCCCCCCCCCCCCCGCCCCCGCCTAGAAAACAGTTGGCTGCATTTCTTAAGCTAAATTTCTTAGACTTGCAGTAATGTATTTGTATGCATCATGTTTCTGGAACCACGTGAGGATTAATTTTTTACATGAATTTGCATGCAAATAGAGTACTCCCTTTTGGCTTCTGTAGAGTCGTTTCTTGATGTTTGCAAACACTGTCACTCAGATGTAAGAAGTGCGATTGCCCCATTTTACAGATGAGGAGGCAGTTGCTGGCTGAGAAAGGAGAGAGTAATGTGCAGGCTGTCATTCAAATATGTAGGGTTGTGGGACAATTTATATTCCATTAGTAAAAATAGGTTTGAGTACCTATTTCTCTAATTTTGCAGGTAGATGAAGACTATTTGCCCAAATGACTACAGCAATAAGAGTGGACGGAGAGAGTGTGTGTCTCTGCATGGATAAGGAGTACTTTAGCAGAAGGCAGGTGTGAGAGGATTTAGAGGGTATTATAGAACAATCCTCGTGGTGATCAGACTATTACATGGCTGCTGTAAAATAGGCAAACAGGTTAATGGGGTATATCCGCAGAGGAAAGAGCACACATTGCAACTCTGCTGCAGTCCCTACAAGGAAGCAGAGCTGTGTTCAGTGTCGTAAGTTCTTTTCTGGGGATGGTATGGCCAGCTCCAAAGGGTTCTTCTCGTGGACTGTGGGGATTTTAGGTAGGACATCTCTCAGAGTGGGTTCATGGTAGAAAGGGAGATGTCTCGTAACTTCAGTGTGCAAGGAGGGTGGTGGAGAAAGAGGAATACGATCACGTCTCTGCACAGGGCAAAGGGTGAAAGAGACTTGAAACAAAGGGTTTGGAGCATTTTGACCATGAAGATTTGTGGAGGGGAGGGCCCCAGTCCTGCTGGGAGCTCTGCTGGAGAGTGTCTGCCTCAGCAATGACCCACAGAAGTGAAGTGTCCCATGGAAATCTCAGTGCTTTCCTTCCCTCCCTCCTGGATTCCCTTCTGGGGTGTGAGCTGGTTCCACTTGGTCATGCTCAAGTGACTTCCTGAGCTGGGGTCGGTGGAAGTGCACCACTGAGGAGGTGAAGTGCCCACCACAAGCTACGTTTAATGTGAGAATTGGCAGAGCTGTTCGCTCCAGAGTGCAGTAAACAGAGAGGCTGCCAAGTGAGGGCAGTGAAGCAGGGTGCATAGATGAGCTTAAAAGACAGCTAGAGGTTTTAAGAGGGGTTGAGTGGGGAGGTGGAAGGATGTGGTGACAGGAGAGAGAGGAGGGGATAAACAGGGCAGGCAGGCTTGTTAGGCAGAGTGGGCTGTTTCTGCTGTTAATTCTTCATAGGAAAGCTGTGGCATAGCAAATGCAGGGAGGTATATTCCTTGTACTTCATTTGCACATTCAGGCTCTGCTTTTCATAAAATGGGCTGATAGCCCAGCATTGTCTATTCAAGTTACTCTCGTTCATCCAACTCATGACCAGTGTAAATTGAACCTGAAAGGATAACGCTGCATTTCTTGCTATTTGCTTTACAGCCCACAGTGACTGGGGTAAGCTATGGAAGGAGCCTGGACCTGGCTGTTGCACTTCTTCCACTCCACCTTGATGACTGCTGAGTAGTTGCAGCTTCTTATCTGTGGTGCAAATGATGAAAGATCTTGTTTTTAAGGGGAATTGTATTTGCCCTACTTCTCTTCAGCATTCCTACCACATGCATTCAGCTCCTTGTTAAATACCCTTGTTCAGCGAAGGCTGTGTGGTACTGTTTGGTTTGTGAGCTGTTTTTAGGGATCTGAGATGAGTCAGGGTTTTGCAGATGGAACGGGTTTTTCTCTCAAGCTGGGTTTGACTCCAGCTGCTTCTGCCTGATGCCCTTTGAGCACAACTTCAGCAAAGGTGGTGCGGGCACACAGTTGCCTTGTCCTTGTGCCAGTATCTAAGACAGTCTGTATAGTAGATGTGACTTAACAGACCTGAGTACTGGGAATTTGCCCTTGCTTGCTTAGGGTATCTCGCACGTCCTGTGTACTGCTCAATCCATCCCTCTGTGGGGTGCTGCTGGCTGAGGGATGATATATAACCCTTCTGTCAGGATTTGCCATGCCTTAATGACCTTCCTGTAAATATTTATTGTTCAGAACATCTAGAAGTAGGAAAGAAGATCTACCGTGATGGTGGACACACAATGGGAACAGAGGCAGCCAAATTTAGCCAGCTTAAAAATTTTATCTTCTGCCATTTGGTCCTCTGTTTCCTTGGGAATAAAACTGACCGTGTCCAAAAAGAGCTGGTGAGAGTCACCTTTGCATCTGGAGCTTTCTGAGCTCGTGTGACTTCTCTACTTTCAGCATAGCTGAGAGGTTTATTTTTCATAGAGAAAACACAGCCTTGGTCATAGACACTCACGGGAATGTGGAAGTGAATTCTGGTTCTCTAACGGTAGTTATTGTAGAACACATGTATTTGTTACATAGATAACAACAGCATACAGCAATACATTGAAAATCCCAAAATTGTGGTGGGAATTACCTCGTATGCAATACTGCATTAGCCTTGCAGACAAATGGTTGGGTGAGGAGTTATTGGTCACAGTAACTGTGAATAAGCTCACATATTCTTATTTTTATATTGGTTCAGGTTTCTTTACTGGCAGAAGCTTGTCTTTCTGCTAGCCCATGGAAAGTTCCTGAGGAAAGAGCTCTCCACACCTGCTGCTGATGGTAGTTAGTGTCATGCTGTTTTCTTGGAAAATGTGTTTGGATGCTATTTTCTAGAATAAACAAGTTAAAGTGGTCAGCAAATAAAATAGATTCCTCCCACTTCTCTCCTTCCCCCATGTGCTCATAATAAGTGGCTGGGGGTGGGGTGGGGGGTGGGGGCAAGATAAGTGGTTGGGTCTCACTCCTGAAAATGGTCAAGAAAATTACAGAGCCAACAAAATCAATTTCTAGCTTTAATAGTCCACAAGCCTAAGGAGTTCTGCACAGTACTCCCTGGGGGCAAAGTAGGCTTTTAATCTCTGAAGTTCTATACAGAGGGGAGGCGTGTTGAAAACAAGTTTTTGGCAGAGTCACATGCTTCAGGGGGTCTGGGATCAACAGGAGGTGCATGGTTTGTTTTCTCTCATAGTGGTTTTGGACAGGAGCTGTGAGCAGTAGGTTTGGTGGGAGGAGGCGAGATGCCAGGCTGTCCTTCACACCTCTTGCTGCACTGTACCTCCTGTGATGTGGGTGACTGATGTGGGTAGCCATCCCACCGCTGCTGGGTCCCAGTCCCAGCATCCGCTGGAGGGCAGTTGTTCCTGTGATGATTTTATGCTGCTTTATGGGTAACTGAAGGAGGCAGGTCCCAGCCTTGCTTCCTTGACAGTATAGTTCAGTTGATTCCTTTGCCAGCCTCCCAAGGACTGTCTTGAGAGCTCTTTGCAATAACAGATTATTGAGGGAGCATCCTTGGGCTAAGCAAGGTGAGCCCTGTGTGCTGTGGGACCTATTTCTTATCGTAGCCAATCTTGTCAGATGTTCCTCCTGGCTGGACTTGTGTGGGAGACAATCTGAGCCCACCCTGTCCATGCATGTGCCTCCAACCAACCAAAGCGAAAGGGGTGAACAGATTGGTCACTGCTTTGGACCGAGTTGTGAGGCAGAAGGGAAGCAGGAGGCTTCAGCAGGGGCTCTCCAGGAGGATTTTGCCTGGTGGAGGGAGGAAGGTACTTTCCTCTGCGCTGTAGGTCAAGTGGTAGTGTAATAAAGAGAATGGCCCTAATGTGCATAAATGCTGCCTATCAGAATGACTCTTTCTCCTCTACAAATCTGCTTAAAAATAATTGCCCATGTGCCGCCCTGAAACATATCTAGCAATTAAATGATAAAGTTAATATGTTACATGCATGGAGGCCAGGAAATTTGGAGGGAATGTTGCCATAGCAACTGTAACTGTGCCCTCCTGGGCATAGGCATTCCTGTGGGGTCGGTCAGGGCACAGTTGTGGGGGTGGGAAATGCCGCCGGCGTGGTAGCAAAGGGGTGGGAAAAGTCATAAAAATGTAAAAATAAACCCAACTCTTTCATCTCATTTTGTGGTGTCAGTGGAAGAGCAGTAAAAGGTGAAGCTCCTCTCCATTATGCATATTCGAGGCAGCACGGTGGTGCTTGCTGTCAGGATGTGCCAGAGGCCCTGCACCTTCGGGAGGGCAGTTAACTTTGCTGGATTTGGCCTCGGCAGATTTCAGCTGCTCTCTCAGCACGCTGGGGACACTATTGAGTGGGGAAAGGATGTCTTCGAAATCATACTGGTATCCTCCTTTTGTTCCTGCAGCTAAAACCCTAGTCCATAAAAGAGATGTCTGCTCCAAAGAACTGTGTTTCTGAAAATGCCGCTCAGGCCCGGCCCACTGAGAAAGCATACATTCAAATATGCTCAAAATAATACTGTACCATTAAGAGCAAGACTTTGACTCCAAAAGGGAGTCACCTTCCACCAACTTTGAAGCTATCTAATTGTGGTCTAAGAATTACAGAATGTTTGCTTTTGTGTGTTTGTGAGCCCTTGCATTGGTGCCAAGTGGCTGCTTGTTCCTTCCTTTGGGAGCTGCAGCTGAAGTTGTGCCCTCGCCTCTGGGCCCATTAAGCCCGTGACTGGAAGTGACAGGGTGCCATCACCCTTTGTGATGATGAGTCCCTGTTTCTCACATCTGCAGTGTCACTGCCTGTGACTCTACTGCTAACAGGTTTTTGTTAGTACAGGTGATTTTAGGCTAACAGAAACCCCAGCGGTGAATGATGTGGCTTCTACAAAATATAAAAGTAATTTGGTGAAGAAATCAGAAATGATGTCTTGGCTTTCTCGGCTTTAATGAACTACTTAAACCTCGGTAGTTTTGCAGAGATGATGATTCTTGTTTCAATATGCAGGCCTCACTCCTCAATAATCTCTGAATCTATTGTTTTGCCTTTGTGAAATGGTTTGGTTTTCTGTTGCTATCTTCTCAGAATAGATCTGTGCTTACGTATTACCACAAAATCCAGGTAATTTTTTAAAATGAAAAAAATGTTAGCGCATTGCTGACAGATACTTCTCATCTGGAAAAGACTCTTGGCTCATATGCTGGTTATCCCTGCTGAGATAAAGGGAGCAACTGGAGCAAATGAAGCACTTGTGAAGTGTGCTATGGCTTCTTCCTGTAGTATGCAAACGAACTGCAAATCATCTGTGTTCCTGCAGGAAGTTCTTCATGAAAAGCAATGGGATGGAGAAGAAAATGGAGGGCTTGGGCACTGGAGAGGTTATTTTCAGTGGAGGGCAACATGCATTTGCTGTATGGTTGGAGTACAATAATAGAAATCTGCTTTCTGTGGAATGCTTGTGGCTCTAGGAGGCAGGAGATGAAAGACATAAAATGCCCTGAGATGTACCACTTTATCGTTCTATTTTATATTAAAACATCATTTTTTTTGTGGCAAATGCATACCAAATGTGTGAGAAAAAGCCTATAGTATACTAGACTTTAAAATTAAAATATGCATGGAGATCATGCAATTGGTTTTATTGTACTGAGACATCATCCTAATATCACTTTGGTTTATTTGAATAAACTACACATCTTTGGCGATTGTGTAGTAGGAATTTGACACGAAAAAGTCAGCAAAGGTACATGATGACAATACCATGAAAGGCAATGTTTATGGAGAAGATATTTTCTATATACCATTGTTCAATGTTGAAACATGTTTCTTCAATTTACATTCTTTTTTTTTTAAGGGTGCATAATAACTTAGTGTAGTGTTGGGAACTTGGGGCAGATATAACTTAAGCAGATTTATCTAACTACACACAGTACTTTGTTGTTCGACACACAAGCAGCTGCCATAGCAACTGCAAGATCACAAATTGTTATGATACCTCCGAGAAATGGGTTGTCTTTTAAAAGAAGTGCAAGTGTGTGAATTTGCATGTCAACTTTATTCAACAGTAGCCATGACTTCTGGGGAGAAATGGTATCTCCACATGCATGCTTCTGTCTCTGTGGGATCTTTGTGGTTTATTTTGATGATGATATTTTTTCACTTGCTGTAGTTTTTTTCATCATCATATATTTTTTTGCTGAGCTGAAGGAATAGAATGTATTTCAAACGACTCATTATTATTTTTATGTACCATGATAGTGTCTAACCCTTTCAAACATTAAGACCTTCTTCCTGCCTCCAGTTAAAAAAAAAGAGAGAAACAAGTCCTGTTCCAAATAGTTTGGAACTGAAAAAGATGGAAATGGAGCTGGTGGCATAGAGAAGCAAAATTATTTGTCCCAGCCGCACGGTGGGTTGGTGGCAGAGCTGGCAGAGGGTCTCCTGGGAACAGGGACAACTGCTCTGTCATATACATAGTTGGGCTGCTAAATGGGCATTGGGGACACAGTGTTGTGGGCTTGTTTCACATGTCCAGTGTATCACTTCCTGAATGCAGCTAAGTATGTTGTTATGTTAGATAAGATGGAAACAAGGCAAAAAAACCCAGGGAGGGGGTCAGTGGCAGGTTTTTTCTCTCCTGTTGTTTTGTCATTAAATAATATATCCCAAATGGAGGTGAACTTACCTTCCTAACAGCTATAAGCAAGGTATTGTCCCTGCTTCACAGGTGGGTGAACTCCACTGAAGAATTAACAGACTTTTATGAGACTTAAGATTAATCAATTGAGAGGTGGGTGTAGGTCTCACGAATGATTAGGAAAATAGTGATGCAAGTCCCTGCAAGCAAAATTTTCCATGGCAGGTAACAAAATAAAACATGGAATATTTTGCAGCAATGTCCCAGTCCTGCAGACAAACTGGTATCAAAAAAGAGCTGTATCAGTGGTAGGTCACTTGTGTATAGCACTTGGCCTGTTAGACACCCAAGTGGTTTAATTTTGTGACTCCAGATTTATTGGTTTTTGTTTGTTTTGAAAAGGTCATGGTGATGTGTCCCAAGTCATGTTATATATCAGTTGGGGAACTACCATGTGTCTCTGAAAATAAGAGCAAATCAAGAGCGTTTCCCAGTTTTTATTAATAACACATGCAGAGAGTCTACAGACATTAATAGATCACTCTTAACGGGTGCATTTTCTTAGAATTTGTTACTTGCTTTGTGAGGCCAATGAGTCTTAGTCATGGTCCAGGATGTCAGGGAATGCATTGAAACAAACCAAAATGGTCCTGTCCTCAGAGCACTTCCAAAGCAAGCCCAAGACAAGAGGTAACAGGAATAGTCAGATGGGTGTGTGTAAGGAGTTGATGAGAACATTGGGCTATGGACCTCTCTCAGGAAAACAGCTATTTAAGTGATGACAAGCTGTTTGTTTGCGTGACAGTTCAGGAGACTTTGAAGGCTGGTTTGAAGGCAAACAATGAAGTCACTTTGTAGATGGTTGTTGGGAGCTCTTCCTAGCAGGAGGGGCAGCAGGGGGAAAAGCACAAAAGGGATTTTGTTTGAAAACCTAAGATGTAGGCTAGGGAAATGTTGGGGAGCAGGACCCAATGTTGCAGATACATCACGCCATGTGTAAAACAAACCTTTATCAACCGTTCCTCTTATTTGTCAAACTTGCTGTGAGGAGGAATCTGTGGATCTCTCCCAAAAGTGACTGCATTTTGAAATAGTCAGAAATATAGTATTGCTGACTTCGGATGGGTTTTCCTAGTCTTGCTTTCTGGTAAATCCCTGTCATCTTACGTGAATGGCCAGCTCCTTTCCTTTTCCAGGAAATGGGCTGTGATGCACGTTATGGAGAACTGCCATACCCTGCTGGGGATGTATCAGCCAGAGACCTGTATCAGGGCCTACACCATCAACAAGCGGCACTTGGCAGAAATGGGAATGAGTTGTGGATAGAAGCATGCAGAAAAGCACTCATTTTCTGGTTGTTAGAGCCCAAGTGGTATCTGTGACTTGGGAATTCTGTGGCCTGCTTTCTGGGAATCTTTGCAAGGAGTCTGTGCATCTTTGCCAGCATTACGTGCTCAGAATTCATGAGTTATACCTCATAAAGTTCATGAAGATGTATTCTTTTTGCTTGTTTCTTTTTAAATTGTTGGATGTGTTGTCATGTTTCTGAGCTTTTAGGTCCATCTGTGTTGCCTATTTCAAGGTTTTCTTTGCAACTGAGAATTAAAACCTTATTTTTATGGTGCATGTTCTATTTTTATACAGAACCTAGATTTGGGCGAGTCACGTGCCTGCAGGTTCTGAGGCTTCCTGAAAATCACCAGCTGTTGCAGGTCTTGGGATGAAACTGCAAGAGCGTGCAGTGCTGCTGGTATAATGAGGCCTTTTTATACAACATCCTTTTTAGATTGCCTGGATATAAAATGTGGCTGTATTATTCTTTCCGCCTCCACCCCCTCTCCCCATCATGCTTGGGCTGGGTGGGAGGCTGGTTTCTGAAAGGTTTTAATATGTTGTTGGATAACATGACTTTCTCTGAGATTTTACATGTAATCTGCCCGTATTATTGCTAAGTTTTTATTCCCCTTGTGGCTGTAGTGGATACAGTGCAGAATTCTTCAGGATACACTTAATATTTATGGTGGGAAATGGGCTGTTTGCAAACTAGTATCAAACTATAACAATTACTTTGCTTTCCACTTGAAATGGTGATCTGAAGCTCTGACTGCCACAAAGTTCCTATGTAAAGCCACATAGATCTTCAGCTGCATTTGTTGGATCTATTTAGATCCCTGCTTTGTTTCTAAAAGTGGCAATAATGGCTGTGAACATCTCTAGCCACTTCCTCCCACGCATTGCCTTGTGTGAGCTACTGTCTGCTTGGGTATCTATATACAGCATAACTGTAGGTGTGACTTTCTGTGGTTTGACCAATTTCCATAAGTTAAAGTTGCTAAAGATGACTGCAGTGATAATTTAATATGAAATGCTGTAAGGAAATGCTGAGTTAGTGGTGAATTTTCTAGAAAGAACTGCAAATGTCAAGCGTTTGAAAATTCAGAGGGGAAAAAAAACCACATTTTGAGGATGTATTTGAAGTCATGAGAAGAAAACCAGTTTGTAAACTGGTGCTGATCTGGTCAGTGTCATAGAAATGTAAGTTTCAGCATGACAAAAAAGTTTATGGTGTTGTGAAAACTCTTGATGGACAAATTCTGAAGTGATTTGGAATCAAACTGGGGACCCTCATTCTAACTCTCTTGGGTTTGCTTCGATTCTTCTACAAAAATTGTACCTTTATTTCTTAATATTGGCTAATATTTTAACACAGTCAACCCTCCCCAAGTTTAATTAGGTGGTTTTGAAAGGCACTCTTGACTTTTGAGGCTTTCAGAAAGACTTACGGACAAGGACGTGTGATGAACTTGGTGTAAATGTAAACAGAAGTATTTGATCGGATAGCAGAAGGCAGTGGCTGGGGCAGGGACTTGGATCAGGTTTAAAGCAGCTCAGACAGCCTTAATTCTTTTCCTCTGTGCAGCACTAACAACTGAATCAGTAGCAAGACTGGAGCAAGACTTTGTCAAAATGTCTTCAGACAATCAGGAGCCTACAGCCATGTTTCCTTCCTGTTCCATCCTATCCACTGTAAGTCTAAACCTCTGACTCTTCTTCCTCATAGACTGCTCCTGGTGTCCTTCTAGAGAGCAACTGGAAGACCTCAGGTCCAACTGTCTCACAGCATTTCCAAAGATTTTCTCATCCTTTGATCTCAAAGCACAATGCCGATACAGACTAAGCCTAAGGCAAACTTTTCAACAGTCATCAGGTCTTTTCTATGAGGTGGAGGAAATGCAGGTGAAATATAATGAGCTGACTTCTTCAGGAGCCTGTAAGGCATGCTGGTTATATGATTGTCATCTCCTGACCCTGACTTTTGCAGTTGGTGACTGGATTGTCTTTGCTTTCCCCTAATCCCTTTGAAAAATTTGAGTAGATTTTCTTTTGACAGCTACTGCTGCTGCTGCTTTTTCTCCAACAGAAAGCCATTTAAATACCCCTTTCATTGTTTTCTGGGCTCTGGCAGCTACATGGAACTGGTGGAAAAAGCGTAACTGGGATCTCTGCTGGGAGGAATGAGGTAGCAGCAAGGGAGCAAAAGGAGAATGCTGATGAGGAAAGCCATGCCATTCTGCAAGGTCCTTCATCCCTGGTAAGCCTTGGCTGAGGTTAGGCAAGTTGCAAGAACCACATGGGAGAGGGCAGTTGTTCACACAAGCATTACTGTGCCAGGGGTTTTCACCCCTCCTGTATTTAGCATCTGCTAGCAGGAGAAGCAGTTGAGAGGATGGAGATCCTGATCTGCTGTGAGCCAGTACAAAGGAGCCATGGGGGTGGGGATGCTCTGGTATCAGTTACGGCTGGAGTCAACCTTGGAGGAAAGCAAACAGTGGGAATAAAGGTCACAGAGGAAAGCGAGGATATCATCTTAAAGAAAGCCTCTGCTGTACAGGATTGCCATGTGCAGTGCTGCTGAGCATCTTGAAAAGCAAACCAGTAACATCAGGGTGGGAATTCCCACTGCATCCCCCTCCTCTAGCCCCCTCACCTCTGTCTCAAGATCAAAAAGGCAGCAGCAGTGCAGTCTTCTCTCTGCGTGAGAACAGACCCTGCAGAAGGGAGCTGCCGCATGGGAAAACTGCTCTGTGAAGATGCTTGAAAAATAAACAATGGAACATCAGCACAGAGAAGGAGAAAAGGAGAAACCATTTATGCTTTGGATAGGCAAGAGCCTGCTTTCCCCTCTCTTTTGAGTGGCACCCTCTTCATTTCCATGTACTTATCAGACCCAGTGTAGTGTTTACAGTGAAGGCAGTTTGGTGAGGTAGATGCTGCAGGCAATATAGCGCTTGGGGGAATACGTTTTGTCAGATCTTGCTTTCTGCTTATTGAAGGCTAAAACACCCTAGCACAAACCATCTTGCAGTTTGCACTGGGGAGCAGGACATTAATGGATTCTGCCAGCAGTGTTTCCTCATCTTGGACAAATTTCAGAAAAGATTGGGAGAACTTGAGGCTTTTCTGTGCCAAAATTCTTGCCGTTAGCCTGATCTCTTGCTGCACCTGACAAAATCTTTCCCCCTTTGGAGAAGACCAAAACAGTGAACTGTTCCTGAAAGGCACGCTGATCTTGGGTGCCTGTTAAGGATGTGCGCAGGGCTGTTTTTTCCTCTTGCTCCATTTAGGTTTCCAGTGCAGCAATACCAGCTTCCTGTCTGGTATTCCTGACCCACCACATGGGAAGCCTTGAGTAATCCCACACTGCACTGAGCATGTTTGAGAAGTTTTGTACGACAAGATCGCCAAGTATCCTGCCCTTTGCTCTGCCCCCTCTCGTGTTTGTCACATCTAATAATGGGCAGAAATGTGGTGTGTGCCACTGAACACGGGGAATTTGTTTGTATTCTGTGTTTGCCACAGCCTTTTAATTTGAGGAGGGAGCGTGGGAGCAGGGAATGGCTAAAAACACTTCCCTTTGGTACCTCTCTACCACAGGACACATACAGCTCCTAGGGAATGATATGAACTTCAGCTGAAGTTTTGGGTTTTAGAGTGGCAGTCGTGTCTCAAGGGGCAGCCTTAAGTGCTATAAACTGCTGTATCTATTTCAGTGGATGATGAAGGATGTATAAGATACGCCACTATCTGTGCTCTGTTATCTGCAGTAGGGATATTGGGCATTGTAATTTCCAGTGAGGATGTTGTCATGTTTTATGCTGGGAGGGAACTGCTGTACAAAGATCAGGCAGGCTGTCTCTAGCCCTTAGCCTGTCAGGTGCTGAGACACTTTTTGTGATTTGTACTTGTGTTACTGCCAGTTACAGGACTGTACTGCTGCAGTCGAAGTGGGCTTTTGTCTTTAATCTCAGTGTGGGTACATTTGGAGCCTGTTCCTTGGAGAGACACCATCTATTCAGGTAATAATAATAATGGTTAAAAGTGTAGGAGATTTCTGGCTTGTGAATCCCTGATGGTTTTTCCATGCTTACACATTTTATCGGTTGTTGAATGTGTGTATCTGAAAAGACAGCCAGCCCGAGGGTTTTCCTAGTCTCTGATACACTTGCTCACTGTTCCTGGATGTAGCAGGTTCACTTGTTCCCAAAGCTGCCCCCCAGCTTTTCTCCCTCCTTTTTTATTTCTTCCTTGCGTTTTTAAAACATGGTGAATAAGTGCAACACAGCAAGTCTGGGAATGTGACTATTTAAGGGCTCTTTCATCAACGTGTCTGAAACAAAAACAAGAATGAGAGAGGCCTTTAAACTAGTTCTGAAGTCACAGAGGAAAGTTGCTAAAAATAATGACATTTTTATGAGGAGGAGGGGAGAAATTAAGACCTACTTGGAAAGGGTGGAAAAGATATGGTGGGACATAATTTGTGGCCAGCTTCAATATTAGCCATTTTGGGAGGATGAGATCAAGATTAGGTTGCAAACTTCAATTGTCTTTATGGCCTAGTCCAAATGAAAATGGGTCTGGTTTAGCTGGGATGTTGGCAGGAAAGGAAGACATACATAAGAAATTATTCCTCATGTGAGGCCTTCAATCCCTCCTTAGTCAGTATAAATGGGGACAAGGTCTACTTTTGGATACGTATGAGTATTCAGCAGTCAGCAGGGAAGATTCCACAAGGCAAATAAAGTCCCTGACAAATCAGAAAGGCATCTGCCTTGTTCTATAGGCTATGTAAGAAGCGTGGGATCTTAAATGAGACATGGAAATTAGGTGGATTGTGCCAGTAGGATAACATTTTTGAGAAGCATCTGGTTCCAGATTGTACAGTGTCTAGCATGGGTGCTCTCTGGGACAATTTCCCATCCAGGGCTTGGTTCCATTTGCTTTATGTCTAGCCCCTTCCAGAGCATATTGTGGAGATTTGTCTGATTGCCATCATTTCAGAAGAGAGGGATTCTGGAGCGTGAGTACTTTGTCAGCATGATATTGCACCCAAGTGGGGGAGCCCTGCTGACAAGATAATTTCACTGCTTCTGGGACCTGGCTAGCATTTCCAAAGGAAGTTTTGTGTATGTACTGGCACTGTGCACAGGAGGAATGTCCTCTGAGATGGCTGAAGGCAGGAGATGTGCCAGGATTAGTGCTGCTTTTGGGTAAAACTTGATGGTTGCCTGTTATCCAGAATATTTTAATAATGTCTTCAGGGTATTTCCTCTGAGACACTGATTTTTGGATGACTGTTCTTATCTTTATGTTTTCCTAAGCTTTCTCAATATCTTTTTCACTTCCAGCTATGAAATCAAAATACAATGTTCTTTCTCTCATTTTTTTTTTATTATTATTTTGCCTTACACAGTTGTTGTGGGCTAACTTTGTTATCTCTGCTGCACTTTGTATGGCAATGACTTTTGATATCAAGCAATTTAATTGCAAAAATGCAGAAACTGAATAACACCAAACAAAACCACCAGAACCATATGACAAAACTGATTTTGCTGTGCCTATGAATACATGATAATGCAGCAAGAACAGTGATTGCCAAATGCATGTGAAAATTGGTGGGGCAAGGAATGTCATTTCATGGTCCAAGCTAGGTATTGCAAATAGCTTCCCTTTCAGCTTTATACCTTTCATCATCAGAGCTGTTAGGCTTCACTTATTATGAGCTTCTGCAGCGGGCCAGCCTCACTCATTGATAAACTGGCTTCATATCAAACTGAGATTCTCTTTTTTTCTGGATGATGCAGATTCTTCTTTTTCTTTCATGAATTGGATCATTATTTTGGAATTTAAGGCCTTTCAATAAAGGGGGAGGGGAGGGAAAGTTTAAAAGCCATGAAATGCTTCATAAACTTAAGCAACTAAACTTTGGCACATGGGCATAAAGTATCAGTACCCTCTGTTAGAGCCTGGGAAGAGGCTTCATTCTGAACTGGCACTACTCTGCATCATGGCCCAAATCCCCAAAGCTGGCTGTGTCCCTGTATTAGCAGAGTTCTGCTGGCACCCACCAGCTGAGAGTCTGGCACACTGAGCACTTGTTCTAGCAGAGTGACTGAGGACAAGGTGAGTAGCCACCAGAAAGGCTGCATCAGTGTGTTTAGATCAGAGAAAAAACCTGCTTTTAAACCAAAATGCATTTTGCTCAGGTATTTAGAAGATTTCAACAGCAGCTTTCTGCTGGAGGGCTTGTGTGCTGTGAGTCAAAGGTGAATATATGCTGTAGCCTCTACAGAACTAAGCCCTGTGTAATGCAAATCAGCTTGGAGGGGAGGAGAAAGCCGGTGCCAAATTTGCTGTCTGGTTTGAGTTGCATGTTGTCCAGTTCTTATAGTAATACCTGATAACACTTTTTTCTTGGTTTTGGTATTATCAGCAAAATGTGTTAGGCGTTTTGTGGTAAGATGATGTTGGTTTGACAAAATCTGTGGGGATTTTTTTCAAACTGTGCTCTTTCTGCTGAATGTTTCTTTATCCTGTGGATGCACGTGGATTATACTTCATAAATATTATTCTAATGTTAAGTAAAATTGAATGGAATGAGGAAAAGAAAACTTTGAAGCAATGTGTTTTGAGCTTGACAAAAACTTGAAGCCTGATAAAGTTCTGCATTTTTAAACCCAGGATAAATACCAGACATTTTATTCAAATTTGGGATGAACCTGTGCATCAACATTTTAAGATTTCCCATGGCAGCTGGGAAATCTTGTTGACCAAAGAAAATGGCCTAAGTAATATGGCACTGTTATTTTGGTAGAAAGGGAAAGAAAATCAGCATAGATTGAAATCGTTGATACTGCAATCAGTATTGCTGCAAAAACCTGATGAGCTGGTGCACCATCTAAAGAAACTTGGAGAAAGACCTCTTACAATTAACTGTCTGAATCTGTCTCTTACCAGTTGCTTAGGGAAGTAAAACAAATAAGTAAGGCAGCTGATTCTAGTGGTCCTGGTTTGATTGCAGTGGTAATTGGAGTGCAAGAATGGGGAGGCCTTTCCCAGGAGCTGCGTGTGAGACCTTAGTGTACCATTACACCTTTTTTTATAGTACACTTCATCCTTTTGAAAAGTAGTTACATTTTTTTGAGAGGAAATGCAGAGTTTTGGTTTGCATTTTGTAACTTGTCTTCTCTTCCAAAGCAAAACTTGGCACTCTGAACTTGCCAACTCCAGCAGGCATCCAACACGTGCTTTTGAGAAGGTGATTATTCTCTGTCACTGGGGCAGGTGTCTTTTCCTGTGAAGATTTCTGTTGCCATTAAGGAGTGATGTCCTAAAGGGGTTTGTATTTTTAGCAGCTGTGATTTATGTCCTGTGGGCTCTGTCTTTAAACCATGCCTCAAAGAGGGGCAGGTTATTTTACAGAGAAACCCATAAAGTAATATATGCTTCTGGTGTGACTTGCTTTAAAGCTGTGCATTAATTCTTGAGAACTGAGGTCAGCCTGCCTGTGCTGAGATCTGCACAATGACATTTCCATGCTGTGGCTCATTTCATGCTGATGTGAGAAGCAGGAAGTAATATTTACCATATGGAGATACATAGTGCTATTAATAATAATAACAACTAATTAATACTAATGCAGTACATTTTGTAATCATTCTTTTTATCCTTAAGTCTCAAAATACTTAATAGGACTTTCCCCAATTTACAGAAAAAGTAATGGGAATGCTAATGAGAATTCAGATTTTGTAGAAATCTGTATCAGACTCTGGTACACATGCAAGCACTTGGTTGCAACTTGGTGGAAAGCAGGTATATGTTTTGGAGTTCTTGCTTTTGGGCTGGAAACATATTTGCTGTTCTGGTCTGGAGACGCCTTCTCTGCATGCTGGGAACCATCCAGGATTCCCCCCACATCTCCTAGAGAAGTAGTAATGAAGATCAAACTGAGAATGGAGAGAGAGTAGCCTATATTTGGCTTCAGTTAGAAAGTGGTGCTGGTTTAGAGAAAGCCTCAACCTGGACTGGGCTTTCAGTGTAATCTGAAGTCACCACCAAAATTCAAAAAGCAATCTTGCTACTGCTCTAACCCAAGTGTTGAGGAAAACTTCTCCTATTCCTAACTTACTTTCTCTCCAGTTTCCAGGAATTTCATATACTTCCTGTCTAAGGTCTCATTATAAAAAAAGCAAGGCCCAGAAATATTCAAAAGAGTTAAAGGTGGTGACAGATTCCAGACATAGGAAAATGTTGTCTTTTCTTGGTGTTGGGCTTTAAACAGATTTATCATAACTCATATACTTTCTCATGGAGAAACATCAGGAGGCAGAAAATATTACTTTATTCATTTCACATATGGAGGGAGAATTCTTCTTGGGAAGCCATAGTGTGTCCTCCATGGCAGACAACGCAGAAATTAGTCAGGACCACAGTAAGAGCAAATACACTTAATCCCAATACCTTTAGGCACCTAAATAATCTTATGCATAATAGTCCAGCTGAGAAAGAGATATTACTATTGTTGATGTTGGTTGCACTATTGTAGTATTTCCTCCGCTCCCTGGTGCTCCGTGCAGTAAGTCCTAATTTATGGCTCTTCATGGTCTGATGAGGACATAAACCTACTTCTATTGTGAAGATTTATAGGTAGGTTGTAGATACCAAAGCTTAGTGCTATGTATCTTTCAATGGCATTACACTGGTGGTTATGATGCAACGAATAGAATTTCGTTCATTATGGATTTAAGAAAATGATGATGTATCTCTGATGTGTAAGACATATATGGAGGAATATAGGAAAGCTGTAATTTTTTTTCTCGTGTAACTATGGAGGCATGCTTTGATATCAGAGAATTGCTTCATAAATGAAATTGTAAGAAACATTTAAGTGTCAAGTATCCTTTGTCTTTTTCATTCAAACACAGAACGTTTAGGAGGATACTGTTGTTAAAGCATCTTTGCCTCTCTGGCAGAGACTGGACTTAGGCAGAGTGGAAAGGACTAAAAAAGTGAGAAAAGGATATTCAATGAATTACTTTGAATTTCTCTTGCACTCCCTTTTAAGGGTTTTGTGAATTGCTACAGCAATCTGCTAGGTATTAAAGGGAACAAATTAACAGGGCCCTCTCTTTTTGCAAGACAATGAAACAAATGTTTTAAGTTCTTCAGATTGCTTCAAAAATAGCTTGATGAAGATGGACATTATAGCAAATGAAATATTTAACTAGAGTGACCCTCACTGAAGTGATGTCAAGAGTAGTAAGTAATACAATTGTCACATTGTATGTAATCACTCCTTTGTAAACTACTGAGGCACAATTATTTTAAATAAATTGAAATGTCTAATAGGGACAAGGAGGTTTTTCTTTAGCTAAAAATAATATATCAAATACTTATTCAATCTTTTAAATGTTGCAGGCTTCACATCAAGGCTGAAAAATTTCACTCTCTTGGTTTTATTCTTTCTAGTTAATATCTTTGCTCTGAAGCTTTCTTATAATACAAGTATTTAGCAGTTTCAGCTCAAATGACAAAGAGTATTTATCCACTTAAGTTGGTTTTCCTACTGAACAGATTAAAGAGGTTTCATTTTTTGAATGGCACTCTTGAGTCTTGGCTAAAGTGTTTGTGATTTGGAGAAGCTGCAATATTGTTATAAGAAATGTGATTTAAGAAAAAGCTTCTGAATTACCCAGATATCCGGGAAGCAGCTTTGGGTCCTGAATTGCTCCTGCTGATGCAAACAGCAAATATTGCACCCTTGTCCTTGAGTGGCAGCATGGTGTTCTGCATGACCTATGAGCTCTTGCCACTTCCAGTGATATGTCAGGAAAAAGGTCAGGCCGATGCCACATGAATGTTCAGCACAGTCAGAGCTTGCTGTAAGAGTCACTGAGATAATGCTAGTGTTAAGGTCTCTCCTACATTTCTTTTCTTCTTCAGAGGCTGTACGACCTGTAAGCTCTTTGCACAGGGTTTGCAGGAGCTGAGCATAAACATCTCTCAGAACTCAGGGCTTTCCTTTTACGTGTGGCCTCCCAAATCCTTTGCCTTTAGCCCCCTTACCTGTTGTTCTACTCGATTATCGCGTTTCCGCCTTTGGAAAGTTTTCCTCTTTTTACCAAACACGCACAAAAGTACTGGAGAAAGTGCCATGCAGTGTCAAGGCTATTGGTGCTTCTAGCTCGTTTCCAGGGTGCAACACAGAACTGTTTTAAATGTATCAAGGAAGACAAGGTGCCCACTTACTAGTTAAT
Organism: Falco cherrug; assembly: GCF_023634085.1. NCBI lineage: Eukaryota > Metazoa > Chordata > Aves > Falconiformes > Falconidae > Falco > Falco cherrug. The sequence continues at coordinate 16,311,581 of NC_073711.1, forward strand.
TTTCTCCTTTGATGGCCAGAGTGGAGTCTTCTTGTATTCTTTTGGTATAATTTAAAAAATATTGTTCTTAATTATTAGTAATTCTAAAACTTTACTTGCTTATGAAGCTGTTGCTACCCTTTTGCATGACATTACTCAGAAGTAACACATTTAGGACATGTCCTGGAGGGAAATGGTAGCATTGTTTTCAAGATACCAGAGGAAGCAGCTAGCAGCTGCTCCTGTCACCAAGCCCTGTAAGTCAGGCACTTGACCAAACCAGTGTTTTGGCATTGGTCTAGTGCCCAGTGGCAATGATTGTGAGATTGCCTGAAAACTCTTACCATCAATTTCTTGAATATATCCACAGTGAGCTGGAAAACAGTGTTGTGATGAATTTATCGTGGTCTAACTCACCATACTGCCCCTCTTCCTTTGGCAGTAGGATTCAGAACTTTGACCTTTGACTGTAAAAGAAACATCACTGCCTGAGCTTGAGAAAAAGAAAAATCTTAGCGACAACCTTCATAGCATTATATAGTTTCTTTTCTCAGTGGCCCCATTACCAGTAGAGGTGCAGTAGCCTACAGAGCAAGCTCTACTACCACAGTAGAGTACCTTGATGCCATTCTGGGTACTCCATCTGAAGGAAGGTCAGTAGCTGCTAGAATTGTAAATAGAAGAGGTTTCTGTTTAAGAATCATGGGGAAAGTGTGGACCAGCAGCTATGCCTGGACCTTTGCCCTTGTCTCATTCATAGTTCAACAGGACCTTTTGTAATTCCTGTTTTCAAGTTAGCAGGAAACATGCGCTGAAAACACTGCACATCAGCTGGAAAGTCTCTTCCCTGATGAGTACTGAGCTGGCAGCTTCTGAGCTTCCAGTATCAGAAGCAAAGTTGATGCTGCATGACCCGACCTGGAGTGTGTCCTCTTTAGCTGTGCATCTCCACTGCCTTTGAAAGCCCACACAGAAGAGTCTGTAGGTCTTTAGGTGGCACTGGCTACAAAAGCCAGTGCCTGACCTCGATGAGCTTAACAAACCCAGATCCTCTGCTGTCTTAGCGTGACCCTGAGTTAGCAGGGCCCTTCTAAGCCCTGCCAGCCTGAGCCTTGCAATGTCCTAACTAATCAGATTAATCTGAAAACCTGAAACCTGTTTTTTCTCTTCCTAGGTAAAGAATACTGTTTTTCTTGATACATATTTCTTCTGAATACCCATTTATGAGCATGAGTTGAATAACTAAAACCCAGTTATATTCTCATCAGACAGAGACATGAGTTATTAAGATGAAAATTGTTAGTAGTATCCATTTGATCAAAGGGCAGGATATGCTGCTAGGTTCTCAGTTTTTCCAAGAAGTTGAAAACGTGTCAGGTCTCAGCCTGGATCCTTATTTGTCCAGATGGAAGTCTCAGCCCTATGTTCCCAAAGCTTTTGCAAGCTTTTCTTGAATGCATAGTAAACCCTAGTGTTGCCATATTTCATATGGCAATAATTATGTCCTTTGCTTCTATTCTGGATAACGTTTAGCTTTATTATCATTATTATTACTTGCCACTGTTCTGCTGGGAGCACTAGTTTGCATTTAATTATGGATCACTTGCAAACAACCTTTACGGCCCTGATGCAGCAAACATTTCTAGCAGGTGTGTAATTTTAAAGCAAGGGAATGAGCCCATTGAAGTCTGTGTATCCTCAGTTATATTTTGTGCCTAGTATCCACTGATTTCATGAACCCCAGACCTGAAAGATGCCTGCGTGCAGGTTGGAACTGAGCATACTGTTCTGGCTCCATGACCTACTTAGTAGGTGTGACACTGAGGCCCAAAATTGCCAAGCATGTCATATCGCAGGCTGCCCAGGGATGTGGTGGAATCACCATCCCTGGAGGCGTTTAAAAAACGTGTAGCTGCTGCGCTTAGGGACATGGTTCAGTGGTGGACTTGGCAGTCCTCAGTTAATGGTTGGACTTGATGATCTCAAAGGTCTTTTCCAACCTAAATGATTCTATGTTTCTGTGATCTTAAGTCAGCATCTTAAATGAGACTGAAGCTGCACCTGGCAATCCATTAGCATTATATAGGACTCTAGGACTTGGAGACTTCTTAGAAGGAACAACTATGCTTTTTGTCAGCCTAGCACAAAGTAGGACTCCCTATCTTGCATGCTTTCTTTGGCTCAGTATAAATTTTAGTAAGAAGCATCTATACCAGAAGTAAAACTTGGCTAAATTACATACCATGGAGCAGGATATGCCAGGCACATTCATAATATTGTATAATTTAATTGGCTAGTTGGAAATGCATAATAAAATACAGGGTGTTTGAGTTATTAGTTAGCTGCCTATGTAATTACTTCTGTTTAATATTTAATTGTGTTGATCTTTCTGTCTTGTCTTTGTTCCACACAGAAAATAGATCCCTCTTTTTGTCTATTCACAGGCACTGGGCTACTGGGTAGCGGGCTTTGTGGCTAATCTTTCTGATTGTTCAAATGTCACCATAAAATATTTAGCATCTTGATAACTCTAAAGCTATCACAACAGATTGGATGGTAACAATTAAAATTATGCTAACATCACTAAAACAGATATAACGGAGTGATGCTTGTTAAGCACTTAATGATCCCTTTCTCCAAGGAATTCCATTTCAATTTCTTTATGCTGCCTGATTGCTTTACTGCATCCTGCAGGTTTTTGTGCACTACCGCTCTGAGTAATACATATTCAAACCCTTCTCTGCAGCTCTCATCATGCCAATCAAGGATGCAAATGGAGGTCTATATGACTGTGTGATCAGAATTTCTTGCTTGTTTGCAAGCCCATAAATAATGGAGTGAATAAGGATCCGATGCGAAACAGTATAAAAGTAATCAGACCTTGTATCTGGCTTCTAGTAAACATCAGTACAGCCCTGATCGAACTGCTATTGTACTCAATGGGAGGCTTTTATTGACTTTAATGGAGTTGAATTAGGCCTTGTCTGTGGTTTGAAAATTCATCTGTAGATATTGGGGCTAATCCTTGGCTGGTGTAACCTGGCTTTGTGCTCCTTGCAATCAGACAGCCATTCTGGCTTACCCCGCTGAGGATGTGGCAAGCAGCACCCTATCCTGAACCCTGCTCTAGTCCCGCACGCACTTCAGCAGTGCTTTCTGTTCAGGGGGGAGCTCTGGGTTTTGCTTCATTCAGCTATTCACTCAGGAGCTTAAACTGCTCTGTGAACAGTGTTTAAAATGTATAATTACCTTTGGAAAAAATGTTTCACTTGAAAGGGATTCTAATAATCATTATTTTGAACTTCGGTAGTTTGACATTTTCATTGTTTTTAAAGGAACAGTATCTTTTCCTTTTATTTTATTTGGACATCAAGAGAAGAATAAGCCTAATTAGCAAAAAATAAAAATAAAAATAAACTTAAGTTGATAGAAAAAGCAGTTCTTCCAGGTTTGCAGACCTGTTCCTGCAAATGCCAATATTAAAAACTGTAAAGGTTTTATGAAGTCTCCTTGGTTTGGGGTTTTGTTAGGATGAATGGGCAGAGAAGATAGTAATGCTATGTGGTTGAAAGGCCTTTTGAATGTAATTTTCTGGATCATCTCTATTATGAACCACTTAGAGCTGTGATACCCTTCCTGTTTCTTAAGTATTACAATGAGTATAAAAGACCCTGTAAAATTCTTTGAGCTGAGACTTATTCTGGCTTCTCTGCTTTGAAAGGATACAGAAAATACATTATTTGCAAAGTCTTCTGGCCAGCTGAGCTCTCCAAGGACAGGCTTGAAAGCATGCTAGGTTGGTGTTCTGGAGCAGCTCCAAGAATGCTTGGCCAGTGTGTGATGGCAACTGTACCTACCCTGAAAATCAGGGCAGCAAATGCGTACCTACTTCTGACTTGTGTATTTTCTTTATAGGCTTACTCCACAACAGTGAAAATCAGCATAGTGCTGTTTCCTTCCAAACAGAGATGCTGATTTATGCTAGCTGAAAATCTGAGTCTCCACCTCCTTATGTATGCATAGGCACCACTAGTTGTTTTTTGCTGTGTTTTTTTTTCTCCTCACTTGAGTATATTTCCAACAAAAACAGTGGAAGCAAGTTGGCTGTGGTTATTTCAGTGAGAAATCTGCCCTGCGTATAGGGAAGTACTCGGCTGTGTTGGGAAGCAGGATACAATGACCTTGTCATCTCTCAGCAGAGGGGGTAGTGGCATTACTGTGGCTCAGCTCTCAGCAAGTGGGTCTTTTGCTCAGCCTGGGAGTCAGCTGAGGGGAGTGCTTGGCCAGATGAATGCCTGCCCACCGAAGGAATCTGCCCCAGTATGCTCTGGTTCCCATATACCTCCTGTGGATCCTGCTAGCTTTTTCCTGCTCCCAACTGACCTATTTGCCTCCATGTGAGACAGAGCAATTGGTGAGGTTAAGGTGCATTTGTGGGTCCTGCTGTGCTCATGGTAGTTCAGGTACAGACTTGTTTAGAAGTGATCACCTTCCAGAAGGTTCGCGTGAGAACCCCCTCTTTGATCTAGCCACTCAATATTGCTATAAATAAATTCTCTGCTGCTCTAGTTTTCAACAGGAAGGCTTCTTTGCCTGGCACTACCAGGCTATCCTGCTCTTCAGACCTAAGCTGGGAAAAAAGAGAGATTGCTGGGCTTTACAGGAGACTTTTATTTCTTTTTTTTTTTAAATCCGATCTTTGGAGATAAGTTCCATGAGGTTGATGATAACCCCCTTATAAAAATTGTGTTTGTCACTTAGCCATTTTCTAAGTTCTGGCATGTTTTATTTACAGTAAATGAAAGCAAGAAGGTAAAGTTTTTTTTATTTTCCTACTTTCATGTGTTCTATATTTATAGGCTTTAACATTTGCCCTCCATCCTCTTCCTGTGTTCATTCAATATCAAACCATGTAGCAGTAGGCACGGATGGTGTCATGGCTCACCTTTCTGCCATGGTACGCTCCTCCTGAGCATTCGACTGCAAAGTATTTGGTAACCATTGTTTGTAGGTGAAAATTGTCACTGCTTTTCCTTTTTTCTGTGATGACTTTGGAATTGCACCTTTTCCCTTATGTTTAAGGAATTCCTTACGTTTAAGGATTTTGGTTCATGGCTATATTGGATGAGCCTAACAAATAAAGCCAAACTCAGCTAAAACACAGAGAAGGACTGAATAGGTCCAGTGAACAGTCATCAGAGAGAAAGAGTATAGCCTGACAGGTCTGCAGAGCAAGTAAGGTGGTAGAGATAAGCTGCTTTATTTCAACTAAACATCTGTGCGTTCTCACTAATTCATGTTCTGTTACTACGCTGGTGAGTAGAAGGATTTCTTCAATGATGCTGTTTACTTTTGTTCATTAGTATTTGAGGTTACAAATTGTTTGAAAGCAATTAACTTTTCACATAGAAATTTCACTCAGGGGGAGGCTTCTCTGTGCTAGGGAAAAAGTGAACAGAATTTACATTGCAATGTTGATTTTAAAGTCCTGAAGTGTGGAAAACTTCAGAATGACCCATTTCTAATATGTGGAGCAGTTCTTCCACCTGTTTACCTCCTCATTTTCCACATTATTTTTTTTTACCAACCAGATATCTCCTCCCTATTTCTTGGGAAAGAGTTTGTTCTCTTCCCCATCAACTTCTAGTGTCTGTTGGTCTTTCATCTTGTAGATCTCTGCTTAGTACCTCTCCCTGACCCAGTCTGTTTGGTCTTACTCTGTCACTGTTGAAAGTTCAGGCCACAAAGACTTTGCCCTTGTCATCTTCATGTGCAATTAGCACAGACTGCTAGACAGTAGACATAAATCCTACTGTTGCTAAGGGCACTGGGAGCCTGGTGATCGAGTTCAGTGGGGTTAGCGTTTGGGCACATTAGAGCCTTTCAGTGCAGCGTAACTTACAAGTAATTTAGAATATTAGATGGACAAACATGTCATGATTAAATCCTTAGGAGCCTTTAAGAAACTGTTTTTACACAACTGTGCCTGGTGTGTTGACAATAAATGTCCTGTCAGGCTGGACATGTGTCCACTTCCAGGCATGAGATGACTTCTCCAGTAGCTGTAATTAGAAACAATTTTCAGATTTATATGATGAGTTTTATTTTATAATGTGCACATACACACAATCCATGCAGAGAAGAAGAAAACCTCTTCTCTTCAAATACAGCTACCTCTCCAGCTGCCTTCAGAATACTCTGCAGTGTCTGTAAGAGCCATAAAATAAGTGTAAGCTTATAAATTCACTTTTTTCAGTTATTAACTGAGCTTTACTCATTCCAGCCTGTTGCTGTGGAGATAGGTACAATATAGGAACCTTGGCAGTATGACAGGCAATTAAAATACCAAGATGTTTAGCCATGTATGAGTATTTTCACACAGTGAGACCTCTAAGCTTAGCCTGCTACTGACATTGTTAGTTATTGAATCAATTGCATGAGATGAGGTTGACAGGTGTAATTATATATTTCTATGGTGATTATGTATGGCCTGTCATAGAGACCAACGTGCCTGTAACTTTGTGCTCATTTAGTAGTCATTTATTGGGTGAAGTATTGAAGTTGGCATGCCATTTCCAAGGGAAGAAATGTAAAACAAAACAGAAGTCCATTTTGAAATATAATTGATTCATTAAAACATTGACCATTACTTGCTTTTAGTACACTGAAATATGTCTTTCCATATTTCCTATAGATCTCTGTTATTTAAGCATGGTCTTGCACCCCGACTTTAACAAAAGAATAAAACTCATGCAATGAGTTAATGGGAACCTGGGTCAGGTCTTCAGCTACCAAATACTGGGAGAAGTTATGGAGCTGGCTGGGAACCAGCTGAATATGGGGCCATTTTAAAGTATTTGGCTTACTTGTTAAAACAGCTTTTGTTTTGTCACAGAATCTTTTAAAATAAACTTCTCTCTATATATACACACTTCTGTACAATCTTCTTTTTCACAGTAAGTGTTCTTCAAAATGTGCTTAAAATTATACAGGTATTTTTGGAATACACTGAGGTGAGACATGGGCTGTTGCTGAAATTCCTCATTCATTTTGTAGATAAAAATTTCTCTGTGCAGTGACATCACCCAAAATTTTACTGTATCATTTCCCAAATAGTTATCTCTGGCCTTTTGTGCCACCCTGATGAACTGAATGAGAAGTCTCTGTTTCTCAAATGAGAGGAGGCAAAGGGAAAGTAAATACTGGTCTCACTTTACTTAGAGGTCCTCTAACCTGGCTGAAGTCAAGGAACCAATTTGACTCCTTTTCCTCAGCCATACCTCTCTGCAATACAACTGTTAACCTTATTCACAGCAGTTTTGATGTCTGAGAGAGATACCTGAGATGTGGTGGGGATTTTTTGTGTGGTGGGTTGTTTTTTTGTTGTTGTTGTTTGTTTCATTTTTTTTTTTTTTAAAGTAAAAGAAGAGCTGTTTTCAGTGACTACTTTAACAAGAAGAGTCCGCTGTCGTCTTTTTTTAAAAAAACAGGATCTATGTTTTCCCTGGTCACTTAGAACAAGCTGAAAAATGTGATAGGACTTTCTGGAAACAAACAAAAAAAAATCCCCTCATTTTACAGATATGAAAAGGACCTTTTTATATGTTTAACAAAGAATTTTCATTGTGTTCTTAATTAAACATTATGATTTTAAAACTATTTTTACCAAAAATTGTTTTTCAACAAGTGTGTGCAATATTCCTTGGGGAAAAAACTAAAACTTTTGAGAAACATTTTCAGTGTGTTTCAAGATTTTTTTAAAAAAGTAATTTTATAAATAATTTTATATTTTATTTCTTAGCACAGAGTTTAATTTTGAAGTAAAATTCTTCTCTTAAATGCACAAAAGAAAATGGTTTGATGTGCTCTTTATTTCAGGTCAAAGAGCAAGTCCTGAAGGAATAATCATTAATCTACAACAATTAGAAAAATGTCATGCTTTGTAAAACCTCTTTTTACAGAAACTCCTTATGTTGCACATCAATGCACTTTCATATCTGAAAATAAAAAAAATTCAAGTTTTATCATTGGGGAAAAAAAAAGTGGGTTTATGCAATTTAAGTTCTCATCTCATTTGAATGGCATTTCTTGCTAGTTCTTCCGCCATCCAGCTGATGAAAAGGATAGAGGTCATGCTGGAAGTGGACCCTGGAAAGGGAATTTTTTTTGATAGCTGAGCAGTCCAAAGGTCCTAAATCCTATTTGGAAGGAACAGAGATTGACTTGTCACTTAGGGGTAAGCCAGGTGAGACACGGGGAAAAGGCTGAGATTATTCTTGTGCTAAAGGTCTGAAAGTTGATGAGAACACTGTATGTGAAAGAACACCGACAATCTAAAGAAAAAAACCCATATGTCAGTTTGGTTTTAAACTTAAAACCACTCAACCAAATGTAAGGAAAAACAGTCTTCTGAAACTCAGGAATATTTTTTTCATGCGTGTATAAAGGCCTACTGCTATCCCTTCCCATTTCAGAGTTGTGTTTTGGGTTGGGTTTTTTTTGGTGGTTGGTTTTTTTTTTTCCCCCTTTTGAACATTTGATGGTCTTCCCTGTCACCACCCCTTTGGCCATCCTCACATCTTGGGAGCTGGTCCCTTAATAATGAGTTTGGGTTAGTATCATCTGTTGCCTCGTTTTAAAGACCAGACTGTCATATTTCTGCATAAATTACCTTGATCTGGCTTGAAGCTGATCTCCATGGTAGGTAGGCAGGCTTTGCTGCATTTTTTTTCCTGTTATTTTAAAGTCATAGATGTTTATTTTAATGTAATTAAAGGTGAGTAACACTTCTACTGAGACTATGTAGAGGAAAAAGACCAGTTATCTATGTCATTGAGAGATGTCCTGTTATTCAGTTAAGGTGTTGCAGCTTTGTACAAGACTCCATCATTTCAAGGAGTCTTTTCTTAGAGTGTCCGTGTGGCGGCCTGGTTGCAGCAGTGGGATTTTATGAACACTTTGGAATTAAAACCCAACTGTGATGGTGGTGCTGGGTCAGAGCACAGATGCAGTGGCTTAATTTCCATCCCACATGCACTTGCAAATCCCAGAATCTTTTTGCCCCCCCAGTTTCACTGTGCTGCACTCATGCACCAGCCCATCTCAACTGTACAGCAGAGGATTGCTGTGAAGCTCTTTTCCTTTCAGATCTTGTGGTCTTGCTAGAAGTTCTTTTAAACAATGGGAGGAAATGGGATTACTGGGAGGAGTTTGTGTGTTTTGCAAATTGCTAACAGTCCCTGTGTTTCTTCTCATTGCCTTATCCTCCTGGCCACACTGGAAGCTCTTGTGTTGTTTTTTAAGGCTTATTGTCCATGAAGCTAATGTTCCCCGTTCTGATGTTTCAACACTGCAGTCCCTGGCTGTCCTAGCATCCTTGTCTTGAGTTAGCTGATGGTACAAATGGCACAGCAAATATATATTTTTGAATCAGCATAAAGACAACCAGATGGCTGGCTTCTTGAACAGCAGTTGCAGGAGGTGGCTTACGATGCTTGGAAACAGCTGTAATGAGCTTTCCTTTGCATGGTCACTTGTTCTGGTTTCTTTCCTATCTTGCCCTTCTCTGCCTCATCTTCACTCTCTGAAGTTTTAATCACATGATTTCTCTTTTCAAATTGTGTTCTGGGAATTTGACATCTAATGGACTACACTCATCCCTCATTAAATTAAATGAATTTATAGCAGGGCTGAATATAGTCCAATATATGATGCTACTCTTTCTTGAGAATCTCCCTAGCAAAAGTACTTTGCAAATCTGGGAAAAGAGATTCCAGTATAATCCATCTGGGTTTTGTCTTCTACCCACAGGATTTGCTTGCAAGAACCTCTACTGTTTCCCTGTCTGACACCAAGCTACTATGTGGATCCTTCATGCATTGTTTTAAAAGATCACGCACAGCAGGCAGGAATTGCAAACTTGTGGCAGTTTTCTTTAAAAATCAAGAACCATATTATTAATTCTTTAATCATAGTGGCAAGTATGACATTATCAGTGAAAGCAAAGGACAGAATTCAGTAAACAGATTTACGAAAGGCTGTGTGTTGAGAAGGGGTAGTGCAACAGCTGCTGTTTGGAATTTCCAAATCAGTTAGCTGTGGCAAAATGAATTTAGGGTCGAATCATGCTCAGCAAAAGGGGACTGAATCCTCATCTTTAGGTTATGTTATGGAGAAAGGAGTGGTAAGGACCTGTCTGAGGGGGAGAGCAGGCCTCAAGGAGAAAAGCAAAGGGAAATGGAATCTAGGTAAGCTTAGAGGTAGGTATTTTGAGTTCAGCCTCCATGAACCGGGCAAGGACATAGTTTTCTATATGAATCATTTGATATAGATTGATATATATCTGTATCATTTGCTCCCCCTTCCCCTCACCAATTATGTTCCTATAGTGCTTACAAAAAACCATTTAGGGACTAAACTATATGATGAAGGAGAAAGCCTTCATAAAAGTCACCAGACTAAACTCTGAGCCCAATAACCTAAAGACATTTATGGGCCAAGCTTTCGTTTCCTTCCTGGAGTACATATGCTGCACACGGAGGCTAAGGAGCGGAGCGAGTTAAAGGTAACAGTGGAGCTCTTGATGGGTTTCAGTGGAGCCCTTTTGGGACAGGCTGTGCCTGCAAAGGGCATGCAAGCCATTGGCAGGGTGGAATCAGTCATCTTTTGAACAGAGATGAGTGCAGCTCAGCTGGGAACCCAGGGACTGATGAAAACCAATGCCCTAAAGCAGATCTGAAAATATGTAATAGAGAAGAACTAAAATGAGCGTGAGGAAAAAGGAGGGGTGCATCTAGCAGAGCTTCCTGAATCTAGGCATTGCTTGTCCTGCTCATTCCATTTGCTCCAGCAGCGTGTCTCCCTGGTGTTGTGGCAAACTGCTTCCCATGAGCAGCTTGGGTCCCTCTTCCCAGATGGACTGCAGATCTCGGAGGGGACAATGTTTCCTAATCTGCAGCTTTAATGCCCCCCTGGACAGCCCTAAAACAAATCAAGCTCTGTGTGGAGGTCAGAAAATACAGTGCAAGCTTGCACAGGCCAGTTAGGACTGCACATCCACTTGCTGTCATCACAATATAGCCAGCTTGGAAGCAGCAGTGAAATGTAATTGGGATAGGATATGAGCAAAGGGGACAATTTGCTTTTCCCACGCGTGCTTACTTTTTGTTTTCATATAGTATTTATTTCTGACTTTGAAGCAATTCCTTGTGTTTTGTTCCAGTCTTGACCACATGGCTTCAGCAGCTCCCATGTCTCCTGTTGCTGATGTTCTAAATGATGTAGCCATGAACAAAATACTATTTTTTTTCTTTTAGTGTACCCTTTTTAATTGGTCTAAAGGCTAAATTTTGAAAGCCATTGCTCATTTGCATAGTGAACTTGATGATAAAAAGCAAGTTTGCTTATTTAATATTTGCTTTGATTTGATGATCAGTCATTGCTTTTAATTATTTTTTACCATTTCCACATGAGTGATCAGGAAATGAACTGCTGTCTCTCACTTTCAGCAAGTTAAAAAGAGCCTAACTATGGTATTTCCTTATTGACATTTTCCTTGCCCCTGTGCAGAATCTTTTAAGATGTTGTTCCTCTTGAGTTGCCCGCCTCACAGCTTGAGTGATGCCCCAGCTTTTAAAAATGTTTCCCTTCTGACTTGCTGAGGTGATGAAGACAAGTAAAGTCATCCAGCATAAAAGGTATACATGAAGAAAACATGAATTGAAGGTGCGGGTCAAGTTACAATCCAAACAAGAAAAATATTAGAAACAGTTTTGGAGACTGAGGAGACCAGTCTTGTGGTACACATCTGCAATGAGAAATAATATCATCCTGGGATCCTGTGTGATGTTTATACACTGATAGCAAATCCTCTTAGAAGAAAAATAAAAATAATTGGCTTATTCTGCTCCTTTTTCTGCTGATGTTTTTCTTTCATCTTTTCATTCCTTTTCAAATCAGTAATGATTGTAAATCGCTCCTTGCCACAGAAAGTGCTGTTTTCGAAGAGCAGTGATTTGGTTCTTGTAATCTTATTTATTAGTTGTATTCAATAAGTGTCCAACCTATGCTCTAAATGCCTTTTTAAAAATAAACTAATAAACAGACCTTGATTGTTCTTTGATTGCATTGCAGATAAGCCACTGATGATACAAATATCATTAAGTTAATCAGCCTTCCTACAGAGGCGCTTCCAGCACAGACACCAAGCTCTGTAGTGTATCTGTCTTCTTGCAGACATTAGCTAAGATGATGAGCTGGAAGGTAGCCTTCTCTGTAGTTCTGCAAAGTTGGGCTTTCAGGGCTTTAACAGAGTGGCTGGCTTCACTGCAATTATTTGACTGATATGAGAGTGTCATGAGGGAGATTCATTTGTGCAAATAGTAAGATTTGCCAGAGTAGGACCAGAAACTGCTAGGCTTGGTTTAATTTATGGTGCTGATTGAAGAAAAATGGTATTTGGATTTTTTTACTTAATGTACTTTTTCTGCATGTTTTTAGATGTGAGTCTTGGTTTCTTTGAAGTCATGGGCATTTCGTCTTTAACAGTTAGGATCTGGGCACTGCAAAGCTGAATTGGAGTAATCGCTAGATACATCATGGCTGATCTTGCAGCACCTACACATGTACCTCGTTTTTGGTGGGTTTGTAGAGAAGTTGCTACAGAACTGAATGGAACTATGATACCCCTGGCAGAAAAATGTCTGAGGACTATCCTGCAAGACATTTTATGAAGCCAACTGTAGAGTGACAATGCAAGAGGGATGCAGGAATCCCTCTGCGTCATACCAGCATGTTTTAAAAGGCTCCTGAGCCTTCTGCAAGGCACAAGGTAGTATTTTCTGTTTGGATGACACAATAGCCACAGGCTTCTCCAGAAAGTGACATCTTCTGACCTGTGCTGGAGGTCAAAGTGAATGTAACACAAGTAGACCACATTCCACAAAGGTGATAATGCTGGTTGTCTCTGCATGGGGTATGTTAATAGGAAAACAACTGCAATGTTGTGTGGCTTTCTAAATCTTGCAGATCTTGAAAGATTACATTGGCTCTAAAGCAGATAAAATAAAGTACCTTGCAAATGTTGCTGCAGGGAGTTTGTCTCTTAATAGCCAAACCTAGATGATTTCTCGCATGTATTGTATTCTTCAGTCACTGTATTAATAGCATGATGTTGTTTATAAAACCCGTTTCTAGTCAAGTTGCCTTAGTTTAACCAAGAATGTTAAGTAATTTAAAATTAAAGGGAGTACTTATTTAACCGGCAAACAGCAGAAGGATGAACTCTTAGCATCATCCTGTTATATCCCAAGTGGAAGTGGAAAGGCAGCTTACAAGCCGCATGGGCTTGTGTCTGATATGTGAGCAGACTGGTGCTGTAGCTGTGTTCCACCGATAATACCTGTTAATCCATTTTTTGAGCAGAGACTTTTCTGGTGATGCATCAAACCCTGTGAAATCCTGTAGGTGACATAGTATTACCCTTGCGATTTGTGCTCTTCAGCAAAGGTCACCCCCAGGTAAGCCCAAACTTTTTAGTTTTAAGGCTGAAATTTTAGCTGCGTCTCTGACTTGCTGAAAACTGGAAGTGCTGCCTTCTTCCTTCTGATTTGAGGGCTCGTGACTTCGACTTTAGATGGTTTGGATGTCATAGCCAAAGGCTAATACGTTCTTACAGCTGCTTTGCCTTGCCGCTGAGCTGGGGTGTAATTGGACTAGTTTTTCAGTGGTTCAGATGTCAGCTGGGTGTGGGCTGAAGTTCACTGCTACGATTTATTTCAAAGGTCTTCAGAGCTGGGCTTCTAGGCCTTATTTAGGTATTGAAGTCAGTGCAGTGATTTTCTTCAGTGCGCTGTTCCTGCTGCATTCGCAGTTGATTGAAAGGTCTGGGGAGAACTATTGGGAGATGTGCATCCTCTGAAGCCTCAATTCTGCGTACCCCGTGTAGCAGAGCTGGAAAGATTTGTTCTAATGGTTGAGAAGAGTATTTCTCAGGGCTAAGATAGTATTTAATGCTCCTCTCAGCTTCTTACTAGTTGAAAATTAAGAACTCCGAGCACTTTCATTTTTACTGTGTTTTTTCATTTGACTTAAAAAAAATCACTGTGGATGTGCTGACCAGCCACTTTTTTTTTTTTTTTTTTTTTTTTTTTCCCCCCTAAGGAAATGGGAGCTTTTAACATGCTCTCATGTGTGTCTGATTTACACTAGGGTTTGAGAATTGAGACTGGCATGATTCTAATCTACTGCTGTGCTCCTCCAGGGGTTTCTTCTGCAGATGTGGTGTGGGAAGATCTGGTGACTCTTTCTGCTTAAGGAAAGCAATGAATGGCAGCAGAAGTGCTTGTGATCCACCAGTAGACTCAGAAAGGCAACAGTTAGTCCATTCCTATTTAGAAATAGTCTTTACAGCCATCGTAATTGCAAAATATTATTTTTAAGGGAGAAAGAAATGTATGAAAGGTAAAGAAAAGAGTCTAACATAAAAATTGAAACTTAGTTCTGTTTTATATCTGTCCATTGAAAAACGTACTCGCTACTTTCAAATCCTTTTGAAACAGGAATCAGTGTACCAGGCTGCGTACGACCCAGAGGCACCCAACTCTGGGGCTCCTCCTGGTGGTTTCACCCTCGACCTCGTCGGCTGAGCCTGCAACCTGGCTTCTCCAGGACAACCGGACCTTCTCTCACCAGTTTGTAAATGCTTCAGTTGGCAAACAAACATCTAAAACTTCAGAGGCTTCTATAAATATGTAAATAGAAGTGAAATATTTTTCACAGTATTGCTTTTAACTGTTATAGTAAGAAATGCTCCCAAAATCCAAAGGCAGGCTTTAATACACAACACAGGTTTTGGTTTTTATTTCTCTTTTTAAAAATACTTGGATAGTTGCAGGGAATGACAGAAAGAATACAGGTGAATGGAAACAATCTATATATATTGCATGTGGCTTAATGTACCTGTAGGCTCTTTTTTGATGAGTAAGAGCTAAATAAACTTTGTGTAAAACACCAGATGGAGAAGTTCTCCATGCTCGATTTGGGATTACCCATCTGTAATGAAGCTGCCTCTTGTACCACTCAGCAAGGTGACCACTGAGTAAGATGGCAGGTGTCCTGGGGTCAGGAAAGAAATGCTGCCGCCAGTATAGCCAGCGTCCTCTCTTCCCTCATGTTAACTCAGCAGCTCGGGGCTCCGATGTAGCTGCATAACTGGGTGGTTTTGCCTTGTCCTAATCCTGATTTACCCAAAATGAGCTTGGTGACATCAGCAGAGCAATCAGCAAGGAAAGAACTGTGTTATCCAGTAGCTTGGTCATTGTCCTCGCTGCAGCTGGAGCAGCAGAAGCTGTGGTATGTGACTTGTGTAAGGTGTTGAGCTGCTTTGATTTTTCTCTGAAGAGAAAAAGAATTCCCTTTGAAATGCTGGGGTTTTCAGAAGGATACTGAAATACAGCACTGTCTCGGTGTGATCAGCAGCTGCAGTAGCTTTGGTACCAAGTTATGATGAAAAACAGATTCCATTGCAACTGATCCACTACTAAAAATATGAATCGTATCTCTTTCTACCAGTGGTTTTTCATACCCTTTCTGGCTCTTCATGGTATTATCTTGTTTGACAAATACCCTCAGATTGTATAAAATGAATGCTTTATGGAATTTGTGGTGCAGCTCTTAGGAAATAAGAAGCATATTTATGAAGTCTCCTTTTGCACATGCAAAGTACGTGCCTAGATATGGACGTACGAGCACGTAACATTTGCACGTGTTTTAAACATGCGCATGATTAAAGATTAATTATCTGCCCTGAGTGTGGTGCAGAGGTCTGTTTACACTGCACAGTGTGGTGGAGTCTGTACGGGGGATACTGTTACTGAGCATGGAGCTCCCTCTGGTCTCCTTACTGCTCTGGAAATGAGTCTGTGTTGATTACAGCCCTAACAGCCAGCTGGTAGGGGCCAAGTGCTGCACATTGGCGTCTTCTTTCTGCCCATTTCTGGTCTCCAGATGAAGATCGTGGTGCCTTCTTTTGCTTCTCTGCTGTGATATGGGCAGATGACATAAATTCTTGAATGAGGTTTGTGCACAGCCATACTCTAAGTGACCTGGATGGCTTTTTTCACATTCAGAGGTTCTGGTGCTCTCTAGGCCGGCTGGTTAGTTTTAATGATTCCATTTGGATCTGATGGTCCCATGCACTTATTTGTTTCCCCATGGTATCTGTGTGTGTGATTTGGCTGTGATGTCTTACCTTTATTCTATGTTCATTAACTGTGCCAACCTTAGAGATGTTTCTGTTTCTGGATTTCTCCAAACTTCTTCAGCATGGTCACCTTCAACTTCCCATGCATGGTGACCTAAAATAGCATCATATGTCTCTGAATTGACTTGCCTGAATACAGTTTTGGCCCATAATAAATAATAGAGAGCATTTTTGATGCACACATTGTGAGGAAAAACACACAGAAAATGGAAAAATAGCCACACTGAATGGTGTTTCCAAGTCAATTAGACATGTGTATGCCAGCTAGGTCTGTGCTGTGCTCAAACTTGAGAAGACTTATGAGGCATCCACCTGACAGAGATGATGCTGACACTGAAGGACAGGCTTTATTTGAGGATTGTGCTTTAGAATTATATGGCAGATACAAGTGTGGTTTTTTGTGGGTGAGGGTTTTTTTTTTTTTAATCTTTTGTTAAAGTTTTAATTCTGCAGTTAACTTTACTTCCATCCATTTAATGGTTTATGGAGTTGTCCAAACCTTACAGTGTGTTTATAGCGTCACGGTGATATTACAGAGATTAAAGGCAGGTTTTCTTTCCATATTTTTATCTGTGCCTGCATACCTCATTTGGTAATTACTTGTAATTGTTCAAGGATCTTCAAGTTTTACATTTCCCTACTTTCAAAGTAACTGTAAGAACATTTATAAGCGGAAAACTAATTGTTTAATCACTTGACTTGTGATTTCTTGGAAGAAAAGACATCTTGCTGTGGTACAGCACAGCACCGACATCTACCACCTTAAGTGGCAGACAAGACCACCTTAGCTCTGTGCAATTATTTCTGTACTACAAGTGCAAGTTCTGATAAAACATAGATCACTGTGTCAGCCAGATGCAATCTGATTTGGATAATTTCATCCAACTAACCTGTTGATCTTACTCTATGCTATTTTTGTCACAAAGGTTGTGCTTGAAGAGCCTAGAAGTAGTGTTGTAACTACAAGGTGTAGTGGACTCAAACTTTTTTATTTTATTTTAAATATATGAGTTAATGTGGCTGGTTTCCAGTGTTTCATAGTTAAACAGAAGTCTAGGAGATGTTTGGGGATGACTAGAGCTTATCCAGGATCTTTATAGCTCCCTGAAGACAGAGATTAAAATATCTATATTTTTCGATTTTGTGTTTGTTTATATTTTTTTCCTCTATATGCAGCTGACTTCCCATATCTCAGTTACAAGAATCAGCGGGTTTTTGGGCATTGTTTCTGTTATAAAAAGAGTGGTAGTTCTAAATGCCTTCTGAGCCAAAGGTCTTATTTGACTTTGTGACCTGGGTGCAATTTAAAGTAAATTATAATATTCTGTGACTTCTTAGATTTTGGCTCATAGTCTTTAGATGCTTTCATTCCTGCACCTGTCATCCATTAGGAGACCTCCTTCTGTGATCTTTCATCGTTCAGAATATATGATGATTTTCTTAAACACTTTGGCTAATTGGGAGTGACTCTTGCTTTAAAATATATGGCACTATTTGTAAATACCAGACGTTGGGCAAGCTTTAAATAAATACATGCAATTTGAGAGGAATTCTTGAAAAATGTAAAGCCACTATAAAATTGAATGACTACCATAAGGGCCCTGCTCTATACAGGGCAGACTAAGCATGATGTTCCGTGAGTAAGCTTGCTGAAACAAACCGTGTCACGTGCTCTTCATTACAAGAGAGAGATCTGTTGGTGTCAGTCCTTATCCTTCAGCATGCTACCTGTCATTACACTTTAATGGCAAAGTGCACTGATTATAGTATTTGACAGTTTGGTAAAAAGAGCACCATTTAAATTTTATAGAAATAAATCCCTCCTAATGTAAGGTCCCAATTACTGTGTGTACTGCTCTGCATAGCAACATGGAAAAGATGGAAATGGGTTTGTGTTTGATTAAAATCAATGGAGATGTGAGAATGAGTCCCACAAATATTTTTATGAATCACAATTTTTGTTGTCTTTCTTGTTAGAAGCTAAGCTCAGTACTTGGTGTTTGCATGCTTTCTAATAATCTAGCTTGAATTTCCATATTCACATCACAAGAGAGTTCTTTCAGAACCATGAGTAGCTGGTTGGAAAACCAGAAATTTAAAGAAAGGCATAGCTTTGGTTAGAACAGTGGTATCTCACACTGTGTGAACTCACCTGTTGTTTAAAAAAACCCTATGAAGTGGCCAACCATAACATGCCATACCTAGGTAGAAAATCCTGAGTCAAGCATTGACTTGCATCCTTAAATCTTATGTGGGCTTAGGCCAGACTTCAAATCTCTAATAGGCTGTATTGCTTTGCAGGTATGACCCTTTTCAAATACCGCAGGACACTAGCATAGCTAAGAATGCTACCATTCCCTGGTGGATTTTCCTTGGAGATTTTTATTGTTAGCTCTAAGGAACAAGACGGAGTGGCGGGGGTGGCGTGGGGTGGTGGGGAATCTCATTTAAAGGTTCAGGTTTTTGAATGTTCAGGCCAATCTACAATAGAATTGCAAAGCGGATTGTTTGGCTGCTAACAGTTATTCTGAAAGTGTAAATATTATCCAATAGACGGGAAAGTTGCAAATTTTTTGGTACTGGATTTTTGACCTAGTAACTATTATGGTCTTACTTGTGAAAGAGTATTTATGGACTCTCAAAATGCTTGTATCATTTGGCTGCTGTACACACAAATCGATTCTGCATGCTAAAAAGTCCTTCCTTGAATTTTCTTCCTAGTTAAAAGTGCTGTTCCTCAATCAAATGTTCCTTCAGTCCCTATACACTTGGAGTTTCCTATGAGAAGTCATAAATAGATTTATCATTTCTGGGTCCTTTTATGGGAAGTGTCATTAACTTGATTACCTATGAGGCCCAAACATGCAAAACTTTTTCAATTGGTTGAACCAATAAGAAAAGTTTCATAAATAACTAACGTTTCTAACTCAGCTGAAAAAGCTGGAGATTGAAACTACAGGGCAAAAATATTTCTATTGAACAAAATAGCTAATGCTACAAAAGAGCTTACTGGATGAAATTGCTTAAATGGTGATTTGCTGAAGGATATGGAATTAGGAAGTAAAGTTGGTAAAGTGAAAAAAGCTGCTAAAAACTGATGGAAAACCAAAGGTATTTGCAACACTAGGCCAGGATGTTTCTATCCTGTGCCTCCAGCTCTGGAAAAAGTCCTTCAGTAAAGCACATGGTGCTTTCTACCAGCAACAGAGTAAATCTGTTTTGTGGGCTGAAATTAATGAAGTCCAGTGATGAATCCAAAACAGAAAAAGACCTAAAAGCTTGAGGGATAAACAGTGATAAATGTATGTTTTTAACAGATGTATTGATGTGCTACATCTCTTACTGGGTTGCTTGGTTTGGACAGTCCCTTGGCAGCGTAGGTGGTTATATATGCCACAATCGAGATGGTATTCAGGGGAAGGTACCATCCCAGACTGAAATCCAAACCAAATCCACATCCTGGTGGCTCTCTTGGACAATCCTGTCATTCCAGGCCTGCTCAGCAAAGCCTGGATGTCCTATGAATACAGCTGGCATAGCTTGAGGGTGCTTCCTGTTTACAAGGTAGTAACCTTGTTCTTGGCTAAATAAACACTTCGGTCTTTCAGTTTATGTAGCCTGTGTTACAGTTGTTAACAAGAGGCACCCTCAAGCTATATAGTAGCTTTATATCGAGATTTCCCATGATCAGATCTTTTACTGTTTTTTACAGAATTACACAGAGAAGTGAGATGACCACACTGGTAAGGAGCATGGACCTGAGCACGGTTCCGCCCATGCTGCCACAGACCCCTCAGACAAGCTGTGCCCAAATAGCTGGAGGCATTTTGCTAGGTGATTTCATGAGGAGCTAAATGCAGTCTTGCTCTCTTCTAGCCTTTCTGTGCCATGGATCTGTATGGTGAGAGGGAATGTGAAGAGGGGAGCAGCATACTGCTGCTTGCAAGGACTGCAAGAAGATTAAGCTAAAAACCTGGGAGATGTCTCAACTTCAGTAGGCGTACCTGAGCTACCTGGATGGCTAGTTTTATTATATTGTGAATTCTGACAAATCTGCTGGAAAACAGTGTAATTCAAAATGCAGCATGACATCATGTAAGAGGTGCCGGAGGCAAGACCTGATGTAGTTGATTCCGGGTGCATGTCTTACCTAGTTCTTGTTCAGGTCAACACCTGCTGCAAGGTTTTTGTGAAGCTGGAGCACAGACTGTGCTTACGAGCACTGAGCTCCAGGAAGCTGTGTGAACGCAGGGAACCAAAACTTGTCTATTTTCAAAATGTGGTAATTAACATTCATTTTCAGACCAACTTTCGTGTTCTTATAGGAGCTGCTTGGTCTCCGGAAGACACAAAAAGAGGAAAAGGCAGGACTGGAATGGCATGTGGGAACAGAAGTACCAAACAGCTGAGCAGGGTTGGAATAGCAGTTTTTACAGGCTGACTCTGCAGTCAGGGGAAATGGAGGTGCCAAATCTGCAACCTCTTATGTCATTAGGATGAACTGTAATGAGTCAAGTCTCTTTTGTAGCAGGGCAAACTGAGCAGCTCTGGCTTTGGCATCTGGCCACTTCTGGCTAGGAAAGCTGTTAAGGCAGCAGCTGACAAATCATCCTGGTAGTGCGGTGGGATAGTAGAAGAAACTTAGCAGGTCTGAAGCTCAGGTGACTCGTATCTGAAACACTATCTGCACAGCTGAAACCTCTCCTTCTCAGAGCTGTGGCATGATTGCTTTGAGCTTGGTACCATGCGAGAAAAACAGCTGCTCTTTAGTCTGTTGGTACTTACGTGGTATGTGTTTGGGACAGATCTTAGCAAGTGCTGTACCTGGCTTTCTTTGCACTGCTTCACTTGTTATTGTTTTGTTCTTTCATGTCCTGTGTGCTCAACAGACTTAAAACAAGGCATGAAAATGAAACATCTTCCCCTCTTGCTTGGACATTATGTTTCTAGCAGTGTGCGGACTTTTCTGAAACATGATGGGAGCTGTATGAGATGGTAGGCATTAAGGCTTGGGACACCAGAGAAATGGCAAGGCTTTGACTGTCTAGAAAATAATCATCCTCCATCAGTGGAGCACACTTATGTCAGTAACTGTTGTGCTTTGAGTCTAAATACATGCTTCTCCTTCTCTACCCCCGCTACCCCACCGCCACCCTGCACTTTTTTTTCAAGTAATTGCTAATAGTTTAAAACAGGTTATTAGCCAAAATTTTTAAGAGCTGCAAACAGACTTACTGGCAAGTTTTCAGATCTCTTATGGCAATCGAAAGCAGCTGATGCATGTTTTGAAATCTATTTGCAGACTGCCAGAACTTATGACTCAATTAATAAAACAAACGTGCCTATGAACTGCAGCATAACCCTTTTGACCTTAATAAAGTCCTAAATCTTTAGTGAATCTGTTTCAAGATTTCAAATCTACACACAACTAATATTTGCACATTCTTGCAGAACTGTATTGCCTTGCCATGCTACTGTTATACCCTTTGCTAAGCTGATGACCCTTGCATGCACACACCCTTTCCAGATGACTGGCAATTTGGAAAGCCTCATCAGGCAAAAGGTTATGTTTCTGTGCCCTGTTACTTGATATAACCTCTGACTAATTGCCACTTAGGACAGAGCAAGCTGCTCCTACTCCTTGAACAGTGCAAACACTGGTGACATGGAAGGGTTTGCCATCTCTGTGCTGCCCTGTGTGCCAGACCAGCTTCCTCATTCAGCTGCCATGCAGAAGAGAGTGCAGCATCCCATTCCCCGTTCCATGCAGGCTGGCAGAGTGGCAGGAGACATCTGGCACTCCTTTAAGGTTGGTATGCTTGGTCCCCAGATTCAGAGGCTTTTCTGGAGCAGGGTGACCCTGATATTTTAAGGCACCATGGGAATATTCCCTGCCAACTGTGTGATGTTGCTGAGTCTGAAGCCCAGTCTCCAAGCAATTGCTCTTTTGCTAGTGGAGAGACAGGTATCTAACTGTGCAGCTAGACTAATGCTGGCTTGTATTTCTGTGCAGAGAGAGACCTTGGTCTTGTGTCTGCACTGAGATGTGCATTGCAGGCATTCAAGAAGGGTTTCTTGGCATTTTAAACAGGTACAGAAATGCTACTGATTGGAAAGACACCTCCAAGGTTTTGAGTTGTTAGTGTGTTTTTGTTATTTTCTGGAAGGGGATAAAAGATTAAGTGGAAGATACAACTTTTGTGAGGGATCCTGCCAGTCTCCTTCACTCTTTAAAACCTCATTGTAGCTATGAGTGTTCAGCTTGTAAAAGGTGGGGAGCATCACTGATAGTCTCTGCTGCATCACTTCAGTCCTGAAGCCATGTCAGTGCAAGGTGCCAGGGAAGGGAGGCTGGTGGAGCTGTTTCTTGAGATCCAGATGAGCCTTCAGCAGAAGAGGGTGCAAAGGTCTGTACTTCCTCAGCTGCAGCTCAGCCTTTTTCTCCTGTGCCCATGGAGCACAGCAATGACTGCAGTTTTCCTAGAGATGCTGCCGCCAGTTCTCAAGGTGACAGAGGGCATCTGAAGGGGAATGCTGGTGCGTTTGCTCCACAGTGTCTTCAGATGGAGGGTTTGGATGAACTCCTGGAACACAGTAACTAAGTAGTCGACATCAACACAGACTATTAAAAATCTGACTTGTACAGTACCCAGTCTCTCAAGGACTTTAATAAACAGAAAGGCATTGCTTCCCGGGAGAGCTGAGCAGGCTGGAACAGAAAATTAAGTGTAACAATACTGCTGTCTGCACGTTGTCTCTTTCTCCTCATGGTAAGTGCTCTCCTTACAAATCTTCCACCCTAACTTTTTTGCAAATATGTGAATGTTCAGCTTGCCAGGGATACCTACAGTCTTGACAATGTCAGCATGGTCAGATAATTCACCGGTCTTAGTATACAGTTTTCTTGTTAACTTATTATCCTGGTTAAAACTACTTTTGCTAATATGAATTAGCTTTTGTAGTCAGATCATAAGAACATTTTAATGCTCTATCAGAGGAGAAGGAAGGTGATTTAAGGATTGAAGGAGGGACCTAAATGAGTTGCCATACTGTGACTGAATTGTTCCACTGTTTTGACTTAAATCTCATTCTTACCTTCATTTTCTGCATGAATTGACTTGAGAGTACAGCCCTCATAGATTTATGTCAGCCTGGGGAGGCTGGTTGACTTTGGCTTAGACATAGTTATCCAGGCTGGCTAAGTCTGATCTCTTGCAACCTCCTTCCCTCCCTTTGCTAAGGAACAAGAGGCTGGGCAGTTGCCAATGGGTACAGCGTCTTTCTCTATTGCATTCTTCTGGATGATGATATTATTTCAGCCAGGAGGCTGCATTTGGGCCCCAGTGAATGACCCGTCAGGCAAAAGAAACTTTTATTCCTTGGTTATTGCTCCATCCCCATGACCTCTCCTGGCCAAACTGCAAGGGGTGAACTCAGGAATTGCTTAGCGTGTGGCTGTGTAAGGACCGAGCAAGGGTAACCGTTCCTGGACGAGGGTAGCCAACATACCCAGGACAGCTTCTGAAAGGGACTTCTCTGGGGTTTCCCAGACGCAGTAGAGGAAAGGCAATGAAGGGCAGATCCTCTCCTCATCCTCCTTACCTAAGCATCTAAGGGTGTAAGTCAGTCCAGGAGAGAAATGGAGGCATCCAAGCTGGCAAACCATGCATGCATCGACCCCGCAGGACCTGTGGAGATTTGTCTTTGGCTGTGCAGGATTTTCTTAGGTCACTGTTTAGTCCCAAATTGTACAAACTATATAAGCAGCAGTGATGGGCTCAGGACCCCATAAGACCAAGGGAGTAGGTGGCCAGCTCAGAGTCTGTAAAGAGTTTGTTGCTTTCCGAATGAAGTGGGGCAAAATAGAAAATGAGAAGTTTCTGAAACAGCAAAGTTTTATTTTGATTGTTTTAATTTTACTGAAAGAACAGTCTGATTTGGAGACAGGAAAAGATGGGTTTTGGAGACAAAACGTGAAGACTAGCTTGCTCTTTTAGCTTGTTCCTAGGAAAATCAGACGTGGTCATCTAGTACATATATAAGATCGTACCATAATTCAAATCAGACGGAACCTCATACGTGTGTACAAACCCCAATCCTTCCCTATTCTCTTCCTCAGTATATTTTGAATGAGAGAACCAAATTCAGATGCATTTTGACAAGATTGGAGTGGCTTCAAAGACACCAGATTTCTGTATGTTTTTATAAAAGAAGCTGACATTTTATATAATTTGACATTTTATTACTTTTTTCACTTTAAATAAAAAAAAGAAAAAGAAAAAGCTGAAGCAAAGTTAAATTCCATGCAAGTTCTGGACAGAATGTTTCTGCCACGTCTCCACGGGGACGTCCCTGGGGATGAGGGACATTTGGGTGCCATCTCCCCCTGCAAGAGACAGCTGCCGTGTGCAGGTAGACGGGTGCCACGAGCAATGCTGCCCTCTCGTGCTGACACTAGAAGAGCCCGTCACCGTGCCAGGCCTGCCGCCGCGGGCTGTGCGGGCAGCGCCGGCTGCAGAGAGGGGTGGCCGTCCGGGTCAAGCCCTGCCGGTGCGGCTGCCGTCGCTGTGTACGGTAGCTTTTGCTTGAACTGCACTATTATTTTTAATAAAGGCAGAAGCGGCCAGAGCAGGATGCTGAATGCTCGTTGTAAGTTGTTACAGAGTTCAGTTCAGCCTAGTCCCAGGTTCCTTTTGCTTGAGGGGAGCCTTAGGTCTAAAACAGGGACAATAACCATTATCCTTGCCCTTTTAGCTCCTGAGCTGCTTTGACTGTAGGTCCTTTGGATCTCGTAATAGCTGTGGAGTAGCAAGCACAGTGCATGGCAATTCTGGCTGTGGACTCCTAACAGTCTACTAACTAAAATATAAAAATTTGCAGCACGGTGGATAGATTATATTGTCTTAAGCAGTTAAAACCTTGAGGTGGTTTAAAGGGAAGGACTGAAGTAGAAAATGAAAGAGCTGCTTTTCAGTTACAGTAAGTCCAATCAGTCCTGCCAGTTGTAACTTTCCATAGGTGTCTGCTTGGAGACTCCCTGAGCAACTCACTGCTTTGTTTTTACAAGTTATGGTTTCCAACGATCCTGAACTCTTCTTAAAAGGACGCTTGCAATAATTTATGTATGTCCGTGGGGCTGATAATTATAAAAATAAAATGGATTTTACAAACTAAACAACTACTTAAAGTATCCCCTGAACTCTGTATTAAAAAAAAATAAATAGTAAAAAGTCAAGCTTGATCCATAAGCTGACAATAGTAAGGAAATTCAGACATGAGCAGGGAAGTGTTCCATATGTTCTCCAATACCTAGGCACAACTGGGTGCCTCTTTAATGATGAGCCGAATGCTCCCTGTTGTTACTAGGTACTGCAGAACATATGGTGTGTTTTTCCCCTTAACTGTGAATTTCCTTGCTTTTGTCAGTAGGTGTCTTAACTCTATTGTGTTTTAATATAGTGTTTGTGCCTCTGAGCATAGTCCAAATTTGATCTTGGGCAAATTGGAGGGTAGATACAGCTGCTGATTATCTCATATTCTTCTTGAAAATGTATTTCAATACATAATCTGTATCTATATAGACACACCTTGTAATTGTTAATAAGGGCCCTCTGAGAGTTTAAAAATCATTTCACTGTGCTCCAAACTTAGCATGGATGATAAATGACCATTTAGTTGCCAATATAGCACAATATTTCAATTTCCTGCCTTCACAGAGGTATTCCAAAGGTTGAATGGAGTTCATACTCACAGTATGTGTTGTCTAGAACTCTATGATCTCTTGCTGGCAAACTTTAACCAAAACCTTTTCAATTAACTAAACGCATTCCTCATGGAAGCCAGCCAACCTAATGCTGGACAAGTAAAGTTTCAGCGATATTTTGCAATAACCTCCCCCTGCTCCTGACTCTGGGTAAGTGTAGCCAGGGTGAGTGTATTAGTGGATATGTAAACTGTGTGATGGATCAAAACATTAATGTAACGTTGAACTAAATTTTACTTTATGACAGTGATGTAACTCCAGTGCAGGTTTCTTCAGTTTTGCTGGGATCCTGATTTACATGGTGTAACTGAATAAAATCTGGCCTACAATCAGCAAAGCAGAGATCATACTAACAAAAGCACGGGATACTGAGGTATTAACTTTAACCAGACTGGATCAGTGTCTGAGGTTTGGTTCTGGTCCTATTTGGTAATATGCACATTGGGGATTTGTTTTAGTAGCTACGCTGTTGATTACTGGAACTATAGGCAGTAAAGGGACTGAGGAATACCTCGGCTCTCTTATGAAATGGCAAGAGAAAAACCCTCCCAGAGCTTTTTAAATAAAAGACATGGCCTCTGCCACTGAAATTCCCCAAGAATTGTCTTGAAGCAGCATTCTGCATAAATAGCACTGTGGGCTTGCCCTGTGCATGTGCTCTTGTGTAGCACGTGTTGTTGACGGCTCTTGGAGACAAGTAACTGGGCTGGAGGGACCTTTTGTCTGAGCTGGTTCAGCCATTTTTATGATCAATATTTGCTGCAGTGATTACCAGGAATATTTGTAAAGGACAGTTTGGTCTGGAGGCAGAACTCCAAATTGTCTTCGTTTAAGTACTTATCAAATTCATTTGCATCAATATGAAAGTGTCAGCCCAAACAGCTTCTTATTCAGACAATGCTTCTTGCTGAATATTTTCAGTGGAAGAGAGCATAAAGATACCAAACAGCATGTATGGATGGAGGACATGCCTCTCTCTCCCAAATAATCTGTTCATCAGTTCTGCTCTGTCTTGTCATAACCTGGACCTACCATGGCTTCTGGACTCAGAGTCAGATGGTTGACCTCATCTAACTGAGCTGGACAGGTAACACAAACTGGTGTCTGTGTCTTTATACTAAGGCATGTTGTCATTATCCGTTAATATGTAGTGTGATCCCCTGTCCTTGTGTCCACGTGCATGTACATGGACAGAAATTGATTTTATGGAATAAAACCATTTGGAGCATGAAACACAGCAACTGCTAAACTGTGTGTAGCAACACCATGTGTGCAACCCCTTGTATAATTATCCCCCATCCCGACTGATTAACTATGTCTTAAGTAGAAGTAACCTCAAATGGAAGGTTCTCCAGCTGCATAGCATCCAATTGCAAAACACTGAAGAGGGCTGTTTTGCAGCTCTTTTCCTCTTTCCATAAATGCCTGTTTCCTTCTCTGTCTTACCTTGATTCCTCTGGATGCTTCTGGTTTATCCCACCCAACCGTGATTCTCCTGCATCTTTGGCCTGAGGATGTTATTTGTGCTGGTTGCAGTGTGTGCTGCTATCATCTTCCCAGCCTGCAAGCACCATGGGGCCCTCTCAGCTAGTGGCCACTATGTATTCTAGTCCGTCCTTTTTTGTTTCTTTGAGGGCATGTACCTTTTCAAAAGCAGAAATCACCATAGAAATTAGCCATATGCTGCAGCTGGACACACTGTGAGTCAGTCCTTTAGTATGTGTAGAAATCAATGTGTGACACACGCATACGCACACCAAAATGGCTCTTGTTTTGCCCATGGAAAGGTAATTTGCCTGTTTTCAGCTGGAGTCTGTATGAGCATTCTAATGAGCCATGACCACTTCTAATTTTGTGACTGGGTCAGCAAATATATTGCATAAGAGAGCTACCTAGAACTGACTGGGTTTTTATCACCATTCCTGTTTTTTTGTTTGGTTGGGTTTTGGTTTTTTTTTTAAGAACCCTTTTGTGTAGCTCAAAAACGGAGGAGGAAAGGGAAATGTTTGCTTGTTGCTTTGCAACAGTGCAGCTGGATCCCAGACCAGTGAGCTGTGTCTTTAAGGGAGTACAGACCCAGTAATCCAGTAAATACTGTGCGCTCTCATTGAATAATGCAATGGATAATTACTTGAAAGACCACACAAATGACTAAAGCTCAAAAGGGTGTGTTCTGTGCTGCAGGTTGGATGCAGCTGGGGGCAGGGTCCTTTGCTGGGGTCCAACTAAATTAAAGCGAGGAGGGCTCTGCTTCACCTGGCTCATTTAGAAGTGATGCATCATGCTGTTCGTGGTCTGGAAGGGTCATGAGACATTCCCAGGGACTTCAGGTCTCCTCATATTTTCAGAGGTCACTCTGGGTTGCATAAAACACCGAGAGGCTTTTGGTGCAGCATGTAAGAGATAGGGAAGAGTGTCTCAATGCAACAATTTTGCCACTTTCCATACAGGCTCACTGTAAAATCATAACTTGTGATCGGTGGCCAGCTATGCCATCCTAGGGAGCAGTTGTCTATTCCAACTGGCTTCAGGGATCTCTTGGGTTTTAATTTATTTATTTTTTCCAGTCCTTGATTTTATCCCTTCTATTTCTCCTAGACTCCCTCACCCCAGGCAACTTGTATCCCCACAGTGTCCTCCATGCTGATGAGAAAGAACTTATTTTCCCTGCAATCACTTTGTTCACTGTTATTACCCCTTGAAATCTTCTGGGTATCAATTTTTCCAGTTATTTATTTTTTCCTTAGCTATTTTCTCCTTAAACCCCCCTCAGCCTAGCTCATTTCTCAGCCAACACAACTTTTGTAACATGTCTGTGTGATGGGGAGAGCCTTCCATGGGTTTTGTTCCTTCCCATTGCCTTCCCTTAAGATAGGTTTTCACTTCTTTTTGAATGCTACCTGTTTGGCTTAAATAACCCCTTGAACCTTGCTGTTTTCCCATGCTAATTTTATTTTTCTTGCCTTCCATGTTTCTTTGAAAAGCTGCGCATTCCTTCTGGGACTCTATTATGGTTGCTTAAGTAGCCTCCATGCTGAGTTGAAGGATTTTAATTTCCTTACTTCTGACTTCAGGGCCTTTTTGACTAGCTTCCTCATTTTTTTTTTTTTTAAATCCCCTTTCTAAAGCTTAATGTCACAGTGCTAGGTTTTGTTGCATTCCCTCCCACAAGGACACTGAACTTAATTACACTATGCCCCTTTGTACTTAGTGATTCGGCTATAGTTAGTTCTTCAACTCACTTCTGCTTGTCATTTTCACTGCTAAAGGAGTACCATGTTGGGTTTTTTAAGCAAGAAATGTAACTTTCAACAGTTATTCCAGTTTACAATCCAAATGGGACATTTTGACAAAAAGCCCTACATCCTAGTGAATGTTGCCTCATCCAGTGCACTTCTCCAAAAATATATTACCTTGTCATGGCTGGGGTTGCTGTAGAACTGATACTGCAGGTAGAGGGTTTGGGGGTTTGGTTTGGTAGAGAAGTCCAAAGACTAGAATTACTAGGTAGAATGACTATGGCAAAACTGCCTCTTCCCTAGTTCTGTATCTCAGTGGTACACGTAGGATTGATACAGATCCTTCCCATGGGTCTCTTTACTTCTGGATGTAGGACATTTTGGTTTCTTCTGTGGGCTTCTTGGAGTTTAAAGCCATTTCTGTGACTCTAAGGATAGATATCATGGGAATGCCACCCCTGCCACACAGTGTGAATGTGAGACTTAGGTGACTAACTCCTCACTTCAAGTCCTACAGAGCCAGTCCCACTACCTTCTCCTCTGTGAGTCCCTGTGACAGAATCAGAGATGGACAAGCCCCCAAGGCAATGGTTCCTAAATACTTAGCCTGCACATCTTAGAAATGTCAGAAAAATCTCCAGGCACATGACTTCAGGTATTAGTGACAAATTGTTTGAAAGGCTGGTACGTGGCTCATCAACTTTTGTCCTTCCATCCTGTCTCACCAGTCTGTGTTATTGAAGTCCCTAGACTGTTGACCAGGCTTTTCTATTTTGGCTACCCTCCCCCCTGTGCCCCCAGCAAAGTGCCCCCTCTGTTCTTATTTGGGATGTCCAGTCCCTCCTGGAGTTCGGCTAAATGGCAGCGTGAGGAAGAGCGATTGCTGGCGCTTGTTTGACCGCTGCACTCTGTTTTATTGACCACCTTTTGTGATGCTGAGCTGCATTGCTGGAGCGTCCCCCGGGAGGGCTGCCTGCCTATTGCAGGGCTCAGCTGTAATTTTTGCCTTCTCCTTTACAACCAGGTATCTTGTTACCTACATATAACTGACAGCCTGTCTCTGTCTGCCTTGTATGCTGTTTCCCCCCATTTTCTAGTTTAAATAACACCCTTGTACCTTGTCAGTTTTCTTATAAAAATCTTCTGATCCTATTTAGCTTTTTCCTATCCCAGAAGTCTACCAATACACAATATAGGGAAACCTTCTTTCTGCACAGTTCATCACCTTCAAGCACATTTAAACATCCTCACGTTCTTCTACTATAGCTGGCCCTAGGAGGACTTTTGAGAAGTCTGTTGCGGTGTCATCCTCCCCCTCACTACACAAATAACTCTCAGGTACCTTTGTACAATCATTTTATCAAACGGCCACTTTTGGAAGAGGAAGGTCAATCTAGAGCACTAGCAAGGGACTCCAAGCTAAGAGAGTAGAAAGAGTCTAAGTTGATTAAGACAGGCATTAACAAAGGGCATCAAGACAATGGTCTGAAGGAGAAAGGGACTTGTATCCCAGAATCTGCTTATGGCATCCAGGCATGTGTTCACACTGTAAAACTGAGATGGCAGCAAAGACCAATGCTGCTTTAAGGAGCTGAAGCCCAGGACTGAATCGCTAAAGATCGGTTGTCTCCTGCAGGAAAACCCCTATTGTGGGCAGTGTTTGAACATGGTGGCCCTGGGTTTTTTGATCAGACCTGTAGCAATTTGATTCTCTCCTTCCTTGTAGCAGATTGATATTTCCTATAGATTTCAGCTTGATGGCATTTCTCTTGCTATTCGTCTCCCTGCTGCTGTCTGTCTGTTGGTTCGCTCTTCCCCCATCCAGTTCTGATAGCCATCACTTAGTGTACTGTTTCCCAGCCATGTTGGCAACCAAATGTGGAACTGCAGAGGGGCACCCAAGAGGCAAATCCAGAGTATTCATTGTTGGAAACCTGTTTGCCTCTGTTAAGTACCTGTCTCTGTCATTCTCCTCTATCCTGAACAAGAAAGTTGTTTCTTTTGGATTGTGGTAATACAGTTTTCACCTGCTTCTCTGCACCGAGAGTAGAGACACCTTGACTGTTATCTTGGGCATGAGTCTGATTTCTTTTTCTTCAAGGGAAGAAGCTGGCGTGGCTCCTTTTGAACAAAAGTTGTGCAGACCTTCCTGATCATGTTTCATGGTGAAGTTGTAGGAAAAGGCATTTTCCGTTTCTCTATGATAAACACTTAATTTTAACTCTCTGGATCCCCATACTGGCTTATCACAGGGGTTAGCTTAGTTTCCTGGAATTCTCCTTGATGTGTTAAGAAAATGTGAGTCTGTCTTATCTGTGCACCTGAACACCATAGAAAGGGTCCACAGCTAAACCTCAGCATGAGGGAACTGCAGATAACGAACTCAGCTAATTTATTCTAGTGAACGTTCCTGAGAAAGGTTGGCCGTCCACTTGATTGCAATCCAGTGAGATCCCATCCTTGGTCTAAGCTAGATTTGCAAAACTCATTTTGCCCTGTCATGTCAATGGTCCAGTTCATTTAATGGAAGTTTTGTGCTTATTCAGGTTGGAAACTTGCCTCACGGGTCAGAAAGAGGAATGAAAGCCAGCAGCAAACATTTCAGTGTATAAAGTGACTCAAAGATCCCACCACAGGTACTTTGGAAGCAATCTCAGTCTGCTGAATTAATTCACTGCAGCAGTTTTCTGCAATTGATAATTAGCATGAAGGAAGTTACTTTAGCATATCTTCATGACGTTTTTAAGATTTGCTTTCTGGGATGTGGAATGTGGTCAAAGTAACCAGGTTGTAATTTCATCTTCATTTTAAAGAATCTGCTGCCATAACTTTTGTAGAGTTTCAAGTGGGGAAAATGCAAATTTGGGGATGAATGTTAGGAACAAAAAGTTTTGTCTTGTATGTGAATTTTGAAGAGCATTCTTGTGGTAACACCTTACATTTGCAAGGTAATTATTGTAATAATTTGGTACGTGGAAGTGAAGAAAGCTTTAAAGATGGAAGACAAACGTAGCTGCAGATCACATTCTGACCCCATTTTCATGCCACTTGTCTCCCGGAATGTTCAAGATAGTGGCAAATACTTCCAAAATAGTTCAATGCATTAGACATTACCTGCTTTTGGAAGGGAAAAAAATGCACTTAGCAGAGGCAAACCTTTATTTAATTAGCCACAGTGTAAAGGTTTCTTGTATTCCTTTGCAGTTACACGGCCATGAGAGACTGCGGAGTACCTGAAGGGTAACTCCTACTGGGACTAATTCAGTCCAGACAGCTCCAAGTATGTTCATTAAGCTCTGGCTGGGTTTCACACAGGTGGGGAAGGTTAGAAGGCAACAGATAGAGAATGGTACTGATTGTGTTAAGCATAAAACACCATCTGTTTCACAAGTAAGTAGGGAACAAAATCGGCATGTCTTGAGGGATACTATCCTGCTGCTAGAAGTCAGTTCTCTTTTTTATTTATTTTTATTTTCTTGCTACATTTTCAAGCTTCAGTGTAAAGCAGCTAGAATGTAGAAACCGTAAGCTCATAAATCAGGGGGCTGCTGAAAAGATGCTGAAGTTTAAACTAGCATGGGGGGTTTCAGACCTGTGATAAGTCGGGAAAAGAGGAAATTTTAAATAAGTGTTATGCTTGGCATGAGAGAGGGAGAGGGTAAAATGAGGTTTAATTCCAAAAGTTTTAAAATAGAGAAGTATAGGCTTAAAAAATCAATTGATGTAATGGTAAAAATGCTCTTCCTTGACTACTGCTTCCTCTTCACTTTCTAGTGACCAAATAAGATCTTTAAAAAATGTGTTTGGAATTGCACAGTAAATATGTCAACATATTAACTACATTATTATTGAATTAGAAAACTTTCTTGAGGGTTGCTAGTTAAGAAGAAACATTATGAGCAGATGTAAGTGGCTGAATGCAGATGTGTCTGGGTGCTACAAAGCTTTGTGGACACTGTGAGCTTCTACTGTGGCCATATGGGGAAAGAGGCAACTTTCCTCCTTGCTTTGCTTGTAGAAAATTCTGCATGGGAAAAGCCATGCGTGGGATTGGGTAGCTGCAAGGGCTGCAAACCTCTGGTACCTTGGAACATCAAAATGCAAAATGATTTCTGCAGATCCTGAAGATGATTGTACTCACACCTTCAGAAATCACCTGTCCATGTGAAAAGCTTCTTTGAGAATTCAGAGACTGAACTTGTCAGTCCCATGTTTTTAAATTTTGGCTTAATATATATAATCCCCAAACTCTGCACTAATGGGAGTTAAAGTGCAAGTAATCAAGTAAGTTGTAAATTTTAACTGTCACAGCTGTATCAAAAGTTTAGTGGTATTTGGTACTTTTGTTAAAACCCCAAGTTCCAAAATCCTAAGGAACCAGGGGTCTCTCCTTTCTTTTTCTGCCCCTCTCTCTCCCACTTAATTATTTTTCTTTTGTTTTCTGTGGTTTTAATATAGTTCCATTACTTGAACAGGACTAATTTCCTGACTCATTAGATCAATAATGGTTTTGCCAGTTCTTTAGCTGTTAAATGCTGACCTAGTTTTGACTTGTACCAATGTATTGTTCGCATTAGAAACAGGATTGCCAGGGTGTAAGCCAGAGCTTTTACAGGACAGAATGAGATGAGAGTGTGAACACATCTCCTGTGCCCAGCAGAGCATTTGTGGAGGTGGAAACAACATCCAGGCTGGCATGTGTCCTTCTGACACACAGGTGTTGTGTAGTGGTAGAGAAGAAATACCTAAACAAATGTTTATTGGTTGCTACAGCTTTACTTCCCTAAGGAGAAGTATCATCGATATTCCTTCCTTAACCTTTGCAAAAGCCTGTGCTCTTCAGCTTTCAACATTTGCCTTGCAAGACTAGAAGATTCAAAAGCTTTGTCTTTTGTGTTTAGAAGAGATTTTTCTAGACAGTTTAGCTTTCATCCAATGCAGGTGACCCCCAGAGAATCTTGTATTGGTGTCAGTCTGCCTGGTCTGTGGTTTTCAGTAGGATTGCTTTAAAACAAGAGCTTTTTTTGTTGGATTTCTTTCTCATTGTGTATTGCAGTATTCGAATAAAGAAGGTGCAGTGGAAAAGCTGAGTGTTAAACACGTGGGAGCCCAAAGAAGGATGGTGGCTAAAACCCTCATGTCCATTCCAGGCCCTCACTTTGCACTACGAGGATGTCATCTTTTTTAATACAATTTCAGAGCTCAGTCATCTTTGAACCACTTTGAACCAACCCCCTGTATCAGCTAGAGAATTTTTAAAGTTACCATGACTGTATTTTTCCTTAAAAACTGTTAAACCTCAGGATTTTTTGGTTTACAGAACATCTTAACCATCTGTGATTCCCCTCATTGGTCTGCACCTGAACATCCTTTAGCATTTGAGAGGATCTGCTGAGGGACTCCTGAACCATGATAGCTAAGGCAGAGCCCTATGTCCTTAAATGTAGAGAGGGGAGAGTGGCTGTCTGCTTAGGATGACTGAAGATCAACCTACTGAGAGCAGACTGACATGGTAGGATCGATAAGGGATGTTTAGTTTGGGGTTGCTTGTTCGTAGCAATGATGAGGTTAAAAAATGAGACAGGTCATCAGCTTTGCAGCCACTGAAAGGAGTTCCCAGGCAGAAGGTTTGTGCAAAGCTTTCCAAAAAGGGCCATCTTTTCCTTGGCATGAAACCAAGGTCCAACTATTTTCTCCTCCTGCTTCCTGACTGTCTTGGGTGCTTTTCACTGGGGTTGAAGGCACGTGAGACTAGACCGAGAGCTGCTGGTGCTTTTGGACCTCCTGACCTCCTGTTCAGCTTTATTAATGTAAACTTTCCTATACTCTCCATCACCTCCTATTTTCTAACCCAGATGTGCCTATGGACTTGGTAGTAGAGGTGAATCAAAACACGTCAGTGTCTTCACCGAAGTGGCACGAAGCTTTGGTCATGTCTGAAATGCGGTTAGGCATTATCATTTACAGTGCTCTCTTGTCTCCAGTCATCTTTGTTGAGGCACTGTTCAGCTGTGGCCATGGTTGCTAGTGGGCTGAAAGGAGGTGGCCCCAGGCTGTTGGCATAGAGACTGCCACATAGGTGGAAAAATGTCAACCAGTCCAAAAGCCTGGACTATGCCACAGAAAGTTCCATTTAGTTTTGTAGCAGCTTTAGCTTATAAAAGTCCTATTTCTTTGCCCGGGCAAGCAATCATATTGTGACCTAAACGCAAGAGTTTATCGCATAAAGTACAAGATGCTGTGTTCATTACTATGAGGATTTTGATCAAACAATAATTAGCAGCACTTAAAAGATATTCTGTAGCCTAAAACACTAAATCCATCGGTATATAACATCCAGCCGTGGAACATATGTGTGTGTAATAGTATCAATATTGAAAGCCCCTACTGTGACGAGCCATAGCAAAGCATTTTTAGTCGACATACTTCTGGGATCACTAATGATTAATTAGTGTGTATCATAATGTAAAGCAAATGTCACCCCTGCTACCTCGGGCTGCTGTCATTTGAGAGGGGAAACTATTTCCAGTTGAGCACTGGCTGGAAAATGCAAACAGCATCGCAGCCTGCCATCTCGTGGGCAGAACCCCACGCTCCCACGGGTGGAGGAGTGCCTTCCTCCCCAGTTGCTCGCCTGGCCAGGCTCCTGGCACTGCTTGGAAATGGCCGACAGGTCTCACCGTGGTGCAAAATGATTTAAAAGGAGAAAGATCTGCAACAACAAATGTTTTGTCCTCCGTCCCTCCCTGGAGAGCAGCTGCCTGCAAGGGAACAGCCTCAGAGGGTTGCTAATAACTAGACAGTGATTTCTGACGGTTGCGTGGCAGAGCTGTGTAAATAAAAAGTAAGGATTAGGTGCCTAGAAACCATATTATTTACTGATGATTTCTCCCATAACTAACCTCATTATTTGAAGGTGTTGCTGTTGAAGCACTTTGCAAGATAACCACATAGCAGAGGTTTTGCTTTTTGTTGAGAGAACTCGAAGAATTTTCTTTCTATGTGTGAAAACCACACTGTGCCTACATTTGTGTTAATTCAGAGCGTCATGTTTTATCCCACCCTCCTCTTCCCTTTTAGTCCTCAAGAGCTACAAGTTTTCAATATAAATAACACTGTTTTATAAATATTTGTTGCTCCTTTTTTAAAGTAGCTCTCTGGGAAATAGTTGCTAATCAACAGGAAACACTGTGAGTTTGGTCCCGCAATGAGATCTAGAAAAAGAGATTCTACTGTTTGCCATGGGCCCCTGTATCTCATTGTAGATACACACTAAAAGTCTTTGCTTACTGATTTTTACTAGAAATATTCAGATCACCAGAAGGGGTGTCACAACTGGACTAATAGGGGATTTTCCTATCCAACACCATTTTAAGCAAACGGCTATCTCGGTGCCTACAACTAGTGCATTTGTCTTCAAAACTGCAGCATTAAATTTTGTAATGTTACTGCCAAGTGATGGAAAAAAAAAAAGGCAATACAACATTACAGCTGTGGATCCCTAAATAGTGCAGTCAGATAGCACTAATCTGGACGATTTGTGTGAAGTTAACACAGTCACAGTTTAACTTCAATTTGAAAAGGGAAAGATTTGTTTGATTTACCACATTTTTTTGTGTGCGTGCAAGTTGAAAAGCATGCTTGATTTCCGCTATAAATTATATCCATGCCTCATCACTTCGTATTTTTAGAGTTATGCTGACATCCTAAGCACAGTAGGATCTATACTTGACATTTTAAAGGAGCTTTTATAATTTATGTGGACGTTTGATATAACATATTTTTTCAATCTGTAACTTGGGAGGGTTACAATTTAAAAGTGAATTTGAACTTTCATTTTGGATACATTCTAGGAGCAGTTAATTTTAAAAATATAAACCGTATAACTTGCTTATATTTTACAGTTCTCTGTCTAAACTATCTCATGATAAATTTTTATGTAAATAAGAATAGCTGTAGTGGACAGAACTTAACTATCAGAGTGATACCTAACTAATTACTAGCATGGGTTTGATTAGGTTTGATTTTTTGCTACTTATTGTAACGGATTTTAAAACATTCTCATTTCATGTTGTTATTTTTTAGCAAATAAAAATCACGGAAATACTCCATTGCATATCAAACAATACCGTGGTTGCATGGTAAATAAATGATTGTTAAAATGACAGGCTTGTTACTGAGAGATATACAGACAATGGCCAGGGCAGGAGGATGGGAATTAGTGCAGCCAAATTTTAACCATCTCTTCTATGACGATCCTGACCAAAACCAGTGAAATTACAAAATTTTTAAATAGAGTCTTTCTGTGAGCTGGGAGGATTTTATTGTGGGGTTTTTTTTTCTCTTTGCTGACTTGTGCCAAATGGTACCTCTGCCTCAGACTGTGAGGCAAAGGGCTAAGTCTTCCTTAGCTAAAGCTTCCCAAGGGACAATTTTTACTACCTATTTATTTGGGCTAGATATTTCCCCCGTGGGAAAGGCAAAGAAATTCTGAGCTCTGACTTGGACATTTTCTTGCTGGAGCAAGCACTTGCCTTAGGGAGCCAAACACAGCTGAGCTGTGCCCAGTGTGCCCTGGGGAGCTCCTCTCTCCCGTGGGGTGGGGAGGCGTGATGCCGCAGGGATGGGCACCTGGGCAGGACTGCTGCTCCAGCAGCGTGCAGTGTGATTTCCTCTGCGCTCCTGCAGCATGGAAACAGCATGACAGCTGGAAAAAAACTTTTTCACTTAAATATCTATTTTGATTTGTTAACCTGTCCGGAGTGAAAAGCAGCTACTGAAACACTGCTCAATTTTTTTTCCTGTTTTTTTTTTTTTTTTTTTTTTAATTCAAAATTCTATTTCTATTCTGCTTTTACAATCTTATTTTAGCAAGAATTTGGCAACCTAAAAAATTGTAAGTCCAAGGGATCCTTCCTTTTCCCCAGTATCTTTTAATCCCTTTAGGGAAGGAGAATGTGTGGCTTGTCTAGGGTGGTTTTCCACACTGTAGATTTTTTTTCTCCTTGAAAAGACCTGACGTATCTCTAACATTAAAATATCTCAGAAAGAATGCAAAGGAAAGCTCAGAGAAATTCATAATAGTTATGGACTTCCCAGTTACTCTACACTCTTGAATCTGTCTACTTTGTAATTGAGGGGAAGCTTTTCAGGATGAGATCCAGGGGTTCAGAGGTGCTTTTGAAATCACAGCAGCAGAATGTTAAACTGTTCCCTGATTCTCCTCTAGACTGACCTGGATAGTGCTGGGAGATGCTTTTGTCTTGTTTATACCAGGGATGGGGGGGTCCCAGTAGATCCCAGGGCACTGTGGTCCGTGGGAGCTGAGCAGGGTTGTGCTTTCCAGGCTCTTTGTGCCACTGGTGGGAGAGACACAGGACCTGGCAGAGGCAGTTGCTGCGACAGGGGATTGCTGTGTTGGTGATCCATA
The DNA here is from genome assembly GCF_023634085.1 of Falco cherrug. NCBI lineage: Eukaryota > Metazoa > Chordata > Aves > Falconiformes > Falconidae > Falco > Falco cherrug. The sequence continues at coordinate 16,350,253 of NC_073711.1, forward strand.
GGCAGAACCCGATCCAGTTACACACACATTTTAATGGGAATACTCACTATCAGTTATACACGGGCTCTAGTACTTTGCTGAACTGTGGCCTGGGGGATGCAAGTTTTGGAGAGAAAAGATCAGGATCTGATGATGCAATTATGGTTGAGCTCTAAGGATGGTTCACAGCAGGGAAGGGGTGAGACAGCGTGGTGATTTCTGCCTCTGGAGTCTGCAGTACTTTTGCTCTTGCAATGGCCTCATCTGCCTTGAGCCCATGCGTGTGGGTTGGATGCACGGAGATGCAGATGTACGTCTTCTGCCTGTGTGTTTGTAACATAATATAACGCGTGTCTTGTGGGAATAAAACATTAAGTATTGCTTGTATGCACACAGACATACACAGCCTGTGATATGTATCTCTTCAGAATTATTTGGCATATTGTATTATATATTTAAGGTGTAATTATATTATTAATGCATTACTTAAAGAGATTGCAACATTAGCTTGCGTTAGCTGGGTGTATTCTTCTCCTGTGCATTCAGTCAATCTTCCTTGGACCTGCCATATTCTGAGCATGAAACAATACAGATTTCTCACTCGAAAGGCCAGCTTTACAGAGAGTGTATATGTTTAATAAAGTGCATTCACTGATTTTGTGAAGATACTACACAAGGCTGAATGCTAAGCTTCATAGACATACAGTGCTAAAATTGCCTTGCCTATTATAAAGATAAAAATATCTTTTTGTTCAAATGTTCTGCTTGCTTCTTTACAAATGAAGGAGTTAAATACTGAAAGGCAGGTGGATGCTGTAACTACTTTAGAAAAAGATGAATAGGGCTGATGGCTAAAGCTACAGGGAATCTATTGAAGGTCCAGATGCAGACATGGCTCTTACTCCACACACAGTTCAAAGTGGGGTGAAGCTGCCTGGGTAATTGGCTATGAAATAACTAACCTCTGGGAGAAAATTGCCCTTGTACTTAATTGCTTGTGTTCAGGGTAACATGTAGCCACCTGGCTGATTAGTGCCCTTACCTATATTTACACCCACATGAGTTTAAATGCAAGCACTATTGTTGGTCTGGCTGTATGCATTCATCGAGTGGCCCGAGTGGATTAAAGAAAATATGACCACCAAGGTCAGTTTTTCTTTTCATTCTTCTATCTCCTTCTGAATCCCCCATTTCTTACATAAGAAGGGCAAAGTCAATCCTAAAGCAAATCCGCTGGCTTTAACAGAACAGTAGTGGAATGAATTTGGTCTCAATTGTTCAGTTTGGTCATATGAAATACTTAAAGAGAGGAAGTAAAATCTAACAGCCTAATGGAAGTTGGAAGGCAAGGGAGGTGAATGGGTGGAAGGCAAGTGAAGTACTGAAACAGAGAGGAGGTTGTGGTGGTTTTGTCATAGAAAAATCTTTGGGAACTGGTTGGACGAACACCTGTCAAAGATGACATTGGGCTTTCTTGAGGTGGAGAGGAGGGTCTTCTGGTGTTCGCACTATGTAGTAGCATTTCTGTTCAAGTTTTCAGCCACTTAAAATGTAAGAAAAACATTTCTTCGTTTAAGGGTAATCAAACACTGGAACAGTTTGCCCAGAGGACTTACGGAGTCTCTGTCCTCGGAGATACTCAAAACTTGACTGGACATGGCCCTGGCTAACTTGCTTTCTCTAACCTTGTGTTGAGCAGAGGGGTTGGAGCGGAGAATCCACAGAGGTTGCTCCAGCCTCAGCCTTCCCATGCTTTTGTAATTCTGTGACGCAGTGTCAGGTTAATATTTGTCATCTTACGTTTTACATTCATCTTTGTTTTCTTTGATTGGTAGTAGTCAATTTACATGGTTTCCTTTTTAGGTATTTAGGCTATTTAACATTACGTTTTCAAGCTCAGATTCCAGGTGCTCATGATTATTTTTGATACTGATAATGCTTTGCCCACAGTCAAACTGAAGTAGCTTTATAAAGCCCTTGCATCAGCCAGTACTAAGACTGCACCTGCGCTGCTCGCTGTGGCTCCCATTTCAATCTGGAGTGCATTAATTGCTGTAATTGCTCCAGAAGTGTATTAGTACAACACTAGATTAGAACCTGGTTTTGTTACCACTGATATAAAGCATGTGTGAACTCTCTGATGAGCAGTATATTGCCAGAGAAATATGGGTCTGAAATTCTGAAATAGAGCATGATACAGGCATCGGGAGCCACTTTGTGTAACTAATACCTACAAATTCTTACAGCAAAAAGGGATGATTGGCAAAGACAAAAGAACCGACATTTCCCAGAAAATAAATACCTACATTTTCCAAAATTAGTCTTAGCTTTTGTCTGTCACCATTAGGTGTATCTAAAAAAATATATACTTAGATTTTTTATTTATTTTGAATATTAGATGTGTGGTAGATATAGCTCAGGGTCTGTGTATTTAATTATCACTGAGGGAAGTGAGGATCCCAGAACATCAAGCATTTCAACCCATTCTAAATTCAGGGATAAAACCTGAAGACTTTCCAGTGGCCATATGAATATTGGGAGTATTACTGCACCATCCTGTAATTTCCATGCACCTTGGCTCTTGGAGTCATGCTATTGCACAGAATTTTAGTTCTCCTACTTAAAAGAAAGAAAGGTTTGCAAATGTTGGCTTGGAAAACAGTTTCAACCCCAAACTGCTCAAAAATTGGAAGACTAGCCAAAAGGGTAAACAAGTTGCGTGTAGAATTGTGTGATTTTTTAAAATTCATTTCATGCTATTTTGCTCACTTGCATTTGGCAGTGCTTCTGGGGGAAGCTGAGCCGTGTTTTCTCTAGGACCTGGACCTCTTTTAACCAGTTGTGCTAAGCAACTTCAGTGCCTATTGACTTTGGTGTTGGCTGATTAGCATCTCTTGAAATCTGGTTCTCTGCTGATAAGATGTTCAATTTGCAGGAAGGGGAAGAGGTTATAGCAAGAAGGTGTCAAATTATAGTTTCTTCTGACACCACATTCCCTGTCAATACTTTGACAGCCCTATTTTTGCTGTTGCCTTATTAGTGTTTTCATGTCCCATCTGTCATGAAAATGCTGATGTTCTCCTACTTTTAGAGCAGAAAAGCTGCAATTGACCATTTTTACTGAGATATGATACCTTGGCAACTTTGAGTCCAGAGGACAACCTGAGCAGGAATGTCACACGACCCTGAATGGAAAGATTTCTGTGTGGATATACAGTTACTACCTGTGCAGAGTTCGAGGCTTCTCCTTTGTTCTCAAGAGGTACTTTATTTATTGAGAAATAGCTGGACACTATATATGCCAAACAGGTGATTACAGGGCAGAAGCGATGGAGTTGTTGATGGAAGCAAACCCGTGGGACAGAGGTTTTTTCTGCTTTGCTTAGCCAGCTTAGAATCTGGCATTTTGTCTGAGCTTGTCATCCAGGGTCCTTCAGCTGTCAGCCCTCTACCTCCACAGAGAAATTCACCTCACCTGCTTTAAATGGGAGACCTGCTGTCTGTCTCCATTAACTATGGAGAAAGCATAGTCAAATAGCTTAGCTCAAACATCTGTGTTTTATCAGGCCAGTGTTCAGTGAGATTAACTCATCCTAAATAATTTGTCTGCCCTGCAGCTCTCTGACTGGTAGAGGCATCTCCTTTTCAGTATGATACAGAAGACCTTCTAGTCCTGGTTAAATTGGCAGTTCCTAAGCATTCTGGCTCTGTTTTGGCAAGATTAGAAGGTTTAGGTGAGTGTTCTACCCGTGGAATCTAAATCTCTTATGCTCTAAATCCTGTAGAACAAATTTCAGCTTAAATTATAGTTCTTTCTAATACTTCTCTGTTTTCTTTCTATGTGAATGGCTATTATTTTACTCTTTCATTTACGTGACTGAGATAAAGAGAAATGTAGACTATTTCTGTTATTGACAAAGATAGTGGTACATTTGAAGGTATAGGGAAGCTAGAGGGAAGGCTTATTGCAACAGAATGCAGCAGATTGCAAGAATTGCAACAGAGAGTAGATTAACACATCACAACTCTGAGTGATAAGGACCTGGCAAGGGTAATTTCCTTTACAAGTTTAAAGAAGGATATATATAAAACTTGAACTTGAGAGATAACACAGACATAAAAATACACATTAAAATGGTGTGACAGGAAAAGATTATGTTAACAACTATTTCCCAGTCTGTAAAATATGGGGAAAGTGCATAAATTCATGGGCTGGAATGAGAAATTGTCTCCCTTAACTCTATTGTGTTATAATGAGGACCTTCCACTTGTATTAAAACTGGAGCCTTTAGAACCTAGCAACAAAAAGAGTTCATTTGTATTAAAGATTTGTTTAAGGATGGACATTTTAAATCGTTTGACCAATTTGTAGAAAATTTTAATATTCCTGGAGCTCAGTTTTCCCGTTTCCTTTGCATAAGACATGCTGTTCTTTGTGAATTAAAAAAAGGTATAGAAATGCAAATGTCACAGATTGAAAAATTGTTGTACAAAGAGACTGTCTCACTAAATTGATTTCAAGGCTATATAGGACATTGTCAGTATCCTTAGACAAAGGCAAATTGGAAGTTAAAGAGAAAAAGGAGAGATTTAGGTAAAGAACTTAATATATAAGAATGGAAACAGACAGTTTAATAAAATGGATTTCTATGAAAATAAGACATCAGGTTGTTCAATTTAATTATGTCCTATTCAGAGAACACATTTATGTCCTCTTAAGTTGCAGAAATAGCTAAAGAGATTGTTACTATACTATAATAACAGCAAGATACTGCATAGGGGGTAACACGTGTACTTCGGTATTAAATGGAGATCAAACATTTTCAGAGAAAAGTTTTGGAAAATCTGCTATGCAAAATGAGATCCTTAAGTGTGTTTAGACTGAATTGTAAAGACTTGTTGATTATACCAGTGGGAGAGATATATTTCTTGATCTGTTTCAAGAGTTTTTAACATTTTCTTCCTATGTTTAAACAGGAATATATTAGAAGGCCAGAGGAGAAAGATGGCCTGTGTTATCTGCAGTAAAATATTTAATTTATCCTATGCCCCAGCATTTTATTATTAAATATTCCACAAGGCTGGTGGGACAGAATAAAATAAATTAGAACTTAGGAAGCATATATGTCAGGTGGAAGTGAAGGCCATATAAACATGCAGCCAGTGGAGATGCTGGGATATGGCCAAGACACAACATTTACGAAACTGAATGAAAATCTCAAAATACTGCAATGCTATTATCGTGCAAAATCTCAGGGACTTAGTCCAACAAAGTAATAAATAAGCCCTGGAATAGTCACTAAAAGGGCCTACAGAGTTTTGAAACTCTTCCTTGATGGCTGACTTGGAAATATCTTGACACTGCATAGTCAGGAATGGGAGTTGGTGATGTGATTGTTGCCAAATGATTCACCTTTGTGAGAGCTTGTAAGTCATCATATCACAGATGGGTATCCAGCTCTCAAGGACAGAACAAGTCCTTTCTCCATTGCTGGTTATGTGGGGAAGATGAGCTGAGGTTTCTGCTGGGGATTCTCCCTGCAACCAAGTGTGAGAGTCCCAGAAAGTTTAGTGCAGTGATATGTTCCGTCTGCAGCTGTTCCCTTGCGTTATCAGCCCTCGCTACCTCTGTGATGGGCTTTTCTGGGTCTCCTTACTTTTTTCAGTGTGGTGGTAGAAGCTTGAATAAGTCCTGCAAAGTAAGGCTTTGCCTTGTTTCATTTTTTCTATTGACTAAAAGTCGTACCTTGGCTGTGCCAGTGAGATGAAAACAGTCTTATCAAGCAGGGCAAATGGACAGGTTCTGCAGCCTTGTAGAGGGGTGTCGTGTTTGTCTTTATTGGATATGGTAGATGTAGGTGGTGAAGACAGATGCAGCTCACAAGCTCACACCTTCTACTTACTTTGTGCCAAAACCTTATCTCTTAGCTCTGAGACTGTAAATCGCACATTCCACACATTCAGTGGGATTTTTTTTTTTTTTTTTTTTTTTTTTTGTGGCTGAGGATTTGGGTGACTCATGCCTGCCCTGTGTGTAAACAGACGGCAGCAACACTCCTCAAGAATTGTAAGCAGTCTGGCCCCTCAGCAGGACACAGAGCTTCACCAGCCAGTCTCTCAGTTCCGCATTAGGAATGTCATTTTGGAGTTCTCTGTGCAATTCTGAGATCTATCTGGTGGAAAGCTAAGTTTTGCTTTGATATTTATGCCCATCGTTTTCTTCCAATGAAATTACCACACTATCAGACATATGCTTATCTTCACCCACCCAGTTCAGCAGATAATAGTACTTCATAAACTCTTGTAAAATGAAAGGGGATATTTTTAATGTTCTATAAAGTTTGCTGTTCTTCAGTCAGAGTTGACTCATTTTTCTCAGTCCTAAATAAATGTGTTTTCTTCCTCCTGGCAAATAAACAAATAAATGGAAGACCAACAGTTTCAAGAAGGAAACAAAAAGGGGGACTTCAAATGTAGTCTTTCTAATGAGTTAATCAGCATGTTTGAATGCTAATAAGCACAAGTTGGTAACTGGATCATCTCCTTTCTATTGTCCACTGGGAAGCTACATTTAGGAAATTAATTCAAAATTCGTATTTAACTCAATTTTCATATGAATTAATGTGAATATTTAAATCTACCATGCAACAGTATCGTTGGCATCTGCTTTTTTTCTGCTTGCTTCCTCCATTAATAGTTACTGTTCTCTAATAAAAATTAGAGGATGGAGAAAATAATACTAATCGTGAATTCTAGCACTGTCATGCAAAGATCGTCATTAGAGCCTGCAATCACATGTTGCTGTTTAAATAAATGCCTGTGATTCTTGCCTTTGCATCTGGAGTATCTGTTTTTCCTCTGTGACATCAGTAAAGTCTTCCCCTGCTGACTCCCATGCCTCTTTTGCAAAAGGACTGGCCTTTATTTCTGAGGAGTATCAGTGTTGCTGGGTTAAGGCAAGAAAGGGGAACCCGACTGCTGTCAGGTATGTTCACAGCCTTTGGAAATGTGAGGACGGTCATTTCAATTCCTTGCATTTGCAGGACTGTCAGAAAAAAATGTTTGGTAGTTATTTCTTCAAGTCTGCTGTGCAAAATTGCTCAGGATGCTCTGGAGAACTCAGCAGCGTGGTCACAGACAGTAGCCTTGGAGAGCTGGAGGTGTATCTGCCCAGCTGTCACCAGTCTTCCAGTTCCCTGCTTTAAGGTGCTGGGATGCTCTTGTCAGCTATGTAGATAACTGTGAGTAGAACGAGAGGTGTGAATGTGAGAAACAGCTCATGCACTACCAATAAGTAAGGTACCTTATTGCAAGAGATGAAGTAGAAAGAAATGCTCTGTGTACAAACACACAGAATAGATTGACTTGCTGTGAGTGTGATCCCCCTAAGTGCACGGCAGCTGAACGTAAAACCTGATATGTCTCCTAGCTTGTTTTGCAATAGAAAACAATTTGGCTTTTCCTATTAATTTTTGTAGCTACCATTAAAGGCATTACCACAACTAACGTTATATCAGGCCCAATTACACTAGTGCACTGCTTCTATTTTTTTTTCTTTCATGCTGTGGCATTTCCTTTCCCTTGAAAACACTCTTTCACTCAGTCTAGCAATTAACTGCTTGAACAGTATAATAAGGAAGCAATTAAGAGGTGACAGAGAAAAATTAACACTCCATTTCACATTAAAGGCCAAGTGAGTATCCTGGCCATTGTGAGTTAAATGTGTCTTTGAAAACCTGTAGTTTGGATGTATTTTCCTTTTGAATAAGAAGCCAGCTCCATGTTTTTTTGTCTAGAGTCCCAATCTGAAAATGGATGATAACTAATTGGGTGCTGTCTGCTTAAACAGGCTGTATTAATTGCAGTTTGTTCTCCTGTAAGTGTCAAGGAAAACAAAATCTTTGTAATGTGTAGGCACAATGTACGAAGCCTTAATTTGAATATGCATGTACCAGAGCCAATAAAGCAAACTACTGCATGCAATGTTGCCATGGCAGACAGTATTTGCATAATAAATAACAGCTATCATGAGACTTTCTTTATGAAGTTCTCTGCTGTGTTGTCAGCTATAAGAGGCTGCAATAAAGGAGCCAATATTGAGAAAGTAAGAGTGTGTTTTGCTTGCAAATGCAACACCCCGACCACAGTCATTGTTGAGCATACATGATTCTGGTGTTGCTGACAAGACGTAGGGGGTTGCATTGCGTTGCACATGCGAGCGCAAGAACTATGCAGGGATCATGCGAAACGATGCTCAAAAAGTGTTTTTTGTGAGGCCAGATTTTCCAAACCTGTGCTGTGGAGGCTGCAGGTTTGGCATGAGGTCATTAGCTTGGCCTGTCAAGTAGCACTGACCCAAGGCTCTCCTTTGTGACACTTTGTGACACGGCAGAGAGGGTTCGAACAAGGCTGCTTTTTATTCTATAAGCAGCCTAATGGTCCAGACTTTTGTGGAAGTTTTGATTGGGCTAGTGATAAGATCAAGATGTACTGACAGAATTCTTAGGACTGGGATGTGACAAAGAAATCAAGGCACGTTGCTACTAATTCCAGAGGAACTGGGGTTGTTCCCCTGAGTCCAGGTTGAGCGTCAGTGCTGTCTTGCAGAGTTCTGGCTTCAGAGCTGGCGGTTTCTGCTCTGTGTCTCCAACATGTTTCTCTCCTGCCAGGTTCCCTTGTGCCAGAACAGGAGATGAGGACAACTCGCAGCTATTTGACTTAGTTCTGTGCCCGGGGAGCTCTGTCCTCCTTTGGATCAAGGCCTTTTTGAAGGCTCTTGATGCTGTTCTGTCCTCACTGCCTGGAATATAGACCCTTCAAGCAGAGCTGGTAAAATATATTTATTTTTAATTCTATCTTCAGCTGAAGGGTTTCAAACCTCAGAGAGCAGCAAAACTTTCATGATCAAATCATAAAGCTTTGTGAGGCTCCTTTGCTTTGGGGGTACGTTACAAATTATAAGCACTGTTTCACTGGGGAGTCACTGAATATTGATAGTCAGCTTGGGCCTGGCTTCCAGTGAATGTGTTGTGGAATTTGTTATTGAAATCTGTGACTTTGATGCAATACCAGCTGAAAAGGAGAGGTTTCAGCTGCATTTTACTCTGAGCTTTTTATTTCCCTTTCGTTGAAATGAAGGGGAAACGCGGATGAAGGCAATAGCTGCTTCCGAAGTATGAGGGAGAGCAAAGGGAAGGTCTGAGATGAAACGTAAGAAAGGACCTTAGGATGGGATTAAAGGTAATAATAAATCCAAAGCTGAGACTGTGTGCTTGGAGGTGAATGAGCGTGGGGAAATACGGCTGTTTTGGTGCGGCTTGTTGACGTGGTGGGGAACATGATGGAAATGAAGTAGAGGACCACCTTGAGAAGGCTTCCGCGAGGCTCACTGCATCTGAAGCGGGTGCTGCTAATGGTAACCACCCTGTTCAGGGTTAGATTTCTTGAGCAATCCAGTTTGTCATTTAGTTCTGAAAATGGGAGAGGATGGTAACTATTACAGCAAAATAATCAGACTGTGACCAGGGGAACCCCTCTGTTCCTCTTTGGCAGTGAAGAACAGCCTCCCTTTACTGTTCCTGGGCCACAAAGCTACACTGAAGCTTTCCAGGCTCATAGAAAGCAAAACGCGAGGTTCTGGAAGATCTTAACCAAATAAACAAATGCTGCCAAGGTTTGTATGCATGAGTTTAATGAGCTTTGAGTAGGATTTTAATGAAGTTGGTAGATGTGACTTGACTGAATGCTCTTAGGTGTGATTTAAATAAAGAATCAACAATTTTATCCCGTCCCAACCTTTTCTAGTAAAACTTAAATGATGAAGAGACTGGTAGTACTGGATATCTGGTGATACCAGTCTGGTGTGTGGATTACCAGAGAGAGAATTGTTGCTGGTAACTCCTTCACTTTTCCATAAATTATTGGAAAATAAAACAATGCTGAAACTTAAAAGAGGCTTTTCAGAATGTCCTAACAGTTACTAACATGAAGCAAAAGTTACCATGTCCCTGATATAATTTGTCTTTTGGAATCTGCTTTTTTTTTAATTTGTTTTATTTTTCTGTATTAATTGTTTACTTACAGTAGTCTCTTCCCTTTATTTTTATTCTTTTTAATAAACAATAAGGAATAAGCTGACTATCAGTAGATATGTTAAAGTAAGCAATCATTTTCAGGTTTTCTTTTGGTCTGAATATCAGAAATTATACCTTTATCTGTATGTATTTTTTAGCTAATGGATGGATCATGTAATATCTATAGTACTAATATCTTCTCCTAAATAGAAAAGAAAAAAGTATCTTCAAACAAGCAACCCTAGATCTCGTACAACAGCACAGCATGTGTCAATTCACACTGTGTCATGTGACATGAAACTACTTAATACAGCCTGACTTGGAGTGACATTTGTATTGCCCATATCAGAGAATAAAAAAATAACACTTACTTTCACAACTGAGTAATTATCTTTTCCAGTTGATGGTATTTTGCTATTTGCAGGTCAAAATGAAAAACAGGTAAGGGTTAGCGAGCTACCTTGAAAAGAAGTATTACAGTAGGGAGGAGATTTGATAAGGCCCTAACCATGCTGGCAATATGAGCAAAAGAACAGTTCTGTTCATGAAAGGATGGCTCTGCCTTTAGATGTGATTTGAACTAAAGCAGAGGGAAATCCAGAGAGGAAATCTCAGCTCTTGAACAACAGGCTTGTGAGCTAATGAAGGCCAAAGGACAATTTTAAGGAAGAAAAAGAAAACATTGTATAATGCCAAAGACCGAGGGCACATTTTCATTCTGCATTTAATCCGCATGTCACATCACAGTAGACTGGCAGTGCACAGGCACCAAAGATGTGGAGATCATTGGGCAAAAGGGACCAAAGCTGGATGCTCTCCTCCCCATCCCACCGCTCTGCTGTAGCTGCTCATCTTGCCTGGTGGGAGGAAGTTCTCTGGTGTATTCCTACCCTGAAGACATTTTTGGTTTATTCATAAAGATCCCAATTTGATCCATAGTTAAGAGCTGTGAGTCCTATGAATGCTGAATAGGGAAGTAGTTTATGAGTAGTAAGAGTCATCTGCAGCCTAAGGTACTTTCCCTGCCCACAAGAAAATCCTCAGTCCTTTTGGAGGTTTTCCTAGTTAGACTGGATCTTCTTCGTACCCACAGGAAACCCTTTGCAGCAGCACCTCGTGGTAATATGCAGTTATCCCCAGCTACAGTTTATCGTGTTCCTGTTGCTCTTACAGCATCTCCCCATTGTTCGTTCCTAAAAAACCACCTGTAATGCAGGTGTGTGCCAGCTTGCAGGCCCTATCCATCTGCACGTGATGCTGTAGGATGTTTTGCATGAGCCCTTTCCTGTAGCCCAGGAACTGCGAGTGAATGTTACCTTCAAAAAATGAATGTGGAAATAAGATGATAATTGAGGAGACAGATGGCAAAATCATCCAGCCATAGGCAATTTCCCAGCAAGAATTTGTGTGGAGGGCAGTAAAAGGCTCCGTTTTGCACAACACTGGGCGATTCCTGCCAGCCGCCTGGGTGACAGGGTTTCTTGGAGGAGCTCTCCTCCTCTTAAAGTATCTTAAGCTCCGAAAGGCAAAAACCATATTAGCATTGTGATTTCCAAGATCCTTGTAACCTCATTGGTTTCTACAAAGTTGCACAGCTCAGAGCAAAATTCGACCTTGTCTAACGTGTTGAAACTCTGTTTCTTTGGCTCCAAAGTACTGAGACACTGGAAATATTAATTGTCAGTTTATTTCAGCTCCTTTCACAGATGTTTTACAAAGCTACAAACATAAGCTTGCCGTGAATATTTCTTGTTCTCCTGCCATGGCCCCATGCTGCCACTGCCATGGCAACCACAAAATCTCCTCTCCATCCCTATCAGGCCTTGTCTGCTCCGCTGGGGAGCCTCTGCCTCGTGATGCCACAGTTGTGGCAGTGCCTCTTCCCACTACCGGGGCCACTTCTCCCTATTTCCTGACTTTCCACTGTAGGACCCCCCCTGCAGTAACTGGGGATGGGATCACATCTCACCTCTTCTCTCCACCCCATTTTAGTCCAGAGGAATAGTCACATTTCTGCTGTGTGGAATTAGCGCAAGGGAAGAAGGACACAGTATTTGAGGTCTCCCACTAGTTAGGTCTTCTCCAAGCCATGCTTGGGAGGCTCTGGACAATACTTTGTGGACAGTTTACATGTGTGGGTGCTACACAAAATTCCTCATTGAAAATGGACAGTTCCAATGACTTTTTAACCAGATTTTGAAGGTTTAAAACTTTAATACATTTTATATATGGGATATACCTTTTTCTTTACAAAGGGAGGAAAGGACATATCAAATCTTAGAAATGAACATAACATGACAATTTTGCAAACCGCCATGAAATAAGGATTTATTAGTTTGTTGATCTCCCCCGGGGACCTGAGTGCAATAAAAGCAGGAATTGTGCTGACTCGGGTGGAAGTGTGGAACATGTTCAACTTGAAGGCAAATGGTTTTGCTGCACAATCTAGGGATATAGGCTGGATGAGCTCAGCTGTCACTCAGTCTGTTAATCCCTCAAATCTTTAGCGCTTGAGGATTAATTTCTCTAAATATTGTGCCAAATATAATAGTCTCTATCTCTCACACTATTAGACGTGTATGAACTACAAGGAGCCTTTTGTCTCCCTAATAGGATTCAGCCCTAATTCTGAAGTCATAAAGCATGAGTTTAAAATATAATAACTTAAAAAAAAACCTCAAAACATTTTCCACAGGTAGAAAGGTGACAGCTGGACAGTTTTAAAGCCCTAATCCTGGGCTTTGCTTCTGGCCTTTATACCAGCCCTACAGCAGAAACAGGCCAGGTAACGTTGTGCTTGCTTGCTTCTGCTTTTGCCTGGTACAGAAGATTTCCAGGGTGACAAAGAAGCGATATCAGCAACACAGTGCCTTTCCATTGCCATATCTTGATTTGGGAGGGTGGGGATGGTGGTATTGGGATGGAAAGGGTGCCTTGATGGGAGGCACCCAAGTATAATTATAATGCTGAGCAAGTGTGCACGTGTAAGTGACAGCAACTTCTGAGACTCATAGTTACATGATAGAGTGCTAGTCCAAATAAGGCCATTTTGATTAACAAAATAACAATACTTTCAGATGACATTTTATGTGTAGGGTTCTATTAGGGCTTTCTACTCTCTCGGGGACAGTCTGTTACAGCTGGGGAGTGCTGTCAGAGAGTTGACCCTGTACTGTTACGCTTCCTTATTGTACTAGCTTCAGGTTGTAGAGAATCAAGATCTTAAGACTTGGTTTTGGGGTCACAAGGCTGTGGGACTGAACACTGACAGCCATATACTTTCCTGCTGTGCTACTCTGTCCTGGCTGGGAAGTCGGAAACAGCTGGTGGAAGTAAATAACAATATAATTTCTCACTTCAGAATTGTCTCACTTGGCATTCATGCCTTTATGAAGCAACTGCTGCTATTTTCCCTTCCTCTCCTGTATCCCTAACAACACCTGCAGATGACAAACCGTAACCAATTACACTATTTTTTTTAATGTGGGTTGTATTGATTACCCAGACTCGCTCCAGGTGGGTCTGAGATATCTTGCTTCAAACAGTTCTTTTCTCTTGGCACCGAGAATCAGTGCGTGGTGCATTGAAATGAATTTAAATTAGAGCAGACAGCGTGTGATGTGGTGAGTGATGGCCACTGCTTGCCAGGAGGCCAGCAAAATTTGCAGCGTATTGGGATAAGATGCAGGGGCATATTCCAGCAGCCTTCCACTGAAGCTCCCTATCAGAGACCTCACTCTGAGCCCTTGGAAAAACTCCTTATTCCACAGCCATGCACCGAGGCTCAGCCCATGCTGAGAGCTCGAGCTCAGGCACGCGGGTCACTGTGCCCCACAGTCATGGCTTCCCAGCAAAAGCTCCTCAGCTCCTAGGTGCTTTCTGCCTAGATGACCGTATGTCATCACAGTAAGTTGCCTTTTTTTTTCCCATTTTTTTTTGTTGCTGCATCCAGTTTGCTTTATTCAGATCACTTTCTGCTGTTCTGCTTTGTTTCCATTCTGACATTCCTCACGTCCATGTTTTTCTGCATCCCATTGATAAAACATGGTAAGGTATTGGGCTAGGAGCTGGCCCCTGTGGGACTCTTGGAAAAACTTTGCTCGTTGATGATATCCTGCTGTAACCGAGGTTTCAAACACACGCTTTTGTCGGTTCAGTATCCTTTTGTGCTAACTTCTGCCAGGCTGCCTTGGTGTATTTTTAGTTTCTAAACTAGAAAAATGTCCTGTGATACCAAGTCAAACAGCTGATGCAGTATCTTCTGTAAGAAAACTGCAGTTCACCAAATGAAAAGTTGTACCCAAGACTGAATAGATTTCAAATAATCTAACCAATCTGAAAACAAAGTAGAATAAAAAATCTGAAAGTGGCAATGAACGAGTTTCATTTTTTAGCTCTGAAGGACCTTTTCTTTTGAAATTGTAGCTCATTTATACTTTCTGAGAAGTGAAACTTGAGATAAAGCATTCTGCTTTCATGGCTTGAAAAAAATTAAGGTTAGTGAGTACTCTTCTTGGTATATAAACTTTTTCTCCCAGTTTGGGATGGCAAAGAATGTAAAATTCTAAAAAAAAAAAAGAATAAAAATCATTGAGGTATTGACAAATTACTTCCTGGTCAGAACTACTTAAGTACAGGATATCAACATTTTCATTATAGCAATCAAATGTGCAGTTTTACTCCAAATGATAATTAATTAACTTTGAAGATGCAAAGTGAAATAAAAATCTTTAAATTCAGAGCCAGTTAAGATTTTCACTCTCTTGCTTTTAGGTGAAAGTGAATGCAGAAATATAGGAACACTGGAAGCAAATGGTTTCACTGTTGTAGTTCCTAGCAATCCAAGAATAAATTGATACCTTTCTATAAAACTGATCTAATGAGATTTTGAAATAAAAAGGTCGTCCTTATTGGAACATTAATTAGATTCTTTGAAAAAATGGGAAGCTGAAATTTTTGGTCTGTCAGCACCCTGGTAAAGATAGAAAACCTGTTATATGTCTGTTAAAAGTATAACAAGATCATGTAACTAGAAATGGAAGAAGTCAGCAAAAATTAGAAAGAAAGCAGGCCATTTTTAAAGTAAGATTAATTAACCATTGAAATAGCTTCCCAAGGGGCATGGTACCTTTTCTACCACTTAAAGTCCTTAACTCAAGGTGGGATGTCTTTTTCAAGAAAATTCTCTAACAGTGCAAACTGTTCAACTAGATCTAGGCGTCGTAGTGTGAAATGCTGTGTTATGCAGGTCAGGTTTGAGAGGACTGTGCTGTTCTGCTTTGGCCCTTTGCACCTGGGGCTTCAGGCTTCATGGAATAGGTGAGAGTCCGGCCTGCAAGCTGAAATGTGGTCACTCTTGGAAGGGGAGACTTTGAATGAGACGTAGGGTACAGGTGTGTGGTGCATGGACGTGCAACTCTGTGCAGGTGGAGCGCAGTGGTCCATTGTGAGCTCCAGCTGGAGCAGAACATGTCTAGGGAGGTTGCAGGATGGGGCAGGCTTTTCCCTGTGGTTTGCGCTTGTCTAATTTTCCTTATCCCTTCCTGTTGCCCCTGCACCTTTGAGTGACGGCTGCTTGCAAACCTGCTGTTAAACTCTGCTATTGCTGAACCTGTATTAACCTGAAGGCATTAGAGAAATTGGTTGGAAAGCTCAAAACGTTCTTGGAGGTCAGGAAAAAGAGTCTTACGAATGACAAAGAAGAAAATAGGAGTCAATAAGACACACAATAGTAGAGGAAAATATTCTCTTTTACAAAACCTGGTGACTGAGGAAATTCCCCAGAGGAAAGAGAATAAGGTGCTTCCTACCTGACAGTGAGTGACAGCTTTTTCGTGTACTGTGGCTTGACAGTTAAGTTTCCCCCCTGAGAAGCAGGTGAGAAAGGAGAGACTAACTTTTCTCAGAGCATTAATGCTCGCTCACATCCCAGCTCTTCTCCATTTCGATGTTCTCCATGTCAAGTCCAGACCTTCCTCCACTTCCACTGAATCTTGCACTGGTCTTTGTTGCACAAAAAGATTTGAATGAATAAGAGACTGGGTAAAAGAGGAATGGACCAACCTTCTGCTTCCTGCCCTGAGAGCAATCACTCCTGGTTCCCTCTGTATCACCTGCTGCTGCACTCCGTGACGGATCATCAGCAGTGGGAAACATAATTTCCAGTGACACCAGGAGCTTCAGCATGGAGACACAACCATGCCCCATGGTGAAACCAAGAGGTGCCTGGTGCGTTTGCTGTTTCACAAGATTATGGACTATGGGTCTCTGCAAGCGCTCCTGGGCAAGAGAAAAGGCAAGACAGAACTCAAGGGAGACTTGTAGGGTGCTTTGGGAGGAGTTAGGTCCCAGTGACCCCATGGAGTGACAGCTCCTTCTCAGGCTCCCATGGCTAGCTCTGGTTTTCCTGTGGTGGCCCTGATCCAGGAGTCTCCTCCTGGTCGTCTCACCCAGTGGTGAGAAGATGGATGAAGCTGCCCTCAGCAGGAGGACAACACAGACTCGCCACTATCATAACCCAGAGAGATGGAGCAGTGATGTGTCAGGGCCACCATATCTTTTCATCCTCCTTTTTCAGGCACAAGGCACTGAAAGGGAGAACTGGCTGCAGTGTCTGATTCCTCTGTGTGCATTTACGCATTTGTGGGGTTCAGGCTCTTGTACAGTCTGCAACCAGTTCTGCCTATCCCATTTGCGGTCACTCTATCCCATGCAAGTATGGGATTTATCCTGCCTTACACCTGCTGCAGTATTTTTATGTTTCCTTCTGATGTCTAAGGATGAAACAGGTTTCTAAAAGGAGACCACATAGATTGTAGCAGGCTAAATAGGATATGCAATTTTTGAGAGCATATGAAGCCCCTTAGGCAACAGTTATGCGATCTCAAAGCAAGGTTTGGTGAAATAGCTCATGTTGGTTTCTTGAGGGTTATAGCTTCTTAGCAGAGAAATCCCTAGCTGCATTTTCTTTCCCTTGACTCTCTAGTTTAACGTCTTGTTTGCTTTTGTCATGTATTATTTTTCTTCCCTTTTTTCAGCGAGCCTTACTTGCTGACTTTCCTGGTGTTTTTGATGCCTGATTTATGGCTTATGACTTGTGAGGTGCTGCAATAGGGAGGCTGATGTAAGTCCATCTCTTGTTCTTGTAATTCTGTTCTCTAAATTCAGCTGCACGGGATAACAGATAAAAACTACAAGCCTTCCCTGCAGGTCTCGTGATGGCCTTGATCTTTGTGTTTTTTCAGCTCCAGTCCCATAAACCTTCGAAGCTAACCTTGCAGCTGTGTCCTGCTAGGCTCTCCCACACAGGTCAATCTCATTTCTATTTTTGATTGTTACATTTTAAAGATAGAATTTCCCTTTCTTGCTTCACAGCATTCAAATGCTAATTAGATCCCTTAAATGTCTAGGAAGTTATCCCAGTTTACACATATATGGTTTATTAACTCATGCTCATTTCAAACCTTTTCTTTGATGTAGGCTAATGGAATTATTCTTTTAGAATCACTTTAAAAGGTGACTTCGCTTTCTTTCTTGCTGGATAGTTTTCCTCTGAAGCACATTTGTGACTCTGCCTTTGGAAAAAATACCTGCTTCTCCATGGGCGAATGTGAACACTCCTGGACTTGCATGCAACAGATAAACAGATGCTTTCTATTTGCAGCAACTTACTTGTTCAAGTTCACACTTTCACTCTTCACTGAAACAATATTTATTTTACTTAACTTTCCATAGCTGCACAGCTAATAAGACGGAGCAGAGCAGGTTTGCAAAAATACATCTGCCTAGAGAATATGGTCATGTGAGCCAGCATTTGTTTCCAGCTGTTTTCTTGTCATTAGCTTTTAATTTCAACAGCTACCTGCTTGTGCCTTTCCTCTTTTTTCCCCACCTCAGGTATTTTGTGCTGTTATTGTGATTGTCAGTTCTGTTCTGCTTGAAATGTTTCCGTGTATGTTGCCATGGTTACAGGTGCCAGAATTGGAAATAAATGAAGGGGGTATCAAGGCACCGTTGTGACTCTGATGGAGGCTTAGCACTAAGATGTTAGCTATTACATTGCTGGATTCCACGTTATTTGATGATGGATCCATTTTAATAGAATATTTAAATGCTTACGTGAATATAGATTGCACTAAAATGGAATTAGGTAGAACTGGATTTAAAGTAAATTAATTTTTTTTAACGGCGTTTTTTTTAATGAGTACATAGCCTTTGGGACAGTCTGCAAGTAAGTGAACAGAATGTCTAGAACATCTATTGCATGAATGGTATGAACAGGTATGATTTTATCTACCACTGGAGTATGGATGAGTATTGAGTACATTTCTTCACAAAAGTTCAAAGGGAGAAGAGAAAAAACTGGTTTAGGAAGGCTTCAGAATGGTTGCTTATACCTGAATAAGGAAGACATTTGGAAATTAGGTGTGTGCTCTCTCTCTTTTATATTCTGTATAGCAGTATCACCTGCTTGTAAAGGTTTGTGGGAAACTTGTGATGGAGATGACGTGAGGGTTTCTGCAAAACAAGAGTTCCTTCTTCCATTTCTCATTTTATAGGCTTGAGACTTAATCCAAAGCTCAGCAAAGTCAAGGGAGAAATTCCCAATGACAACAGTGAAATTTGAATTGATTCTTTGTTTAGCTTTTTAGCAACCTTTTTCCACGTTGTTCAAAGTGATATTAGTCTGTTTTAAGTCCTTTTTTCTATCAGATTGTGTCAATCAGTCAACCCCCCCTCAGTGTGCATCCGTGGGTAATGTGTTTCATGTGTTCTTTAACCAGGGGGATGGGCAAAATGTGGAAGCGGTGCTAAATGTTTTAAATGGGTGGGTAACATGTCACGCTTGCCCCAGAGAAAGTTCCTGCCTTCCTTTCCCAGAGAAGGGATGGGTTTTCCCTTATTGATGATACCTGGCCCCGCTGAAGTAAGCTGAAAGGCTTCTGCCTATGTGAAAGGAAATTGTGTGTATGTGTGAATGTATTAATAGGCTTGTATAGCTATGTACGTATAATTAAAACCTTCATATTTTTGAAGTAGCTTTAAAATTAAGCTATGGCTTTCTATTCTCTGAAATGTTATTTTGAATCCAATAGAAAGAGGGCAAACAGTATCGTATGCTTATAGTGTTGATTAGTGATTATAATTGGATTGTAATAGTAATACAAGGTTTTACTGAAGGTTGAGGTTTTGGAGTAACTCAATTTATCATGTGTAAAATGCAGGGAACTGGAGAAAGTGAAGGCAGTTACTGTATTGATCCCTTCCCCTAATTTGTATCTTCATTTCTTATTAACCTTCCTCTAGCAAAATTGCTCAATGAGAGTATGCTATCACTAGCCCTTGGGATTAATCTTGTGGAATAGCTTTGATAAGTTATAAATGTGGAACTTAGAAAATACATCCTCCACAAAATGCAGAACCTGCATTTATGCTCATCTGAGGGCTGCACTTATTCTTGAAAGCTGTCTCTCTTTTGAGGTAGATTAGAAATACTACTGTATGTTAACCCCAGTTGGGTGGAGAGTAAGTGTCTGCGATTCGGTACTTTAGTGGGGAAGCGGAAGGTGCCTCTGGTGTCTCTTTTAGGTGTTCACTGTCCTGCTTGCATAAAGCAGGTAGATGTGGCTGGAGAGGGAGGGTTTAGGCTGTGGAGTGAATCAGCTAAAGGGAGGAACAGAGCTTGGGGAAGGAATGGAACTTTTTTTTTCTCTCTCTCTCTCTTTTTTTTTTTTTTCTTCCGTTAATGAATGTAGATCCCAAAAGGGAACTGAGATCTAAACCATCTAAAATCACAGGTGCCTACAAAAAAAATTAAGGCAGAATTTAACCATGTTAAATTGTCAGAGACCCACAAAAACTATGCCTGGTGGCCAGAGCATTTCAGAGTCCGTAGGTACTGGGGTTTTCACCAGTGTAGTCAGTTAGAAATGTGAAGTTCAATTTATTAGTTATGGCTGTGGTCGCCTTTTGTATACCTTGTAGCATTTATAGAAGGGCTAGCGGCTGTACTGTTTCCACTGCTTGAACTAGCTCGTGTAGAGTAGCCGGGGTAACTCTGCACAGCACTGAAATATGCTTTGCAGCCACCCCTTCAATGCCCTACTGATATTTGTGAATTCAGCTCCACCAGCTGGATACCTAAAAGCTAAGCACTTAAAAGCCTGTGTCCCTTTGTCAATCTGGACCTAAATTTTTAACTCTATATACTGCAGAGACTTTGTCTGGGAGAAGCTAGGGAAAGCAGCATCTGCTTTGTTTGAGCACTTGCTTTGTATAAGCACTCAGCAAACACACACAACTGCCACAAAACAGGGTGTCATATTTGCCTGCGATTTTGCAATTGCCTGCCATTAGGTCGGGGGACGTACATGTGCACAGGATAAAAGGAGTCACAACAAAATCAGTGTTTACACAAACTCCACAGGCAGCATCTGCCTGGCTAGCTGCAGTCGTTCCAATTCATTGCGATATCTAATTGTTGACAAAGTGTTGTGTTTTCTTTGACACTGAATATAATTTGCAGGACAAGGTAAATGTAACGCCCATTCATCTCCTGATGAGTGTGTTGAGCTACTGTTTTATGGTGGACTTTAAAATTTTGACTCTGGTTTGTACCCGATGAAAATAAGCTTGTGGAAATTGTTTGGCAGTATTCTCTCTCGGTGTGAGCGCTGGGAATTATTGCTGCGCGGGACAACAACGACCACTAGTGGCTAAAGATATTTTTCCAAAGTTCCTAAAACTGGAAGGGAAAATCCATGAATTCAGTATATTAAGTTACGGCAACACATGCTATTGGATGGATTTTGTGTGCTAAGACATGAAAACACGTCAGTGTTTTTGTAAGATGCACATACTCTACTCACAGCTGTGATTTGTCTCCTTTTTCCAGGACTGGTCCAAGGTGTCTTTGAATTGGCCGCTTGCCCTCTGGTCAGTATTAATGCAGACAGTTCCAGTTCCACTTCTCCCTCCAAATCACTCAGTTTTGTTGCAAGCACAATGATGCAAGGCCTTCAGCAGCAGAGTGGCTTCCAGCTACTGCCCCACTCCAGAGAATCCAGGCCTTACCCCCCATTTAGGTACACTGCATCAGTCCTTGGTACTGCAGTTGTTGCTTCTCCTGTTGGTTAGCATCTTTTGTCACTTGTCTTTCATGCACTTTTTAATTGGTTAATTACTGTAGCCATATGCTAAGCATGCATTAGAGCGCTGGTTATTAGCATTTACCATATGTTCAGTTCACTTTATACAGTTTTAGATGCTATATTTAGGCATTTCCTGGTCTGCATGTCTACCTTATACACCACCACAGGTGTCTCACGTGGGCCTTTTGTTAGTTCTTTAACGGACTGTAGGCATCCTGTTTGTTAGTCTATTACGTGACTGCTCGTCATTCGTGCTCACCGTCTCCCTCCACTTGTACAGCTACGATAATCACACATTATTTTTTTCTGGGTAAGGAAATGCTGCACAAATCTGTAGTGTTTCATGGGCAGATAATGCAGGCTGCAAAATGTTACGAAGATTTATCTCCCTAGGCCAGGCGCAGTTTTACCCTCTGCCTGTTTTGCATTACTCACATTTCAGTGAAACTGAGCGCATCCAGTCCCTCTTGCCTTTCTTTAAATGACTGTAAATTAGTGTACAGTGCAGGGCAGTGGGAATCAGGCGTTATACATCACCATCTCAAAATGTAGATCTTGCTGCCCCCCTACGCCCCTCTCTAACCCCCTGTGCTCTCGCAGCAGTTGCAGTAGCACATGGCAGAGGAAGGTGGCACAGGACGAAGAGGAATCCCAGACACGTTAATAAGTAAAGCTGACGGAGTTTGGTTTGGACACTGCTCCCCGAGTGCTGCCGTAGCCCCCAGTGTAAACTTAGTCAAAATCAAGCAGAGTGGCTCCGTTCGAGTGTAAAACAGTAACGGCAGGATAAAATATAGATTATTTAGAAGTGCACACAGAACGTGAGTTTCCTCTCTCTGTAAGCTCTTTGTGGTTCCTGCTGTTAATCCAAATACCAGTCTGCAAACTGAGTTTTCCACTGGTTCAGCTGGTGTGCTGGGGGGCTTCAGCAGGGACAGGAAAGTCATTTGATCCATAGCAGAGCTAATTTGCCCTAGCCATGCAAATGTGTGTAAGTCACATTATTGTTAATGAGCTGCAGGCACGATTGGAGGGGGAACGTACTCCCCAGCTTACTTTACGAGACAGTATGTAGTTACTCTGAATGGTCTCTGCAATGTGCAGTTGAAACCAAGCCAGGGGCATAATGCCAAAAGAAAGGGGAAAAATACTTAAGGCAGACAGTTTGCCAGTAGCTTAGCAGCTGTCAACTAGTTGTTCCAGGAAGATATAAATATTTAAGATTAATGATACCTGGCTCTAACTCTCTTTCTGTGTATATAACATATAACAGTATGTGCGTTGCTATACGATGCATGTGTTGTATTTAGAGAGATATAATGATTTATTTAAACGCTCAGCAGTGTGTACAAAAGGAAGACGCCTGGCTGCACACCAAATGCAAAAGCTACATCCTGTATTTACAAGAAAAGTTATTTCTTCCCAGCTGGCTATTACAAAAGGTAAGTAAGGGTGGTTCTCTGGTCAGGGCATCCACTTGGGCTCTGGAGCTCTGCACTGAATTCTACTTTGGGGAAACTCCTTTCCAGGAAGCCCCAAATCCCCCTTTTATAAAAATACTTGCTCTTAATCCCAAAGAATGACTACGTAAGTGGTTAATGTAAAGTAGGTAGTTAATTTCTACTGGGAGAGAGGGAATAAAGGGGCATTTCTTCCTCCTTAAGGGGACTATTAGGATATATGGTGAGGAGCTATACCTATCAGCAGGGAATCATATCCAGAAATAAGATAAAACTTTGGGAATTTCCCCTTACCCTTCTTTGATTTTAACTGAAATATAAATTTTAAACAGCTTCCACTAACTGGTCAGAATACAGGAAGAAAAGTCACAAAGACCTCACAAAAATTTTCTTTACATCTTTATTTTTTTAGAACAGGGAGAGTACAGGAATGGTTGGGCCCATGGTCTAGTTTTCATCCTTTGATTTACGGGTTGATTGTTCTTGGGCCTTTCTGGCTAACCAATATGAGAAAAAGCTTAACTCCTCCCTGTGGGGAGTCTCCAAAGTCTTGAAGTGGACACTGATTTCTGTATCTTTGTTAATAGGGCAAACTTCGGTTAATGATCACATTCACACAGCCTCTGGGATGGATGTGACGGTGTTAACTGGCTCTCCAAATGTCCCACCTGTGCTGGAAAAAGCTGGTCGTTGGTTCTGGGCTCAAGAAAAATCACCAGTTTTGGAGCAGCCACTGTAGCCTTTATAGCTCTGTACCTTCAGGACCTCCTTCTCTCATCCCCTTCTACCTGCCCCTGAGTGG
Source organism: Falco cherrug (assembly GCF_023634085.1). Lineage (NCBI taxonomy): Eukaryota > Metazoa > Chordata > Aves > Falconiformes > Falconidae > Falco > Falco cherrug. The sequence goes on from NC_073711.1 coordinate 16,373,717, forward strand.
AGAGAATCCAGCTCCTGGAGCTGCAATTTGAGCATCCTTATGGGTGATGTCGGTCAGTGTGAGAAAGCCGTGCCCTTGTGCAGGCTGGCTGGCAGGGGATAGCTTCTGCTGCAGGACACACCTGGGTATATTAAACATATTAACACATGGGGCACAATCAAATATGTGCTTAGCGGAGAGAATTCAGTGCAGGTTCAGTTTTCCACTAAGGGTCCCAAAAATAGTTCAGAGCTTTTTTTTCCAAGAAAATTAATGTCTTGTTCTAGATCCATTTTCTTTTGAAAGATTTGTTGGGAAAACATTGCACCATCTCCAGTGTTTGCCCCACATTAACTGGCAGGTTGGAAATGCATCCATTTAGTGTTTGAATGAAGCTGGGCTGTTTCTATACTGAAACAGGTCTCCACTTTCTTACATATCCTCTTTTATGGAACCAGTTTGATTTGTTCCCAGTTTCTAGTCCTTTTAGGGGGCTACTTGGAGAGTCTATGTTAATCTGCTTGCAAAAATTTGTAGAGATCCATCTGAAAATCAGCCTAATTGGAGTGGTTCCTTGCTGTTCCTTCCTGTGCCGATGTGCTGAGCTCTGACGTGCATTAATCCACTATGTCAAATAAAATGCACTTGTGATTGATTCATGTTAAAGGCAGCCTTTTATCTGGTTATGTAAATTCTGCTCTGTAAAGCCCTTCTATTCACCTAGGCAAAAAGGTGTTACTTACACCTTTGAGGAAGAGGGATGTGTATCAGTGATACTGAAAGTGTTTGGTTTGCCAGAGCACCTGAGCAAATAGATTCACTGGTTACTGGCTACACCTGAGGCTGCAGGCAGTGCTGGGGTCTCCATTATACCAGTAAAACCTTTCTGCTTCCTTCTCCCTCCTGGTTTGGGAATGAGCAAGGCCACGTGGCTTATCAGAGCTGAAGAGAAACAACTTAAATGCCACAGCTGCTGGAGCGCAGGTACCTTTCCCAAAGTGTCAAACTATTTTAGATGGCCTCTTCTAGGAAACCATGGTGCACTTGTGGACTTTTCATATATGGAAAGAAAAAAATAATCAGCAGAGTCTGAGTTAGGTGTTGGGAGCTATCCATACAGCCAAGGAAAAGTGTCTGCACCCTGTGGAGGCAGTGTGACTAGCCTTCTCCTCACATCCAGAAAAAGGAAAGATGTTTTTCATTTTAAACAATTTTACAAGTGCAATTCTTCTAGCTGTTTTCCTGCTTCTGTTCTGTTTTTCTTTCTGGAAACCTGGCACAATTTTGGTCATTTCAGCTGCATGTTAGTAGGTGGCAGTCTCGATCAAGTTTTGAAACATGGTGAAATTTCTCTCCCTTCCTAGGCCAGCCCTGAAGATGGTGCAAACCCTCCTCTGCTCAGGATGGGTTACCTGGGCGTGGAAGGAGCCATGGGTCTCGCTTTCCTATAGCAATATATACGTCCTGCACTGGCAGCAAATCTCACACAAGGATGTTTTCCTCTGTGATCTCATTTCCTTATGGAATATGACTTTTAACCATACCTGTAAAAACGAGTCTCGTTAAGCAAGGTGATCAACTGGTTTCAGATATTAATGCTCTTCTGCAGTAACGAAGCAAACGGTGCAGTTTGGATGGTGTAATTACCCTTGCAGCCCAGCCTCGTGCCCAAAGGGGCTGTTTGCATGTGCGGGCGCCCGTGTTCGAGCTCTGCCTGAAAATCTCGTTAAGCAAGTGTCCAGACTGAACAGGAAAGGGGGAGTGTGGGGCTGGGGTAGGGCCCAGCATTCCTGGGGCCCTGCCAGCCGTGCCACTGGCTTACCACCAACAAGGTGTTATTTTACTGCAGTTATTTTCCAGAAGAAAAGTGTTAACTTAGTAAACTAATGCTGACCTTTGAGACATCCTTCCGTGTGACCTCAGCTCATGAGCAGCAGGGACATCCTTCCTCTCCTGACGTCTGCGGAGTAGGTTGCTCTTCCAGCATGGTAATGGTGCTAATGGGGACACCTTGACCTCCCTTTTCAGGAAAAGCTTTCTGAGATGCTGTTGGTGTGGGCTGGGCATGCTCTGGGCTGTCTCCACTTGGGACGTGCAGGGGAATGTTGACTGAAACTCTTTGAGTGTGACCATCCAGCCAATTCCTTACCCACCAAGTGGTCCATCTATCAAATCCATGTCTCTTCAGTTTAGGGACAAGGTTGCCATGTGGGACAGTGTCAAAAGCTTTGTACAAGTCCAGGCAGGTGACCTCAGTTGCTCTTCCCTCATCCACCAATGCTGTAACCCCGTTGTAGAAGGCCACCAAATTGGTCAGGCATGATTTGCCCTTAGTGAAGCCATGCTGGCTGTCACCAGTCACCTCATTTTCCATGTGCCTTAGCACAGTTTCCAGGAGGATCTGCTCCATGGTCTTGCTGGGCACAGAGGTGAGTCTTACCAGCCTCTGTAGTTTCCTCTTTCTTCCTTATCTCCCTTTCTAAAAATGGGGGTTATGTTTCCCCTGTTCCAGTCTGTAGGAACTTCACTGGACTGCCATGACTTCTCAAACGTGATGGATAGTGGCTTAGCCACTTCATCCACCAGTTCCCTCAGGATCTGTCTGTGCATCTTATCAGGTCCCATGGACTTGTGGTGCATCTTCAGGTTCCTTAGGTGGTCTCAAACCTGATCAATTCTTCATTCTCCCAGTCCCTGCCTTTGCCTTCCGTGACTTGGGTGGTGTGGCTGCAGCACTTGCTGGTGAAGACAGAGGTGAAAAAAAATCATTGAGTACCTCAGCCTTCCCCATGTCCTGGGTAACCACACGTCCTGCTTCCTTCCAGAGGGGGCCCACATTTCCTCTGGTATTCCTTTTACCACTGGCATATCTGTAGAAACTTTTCTTGTTGTCCTTGATGTCCCTAACCAAGTTTAATTCTGTCAGGACTTCAGCTTTCCTAACCTGATCCCTGGCTTCTTGGACAGTTTCTCTGTATTCTTCCCAGGCTACCTGCCCTTGCTTTCACCCCCTGCAGGCTTCCTTGTTGTGCTTGATTTTGTCCAGGAGCTCATTGCTCATCCATGGGGGCCTCCTGGCATTTTTGCCCAATTTCCTCGTTGTTGGGATGCATTGCTTCTGAGCTTGGAGGAGGTGATCCTTGAATGTTAACTAACTTCTGGGTGCCTCTTCCCTCCAGGGGTCTATTCCATGGTACTCTACCAAACAGATCCCTGAAAAAGCCAAAGGCAGCTCTCCTGAAGTCCAGGGTAGTGATCTTGCTGCGTGCCCTCCTTGCTGCCCTAAGGATCTTGAACTCCACCAATGGAGTTCTGCATGGGCACTGCAGCCAAGGCTGCCCTTGAGCTTCACATTCCCTACCAGCCTCTCCTCATTGCCTCCTCTATCACTTGGAGAAGGAAGCTATTAGCCATGCATTCCAAGAACCTCCTGGATTGCCTATGCCCTGCTGTGCTGTCCCTCCAACAGATATTGGGGTGGTTGAAGTTCCCTATGAGGACCAGGGCCTGTGAATGTGAGGCAGCTCCTCTGTCTCTAGAGGCCCTCATCCACTCGGTCTTCCTGATCGGGTGTCCTGGAACAGACCCACACCATAATGTCACCTGTCCCTGCCCTCCTTTTAATCCTGACCCATAAACTCTTGGTCAGATCCTCATCCATCCCCAGGTGGAGCTCCATGCGCTCCAGCTGGTCACTGATGTAGAGGGTGACACCCCCTCCTCTTCTCCCCTGCCTGTCCTTCCTAAAGGGCTTGTATCCTTCCATTCCAACACTCCAGTCATAAGAGTCATCCCATCATGTCTCCATGATGCCAATAACACTGTAGCCCTGCAAGTGCGTGCATGTCTCGAACTCCTCTTGTTTATTCAAGAGGAAAAAATCCAGGGAGACAGTTCTTGTACTATTGTCATGAAAGAAAGATGAGCTGTTTAGCGGGGACTAAAATGTTCACCCAGAGAGGTGTGAAACCTCCTGAAGTGTTTTTGAGGTTGGTGCTGCTGGGGGTCTCCAGGAAGAGGAGATACACACATATATAGGGGTGCTTGGGTCAGCAGGGAAATTTAGAGCTAGAGTTCCCTGAACTGCCCTAGAGGCAGAGGTAAAATGGTGTGAGTAGAGGAGTGGGCAGGAAGAGCAGATGCCACAAGCCATAAACCCTGTAATGCTGTCCTTGGCAGTTGGAGGGGAGAGGGGCGAACAGTGCCTGTGCTTGCCCACGCCTCTGTGCAGGGGCTCTCAGACACTTGTGGAGCATTTCAGCTCACCTCTCACCCCCGAAGGCACTCAGCTGGCTCACTTCTCAAGTCTGGCCTGTCTGATTTGACCATCTCTGGAGAAGGAAATGGGAGGACTTACTGATCTGGGTTAAAAGCCCTTCTGTGTTTCTGCTTGGACTCTTTCCCAGTCTGATTCCTCTGTATCAATAGACAGGTC